>NW_006785876.1:3878138-3917600 GCF_000442215.2 Lipotes vexillifer
AGAATGAAGGGTGAGAATCCTCCAGAACTGCTGAAAGACACTCACCTTTAGCTCTAGGAATCCCAATGAAACCCAAACAGAATAAAGACAGAGAAATTGACAACATCTTTAATGTAACTAGAGGGAAATGCCAGGTCACTTATAAAGGAAGACCAACAGCCAACTTCTCAACAGCAACATTCAGAGCCAGAGGTAGTGGAATAATGGTTTCAGTGACCGAAGAGAAAATATCCAGTAAAGCTACCTTTCAAAATTGAGAGCAAAATACAGTTTCAAGCCAACAAAAACCAAGCCAAACCAAAGCAAAAACAACTTGAAAGTTTACCACCAAGAGACTCTCACTAAAGGATAATGCTAAAGGGGTTTATTTTAGGCAGAAGGAAAATGATCTCCAATTCATGAAAGAATGGTGAGAAAAGATACTGATAAGAATGTGGATACAAACACATCATATAAAACAATGATGCCTAAATTGTAGGGAAAAAAACAGAACAGGATGAAAACACAGGATAACAATTGTATACAAATTGGGAGAGGTAGTGGTTAGACTTAAACCAGTTTATGGTTCTTCTATTTTGGGGGAGGCAGGTAAAGACACTGATTAATTTTAGACTTTGTTAAGTATGCCTGTTAAAACAGATGGGCTAAACATTGAAAGAACAGATACAGAGCACATAACTTCCAAATAAGAAGACAGAAGATGGAATGAGGAGGGAAAAACATCTCAACCAAAAAGAAGGAGCAGGAAAAAAACAAACATAAACATGGTTGAAATGAATCCCAGTTCATCAGTAAGATACACCTGTTCTAACCGAACAGCATGGCCTTAAAATATAAAAAATTTTATACATAAGCAAAATTTTGGGCACTACAAGGAGAAATGGACAAATCCAATGGGAGATTTTTAACATGTCTCTCAATAATGTGTTATTGAGAAGATTAATCAGAAAAAAACAGACAAGGACATATTACAGATGATTTGAACAGCACAATGAACTAGCTTATTTTAATGATCATATATAGAAAACTACTATATATCTACTAATTAGAGAGTACACACTTTTTCAAGCACTCATGAAACATTTAAGAAAAAAGTTGAAAAGATAAAATATTTAAAAGGAGCACACAGAAATGGTTCAATGCTTATTTCAAACTCTCTCCAAGGATCCATACCTATTTTATCTTAAAAAAGAAAAAGACCCTGTGTTTCTTGTTCACTGAGGTATCTCCAGAGTCTAGTACAGTGACTGTCACAAAGGGGCCTCTTAATATGTCCTGAAGAATGAGTGGTGAACGAAGGATTCTCTGTTGAGGATGGTACCGGCTGAGTGAGCACTGAGGACCAACACTGGAGGTGATGAAGCCCTTTCTAACACGGAGGGGACAAGAGGACAAGGTGAGTGGTGCCAGTCTCCAGGGAGAATTTATACAAAAAAGAAAAACAGAGTCACGACAGCCATCTCCAAATCCAAAGAGAGGGTCATGTGGAAGAGTCTTTGAAAGCCCAGTCTTTGTGGGTCCATGTGGCAGAGCAGAGGAGAGAAGATAGAAATTTCAGAGAGGAAGAATTTGTCTCAATACTAGGAAGAATTTTCTAACAATTCGTTGCTCAACATTGGCCGGGAATTGGCCTGGCTTATCCTCTAAGGCCCTTGGTGACCCTGTGTGGGACAGGAGACTGTCCAGGGCGTCCTGAGAGTCCCAGACCATGAGTGGACCATCCTTCCAATTCTATCCTATCCCAGAGATTCCTTCACCCCAAATTCCCTGGATACCCGATCCCCAAAAGATCTGCCCAAGGTCCCAGATTCAGGAGGTGGTGGAGGAACAATGAGAGCTTCAGTCCCCAGAAACTCAATCCAGTGTCCTTTCTGCTCCACCATCGGCCTCTCCATTAGCCGAAATGAGCACGTTTTGCCCCATTAGGCTGACATGTACTTTTTCAGTCTACCCATGTCCCAGTAAACCCCATTTTTCCAGCATATGGCAAGGGACTACAAAAGCATAGAGAATTAGTTCAAATGAAAATGCCGAGACTTTCCAGGAAAAGGGAAGCAAGCTCACCTTGGCCTCCACAGCAGATGGTTGGGTTGGGGGCCTGGCTCTGGGGGCTTCTCCTGCGGCCGGCCAGTCGTGCTGCTCTCATGCTGCTGGGCAGGTGGGAAGAGGAGGCCTAGTTCTGTGGGAAAAAGAGAAAGAAAGGTCACTTCTTCATCGTCTGCTCCCAGCTCTCCATCACCAGCCTGCCAAGGACACTATCCAGAAGCCGCGGGAGCTCGCGAGGCTGGCCTCAGCCACTCTCATGTCATTGGGGAGCAGACAGGCACAGGACGAATGTTTCCCACGCCCTCCGATGTGCCAGGCAGGGCTCTAAGGAACGAGACTACAAAGATGAATCAGATGCAGTCCCTGCTTTCAAGCAACAGCCTAGCGAGAGAGAGAGAGAGAGAGAGAGAGAGAGAGAGAGAGAGAGAGAGAGAGAGAGAGAGAGAGACGTACACATGTTTCACTACAAGATAATCTGGTAAGTGCTGTGATTTCCCCAAGTTCTTTGTTTTTAATTTCTGATCCATCACAGGTGAATACTTTTATAAAATATAAGAAAAGGAACTGGTAAAAAAATGAAATGACAAAAATATTCATAGAGTACAAGCCTACTTCTTAATGATTCAACAGCTTTACTCTGTCAAATCGGCATGAGAGTTTCTAAGCGCTTCCTCTCAATTTCTGTACTGATCTCGTGGACCGGTAAACAGCTTGCAGACCAGCACCATTCCACAAACCACAGCTGAGAAACATTGCTATAGGAAACGTTTGTAAAGAGTGCAACCTCCCTGAGATGTCTGGCTGAGCTCTTGGTTCAGAGAGGGTGGTTGGAAATAAAAATGATGTCAAATTCACCCTCTGGACTATAGTTCAGACTGTTCAGAGAGTCTCTCTCCAAGAGGGAGAGTTACAGCAGGGACTTTGGGAAAGTGTGGCGGTGGGGTGTCTGAGGTGGTGGCACCAACACACTGGGTTCACGGGAACCTGGTCAGAAGTTGTGCCTGCTCTACCTTGAACCTGCCTGCTCTACCTTGCCTGTCCTGCTCTACCTTGAACTTCCAATTGTAACTATGGCAACCCCAGCCGAAGCTACTGCCCGGAATGGGAAGAACAAAAGTGTCATCTATTAAAATGGACTGGGACGTTTTAAAAAATAAAGCATTTCCAAAATGTCAAGAGGGCTGCTGGTGTTCATTCCTACCATTTAATGTTATAAAAATGATGTTTTTTAAATTGAGAAATCTTTTGTCTGTGACAGCCAGCTCCCAAAAAAGCCTTTAAATGCCTATTGCCTTAATACTTGAGGGAGAGATTACAAGTCATTTTCCCCCATTTGAACGCTTAAGAGAAAGTGCTCATTCCTCTAAACTCTCAGCTTTTATGTAGTTCTTATTTTAAACTTTAGAAGATATCTCTGTAGAAGAAAAAATTCCCTTTTCAAAGTCTTTTTGTTTTTTTTAAATGCGTACACACATACACTCTCACTAGCTGCTTCAAATGCTAAGTCATTTGCAATTTGGGAGTTTGTTGCCCATGAAATTCTAGCGATAAGCACATCATAAACATTCCTATAGCAAGGGAATGCTTTGGAAGCGATGTCTGTGATGTTACAAAGATTGTCTATCATTATCTCTGAATGTTGGCTAAGTGAAGGTTATGGGAATAACTATTTATGTATAAATAAGTCAACAGAGTAACTGGCAACTTCAATAGCAGATCTTACCAAGGAGCTAAACCATGGCACGAGGTGGGAAGCAGGGATGGACTTCCCTCAGTTTCCATGAGTGTTGCATCCTTATTCTCAACATGGGAAAATAACTCTCCAGGCTCCCCGACAGGAGCAATAGTCCTTGGAATCACTCATGGGCAAGATTAAGCTTAGACCACACAGCCGACTTTTATATATCAGGTGCTGGGCTAGATTCTAGTGTTCTCAATACGGGTTCTTCTTCAAAGAGACCCAAGGGAGACATATAAACAGGCAATTACAATCCCCCTTTCCTGCAAGAAGAGTATATTGGCTGGAGTTAAGGTAAAGGAAATGAAGTTAACTAGCTCAATCCATCTATCCAACCATCCATTGGTCCACCCATTGTTGACTGAGTGCCTAGTATACAGCGGGCAAGTGCAAAGCACTAGGCGTACAGCAGTTGAGACCAATGTGGTCCCTGCCTTCATGGAGCTTATCCTCTAGTGGGGAAACCAACATTAATAAATTAGAAATAACTATAACAGCGGTGCTCTGAAGAAGTATGATTACTGCCATAACAGCATATGTCAGGGGAAGATCTAACACAGGAAAGGGTCAGTGGTGCTTTCCTAAAGAATTAGTCTTTAATCTGAGCCCTAAGAATAAATCAGTGAAACAAAATGGGGGGGGGGCAGGAGGGAAAAGACAGAAAGAAAAGGTGTTGCCAGCACAATGAATAGGCTGTGCAAAGTTCCTGTGACGGGAGGAACATGGCACATTCTAGCTATGAAAGGAGGCTCTTAATAAGGACCGAATCGGTTCTTGACTCACATCATGCTTCCACTGTGATGGTATTCAGACCATGCATTATAGATGTGCAGGTTTTTCCAAAAGTGCCCAAGAAGTTACTTAAGGCAAAAGCCAGGAAAGTAAGGTGCATGTCAGCTAATTCTCCCTCTTCCTAAGCTGGCACGAGGCATCCAACACAGGGGCCACCTTATCCTCCCTCCCATTTTATAGCAAGTTTTGGGACTCATCTATTTTTCTCTTCAACAGTGGTAACTTGGCCAAATCCAATTTGACCAGTGGTGAAAATCTGTTGGTCGGGGATGACACAGACTGACAGTGGATGTGGGTTTTGGGATGCGAACAAGCGTTCTATTATTTTTTATTTATTTATTTTTTTTGTGGTACGCGGGCCTCTCACTGTTGCGGCCTCTCCCGTTGCGGAGCACAGGCTCCGGACGCGTAGGCCCAGCGGCCATGGCTCACGGGCCCAGCCGCTCCGCGGCATGTGGGATCTTCCCGGACCGGGGCACGAACCCGCGTCCCCTGCATCAGCAGGCGGACTCCCAACCACTGCGGCACCAGGGAAGCCCAGCGTTCTATTATTAAATGACTGCTGGAGAAGCCTCGTGGTGAATGTTACTCGACGGAAGGTCATACAATTTCATGCATAGAACATGAGCTTTGGGGCCAAGCAGAGCTGGGTTCAAATCTGGCCCCGCCCCTCACTGGCCATTTGGCCTGGTTCTTTCATAAAATGGAGTTAGCAGTGCCTCCCTTGCTGCGAGATCAGCAAGAGCACAGGTCCTACACTGAGCACATTTCCTGGCTCTCAACTGGCCCTGGATAAGTGTCAGCATTACTATCACACAGCAGTGTGTGGGGACAGCCATGCTCCTCCCTCAACGTGAAAATCAACAGGAATCCATGAAACAATTTCCCAGCTGGTACTGGGGCTGCAGGGCAGCTTTGCAGGGGTGCAGAGGTCCCGATGACTCACAGTTTCTTGGTGTGTGACCTCATGGGTCCCCTGCCACTGTGCTGAGAGTTCCCAGCGGGAAGTTCCCCCGCGCCAGGGCTAACGGGCACTGAGTCTCACCTCGGCGGCCCCAGGCCCACCCTCTCTGGATGCCACCCCAGGACTTACAGGGAGCTCCACCCAGGGGCTCCGGGCCGGCAGCCAGCAGACTTGGGTTCTAGTTCCACCACTAACGGCTGGGGTTCCCTTGGACAAACAGCCGAGTTCCAGAAGGGAGAGGAGATGGAACAGCTACCACATCCTGAAGACCTAAACACAGGCCAGGCCTGGTGCTTCTTGGCCTTCCCAAGAAGCACCCAAATAGTCACAAGAGTCCTGCGGGGTCACTGTTGGTATCACCATGTTACAGGTGAGGAAACTGAGGCCTGCTGGTTTGTCCCAGACCACCAAACTAAGTGATGGAACCAGAACGGGAAGCCGGAAAGCCCTTCCTCTCTACCACGGCACTGCCTTACGGGGACGGAAATCTTACTTAGGTCTTTCCCACACGACCAGTGAGGACACAGCCCTGGAAGGCTCTGTGATTTTCCAGGGACCCACAGGCAGCAAGCCACCAGGCAAGGCCAGACTCTGCCCCATGCCCCCACACGGCTGTCTGGGTCTCAGTTTCCCTTCTGCACACAGTGGTGACTAATGATGCCTTACAGATCACACTGCTGTTAGAGTTAAGGGGAGAATGAAGATTTAAGAGTCTTGGGAGGGAAAATCTACTATAGAGACATGAACACTTTAAATGGGTACTGAGAGGCTCAAACCAAAGAGGAAGGGATCCTGTCGGCCACAGAGCAGTTGAAATGAAAACTGGACGGGAGCAGGGTGGCAGCCAGGGGAGGGGAGGGGACACAGGAGACAAACTGTGGAGCTTCTGAAATGGGAAGCAGGACCCAATGAAATGTGAAGAATTCCCTCCATGCCACCCACAGTGGATTAGAAATTGGCACAGATTTTCTAAAAGTAGGAGGGGGAGGAGAAGAAATTGAGGAGGAAGAGGAATTAAATCTGTAGATTTAATCTAAGAACATCTAAGAAGGAGGGTGGAGAGTCATCAATGCAATGAGAAATCTTAGACTCCAGTCACGTGGGGGCCACTCATTCTGTCAAACAAGTTCTCCCGCACAGAGATGATGGTGACACGGACGAAGGATCTAATTTTCAAGTGAGACACATTCTATCGACAGATGGGGAGGCCCGGAAGCTTTTCCAATGTGGTGAAAACTCCCATTCTCTCTCCAACCATCTCTCCTCTTCTGTAGATGCCCCACTCTTACCTCCACGGAGGTTGAGAAAAGAATAATTTATAGGCACTAGAAGAGGGCATTCCTGCTCAGACCATTATGAGAGATAGGTGGCCACTTCATCAGGTCTTCATGCACCTGGTTATTCCAGAACACAGAAGCTGGGGTATTCGACCAATATCACAGCAGCTCAAACACTGAGAGCATATCAGACAGACTTATCATAGGCTGACCATGGATGGCGGACCACCATCCACTGTCCAACCTCCTCAGGCCTCCTATTCCCTTGCTCACAGCTCCAGTCAGCTTGTCTTTCAGGTCTTCACACACTCCAAGCTCTTTCTTACCCCAGAACTTTTGCACATGCTGGTCCCTCTGACTGGGATGCTCTTCCCCTAGCTCCCCCCTCATTAACGTCTAGTTAGCTTTCAAATACAGCTTCGGTGAGACTTCTTTGACTCTCCAGAAACGCAAGTGTGCAAGAGCACTTATCAAAGTTGCAATTAATTAATTATGTGATTAACGAGGGGGCCTCCCCAGTCAGACTGTAAGCTCTCTGAGGGCATGAGCAAGTGTCTGCTTTTTGCACCATCGTGTCCCATGGGTGAGTACAGCAGTTATCAGTCTTGTTTGCACATCAAAATCACCTGGGGAGCTTTAAAAAACACAGATGCTTGGGGTTCACCAAAACCCATTAGACAATAATGCTTAAAGCTGGTCAGGTGTTGTGACATGTGGCCAAGCCTGAGAACCTAAGGAGGCCATGGGTGCTGGGCTTCTGTCCTAGAGCAATCTTGAAGTGGCCCAGGGAGTTACCGTAGGACCTTGCTCCCCTTGCTTGTGGATACAATGCATCATTTAAATGTTGTTTTCCACCCCAGAGATTATATTCGAGGAAATTCCGGAAGAGGGAAACAAAATCCTCATTGTTAGAGAGGAATACTATTCCTTTCATGAAGCACTCCCACGATAACCCCCTCCCCGACACTCCTCGGCCCGCTAACCCTGGTTTATCACCTTTATCCTCAGAGCCACAGGATTAACCTGATGTGTTCCTGAAATACACTTAAATATTTGGGGGGTGGGGGATAACCCCTAATTTTAAAAATTAAATCAGGCCCAGCTATACTATCCGGTAGAGTGCAAAACTTCACATTAAACTTTATTAAAACAGAAGAATTCAAAGCCAGTTCGTGCCGGGACAGGCCCTCCAGGCCAGCCCCAAGCCGCAGGTAGAGGTGCTTTGCAGTGACTTGCCCATGGGGGCACTGGGGTGGGGGAGCTCCCACGGGTCATCTGTACTGATCTGGCCTTTCCAGGGCAAGCTGAGAACAAGCTGTCCCTATCCTCTCAGTTCCCCTTACTAAAGGGGAGGGAGTAAGTGCTATGTGCTCAATGTTCTGTCCCTCCCCCACCAATTCACATGTTGAAATCCTAACCCCCAAAGGTGATGCTATTAGTAGGTGGGGGCTCTGGGAGGTGCTTAGGTCATGAGGGTGGAGGTCTCATGAATGGGATTAGTGCCCTTATCAAAGAGATCCCGATAGCTCCCTCACCCCTTCTGCCATGTGAGGACACAGTGAGAAAGTATTAGCAATGCACCAGGAAGAAAGGGCCCTCACAGAATGCGACCATGCTGGCATGTTGACCTTGGACATCCAGCCTCCAGAACGGTGTGAAATAAATTTCTGTTGTTTATAAGCCATCCTCTGTGGTTTTGCGTTATGGGCTAAGACAGTAAGATGTGTGAAAAAAATCCAACCTCTTAAACACACTCAAATTAACAACTCCAATCCTCTGATGGGTTTCACCAGCCCAACAAAAGCACTGTTTGACTGAGTCCCCAAGTCCCATGCCCCTGTGAGAAGTAGACCATCACTTAACCCAGTGCAGGGCAAGCTCTCCTGAACACAGCTCTAGCGCCCATAGGGACCACCTGGGGAAGTCAAGAATGAAGTTTCACCTTGCACCCACTACGTTGGTAATAATAAAATAATAACAAGTGTTGGTGAGGATGTGGAGAAACTGGAACCCTTCTGCACTGCTGGCAGGAATGGAAAATGGTGCAGCTGCTTTAGAAAATAGTGTGGCAGTTCCACAGAGTTATCAATGACCCGGTAACCCTACTCCTAGGTGTAAACCCAGAAGAACTGAAAACAGGCACTCCAACAAAAACTCGTTCACGCATTTTCAAAGAAGCTCTATTAACAATAGCCACAAAAGTGGAAACGACCCAAACGTCCATCAACTGGCTAACAGATAAATCTGGTATCTACATACAATGGAATATTATTCAGCCATAAAAAAGAATGAAGTTCTGATACATGCGACAACATGGATGACCCTCGAAAACATTAAGTGAAAGGAGTCAGACACAAAAGGTCACATATTGAATGATTCCTTTTTTTTTTTTTTTTCGCGGTACGCGGGCCTCTCACTGTTGCGGCCTCTCCCATTGCAGAGCACAGGCTCCGGACGCGCAAGCTCAGCAGCCATGGCTCAAAGGCCCAGCCGCTCCACGGCACGTGGGATCTTCCCGGACCGGGGCACGAACCCGTGTCCCCTGCATCGGCAGGCGGACTCTCAACCACTGTGCCACCAGGGAGGCCCTGAATGATTCCTTTTATCTGAAATACCCAGAAGGTAGGTAAGTCCATGGAGATATCAAGCAGACCAGTGGTTACCAGGGGCTGGGGCTGGTAGGAGAATGAGGGGTGACTGCTTAATGGGTATGGGGTTTCCTTTTGGGGTGATGAAAATGCCTTGGAACTAGACAGAGGTGATGGCTGCACAACACTGAGAATGCACTAAATGCCACTGACCTCTATACTTTAAAATGGTCAGTGGTTAATTTTATGCTATGTGGATTTTACCTCAATTAAAAACAACAATAAACAAAGCTTCCAGGGCCCCACCGTGAGAGGCTCTGACTCAGTAGGTGTGGGCTGGGCCCAGGGATCTGCTTTTCCAAAGAACATCTGAGTGATTCTGACATGGGGGTCTCAGGCATGGCCTAAACGTTACGGGCTGATGTGTGTAAATGATGCCTTTACTTTAGATGAATCAGTAACACCTGCTGCTATTTCCTGAGTGCCCAGTATGGACCAGGCAGGCACTGTGCTTGGTGCTTTCAAATACAGTGTCTCAGAATCACACTGCAAGTTGGGAATGATCACTGTTTTGTTTTATAGTTGAGGAGACTGAGGCTCAGAGAGGTTAAGTAAGTTGCCCAGGGCACACAGCTGAGTAACAGTGGATTCATACCAGTATCTGTCTGACTCCGCAGACCATATTTTCCCCATCACCCCATACTACACCACTGTGTCTTTTAACAAGCCCTTCCAGGCAGTAGAAATGTCATTTTTGTGTTTATATGCTCTTAAGGTTAGAGACTTAGGTCATCTTACTAAAACTGTGGTCCTTGGTATCTCCTGGGAATTCACTAGAAATGCAGACTCTCAGTCCTCACCCCAGGTTTGCTGAATCAGACTCTGCTCTCCCCAGAGGACTTGTGTGACACTAAAGTGTGAGCCGCACAGGTTTCTCTAGAGCTGTGCTATCCAATATGGTAGCCACTAGCCTATTTAAGTGGCTATTTAAATTAAAACTAACGGGGACTTCCCTGGCGGTCCAGTGGTTAAGACTTCGCCTTCCAATGCAGGGGGTGTGGGTTCAATCCCTGGTCGGGGAGCTAAGATCCCACATGCCTCGGGGCCAAAAAGCCAAAACATAAAACAGAGGCAATACTGTAACAAATTCAATAAAGACTAAAAAAATGGTCCACATAAAAACAATCTTAAAAAAAATTAAAATTAATTAAAATGAAATAAACTTAAAAACTCAGTTCTTCAGTTGTACCAGCCACATCTGAAGTGCTCCACAGCCACATGTGACAAGTGGCTACCACTGGGAAACACAAAATAGAACATTTCCATCAGTGCTGTGCTAGAGCAGGCTATCTTGAACTTGGCACCACTGACATTTGGGGCTAGATAATTCTCTGTTGCGGGGGGTGGGTGTGGCGAGACTTCCAGCACATGGTAGAGTAGTAGTTTGCAACCTGGGATGATTTCGCCCCTCGAGGGAATGGCAATGTCTGTAGACATTTTTTGGTTGTCATAGCTGGGAGGTTCTACTGGCATCATATGGGTAGAGCCCAGGGATGCTGCTAAACATCTTACATCCTACAGTGCACAGGACAGCACAATAAAGAATTATCCGGTCCAAAGTGTCAGTGGTGCCGAGGTGAGAAGCACCCAGCTAGAGTAATCAAAAATACATGGCCATTCTCAGTAAAACTGGAGGCAGGAGACTCACGACACCAAAGTGGCCACCCCCCTCCTTTGCCAAATTCAGAACCGGAGAAGAGTATCTATTTTCACCAAGAATGCAGAGTAAGAAGTCCTGGTTTCCAGAATAATCGACGAACTCATTACTAAAATGAGGTCCCTGCACTTCAAATCCCAAGGGCTGGGAAATGAAGAAGTTATTATTTTTTTTTATTTTTAAATTTTTTTTGCGGTTCGCGGGCCTCTCACTGTTGTGGCCTCTCCCGTTGCGGAGCACAGGCTCCGGATGTGCAGGCTCAGCGGCCATGGCTCACGGGCCCAGCCGCTCCGCGGCACGTGGGATCTTCCCGGACCGGGGCACGAGCCCGTGTCCCCCGCATCGGCAGGCGGACTCTCAACCACTGCGCCACCAGGGAAGCCCAGAGGTTAATTTTTGACGTTTGGAATGTGTGATAAATTCCACAAGAAACCACAATCTGCCTATCGGTCAGGCGTGGACACATCGTTCGTTCGTTCGTGTATCTATCTACTTAAAAGTATTTATTGAGCACCTACCATATGTCAGGTACTCTTCCAGCGTTGAAAGCAGAACGGCCAATAAAACAAACCAGGTCCCTGCCCTTGTGGAGCTGGCATCCTAGTGGAGGAGACCAACAGGACCCAAGTAAACAAATACACCAGCAGTGGAACGGGTATGATCAGTGCTACGAAGGGGAGGGGTGCAGAGGAGTGCTGGGGGATGGGTATCTGAGGTCACCTACCTGAAGTGTCCTGGGGCAACTGAAAAGGTGTCATCTGGCAGAGACCTGAATGAACGGAGATTGTACCAGGTAATTCGAGGAGGGACAAGAGTTCCAAGCAGAGGGAACAGCGGCTGCTGACTCCTCTGGCGAAACAAGCTTTCTGGAGCTGGAAAAGGCTAGCATGTGAGGTTGGCAAGGCAGGAACGGGCCAGGTCACGGGGCTAGGAACCCACTGGAGGGCTCGGAGCAGAGGAAAGATGGGGCTTGATCAAATTTTCACATAGAGAACAAACTCTAGGAGGATAAGAGTGGAAAAGGCCAGACCTGTGACAAGGCTGCTACAGTCAGTCTTCCAGGCAAGAGATGGTGATGGCTTATTATTAGTTAATTAATTAATGAAATCATTAATATTAATACTAGCTTTCTACTTGGCCAATGTTATTAATACTCTATCTCAGATATATTACAGGTAGACTCAGCATCATGTTCAAGCTACCTCTATGGGGAAATGCATTCTGAGTTCCAAATGATCAACTTGAAACCTTTTCCATCCACCTGGGTTTTAAGTCGGGGACCGTGTGACCTGGGAGAAGACAGCAAGAAAGGGAGTTGGGGCGTTAGGGAATTTTAGCAAGAGGAAAAAGGGTGTATGCCCCCAAATCCCCCTTTCTCTAGAACCATCAGAGGTGTCTGAGAGGGGCCTTCCAATTCTCCCAAGGGTTGTTGGGTAGCAGATGGGTGAGAACCAGCAATTCCGCTACAGGCAGAACAGAAGGGAAAGGACCAGCTCTTCCGGAAGGACAGCACTGCAGCTGTGAGCGAAGGAGGGTGTGGAGTCTTTTCCAAAAGCAAGGGAGTCTCTACTTCTGGGGTTTCTGAGGTTCTAGGGCATCACAGGGTCAGGGCAACAGTCACAGAATCGGCAGATTTAGGGCGGAAGAACCCAGCTGTGCCAGTTACTAACTGCACAGCGCTGAGCGTGCTGCTGTTGATCTCCATGACCGTCACTCTGTAAAAGGAAACGACACCTCTGCCCCTCAGGGTGGTAGTGAGGGGTCAAGTCAGATGATGCCCGCGCCGAGAGTGATGACAACTTCCAGTCCACGTGCCGAGGTCTGGGCATGCCCATCTTCTGGACAGGTGCAGAACCCACCATCCTCCACGGCATGAGGTTCTGTGCTATACACATGCCCAGGTAGTTCAGCTTTACACATAAAAAGGTGCTTCTCTTTCATTAATTCCTTTATTCAACACACATTCACTGGGTCTTAGCGCAACACATGGAAAAAATAGAGAGTAAGATGCAGCCTTTACACCCCAAGAACATGGGCAGCGGGGGCAGCTGGAGACATGAGAAGAGGTTTCTCTGATTCTCCTTTTCCCTCAGGGCCTGGGGACCACTGTCCAGGTAGTTTTCATACCTTTAGACTAGAGCCACCAGCCTGCTGGGGACTTGTCTACCAGCAGCCTGCAGTGCCAACCTTGGGGGCAGTGCCCTCTCTCTTCTCCAGACTGGCAGGCCGTCCTGGTCATTTCTGCTAGAGCAGAAAAGGATGGTGAGGAAAAGGCAGGGCTGGCTAGGCAGAGGGAAACCGGGAGAAGCGCTGGCCTTCAGCAAGGCCTTCCTTCCAGGCCCACTTCCTGCCCCCAGTGGACACGGCTCTAGATGGGTGAGGGGCCTCTCTGACCCCCAGCTCACCTAGGGTGCAGCATCTCTCTGGCGTTTCCCAAGAAACGTCTTCAAGAGAAGGCCCCAGCTCTGAGTCATCTGCAGCAGAGATGAGACCTTGTAAAAATAACTCCAAGTATGAGGCTCCTCCTGTATTCACATTATTCACGATACAAAGAACAAAAAAGCAGGGCAGGAAGCAGAGGAGGAAAAGTGTCGTTCCCATCAGTTTTCTTCACATGACAAGCAGCCAGGGACTCACTTGCTGAGCCCCACTGTGCTCTCTCTCCGCGGAGCAAATTACATAAGCAGGCGAGAGGGGCTTCTTGGCAGCCTTCTGACTCTGCCACCCACCTGTCTTCATCTCTCAACTCCAAATCCGAGGCTGGGTGCCTCAGATAATAGTTCTCATGTAAACATGATGAAGCAACTAGGTTTGCTCCCATAAGGCACTCAGGAAAGGCCTTGGGGAGGTGAAAGTTGAGCTGAGGCCCAGATGACCAACAAGTGAAAATCTGAGTGGAGAACACTGGACATTCAGCAGGGCCAGTTGAAGCAATGGCCCCGAGGCAGGGATCGGTGTGCACACGGCAGGCACAGTGGGTGGGACAGAGCAGAGGAGTGGTGGTGGGGGGGCAGGGGGTCCCCGACATGTAGGGTAGTGGTTCTCAGCCTGCAGTGATTTCGTCCTCCAGAGGATATCTGACAATGCCCGGAGACATAGCTGGTTGTCACAGCTGGGGACATGATACTGGCATCCAGTGGGTAGAGGCCAGGGATGCTGCTAAACATTTTTGAATGCACAGGTCAGCCCCCCTCAACAGAGAATTATCGGGCTCAAACGTCAGTAGTGCTGAGGCCAAGAAGCCCTGGTATAGGGTCTCTCAAGTCACCGTAAGGAGTCCATGTGCACACACAAGACTAACCGGTGCCTGTGCCTGCCAGAGTGTGGTCCTTACACATGCGTGTCCATCACGTGCACGTCCAGGGTATGTGTGTTGAGATGAAAGAGAGGATGCTAGGACCAGCTCTCAGAACACAGGAGCCAGGGTGGAGGCAAAGAGCTGGGATAAGGGTCCTCCAACCTCACTGGGAGCTAAGAGGGAGGTCCTGGAACAAGGACAGAGGAGGTCGAATACAGGGAGGCATGGAGGCTATGGGCAAGCAGATGGAGGCCACGGGGAGCTGTTTTCAAGCAGATGATGTCCCTTGAGAGTCGAGACAGGGCCCTGGGTGAGGGGAGAGGGGCCACCCTGTTCTAGCAAAGGGGCTAAGAGCTGGAGAATGCAACGGGTCTGATGAGTGCGGAGGGCACAGGCTGAGGCAGTGTGTAGACAGCCCAGGACTGAAGAACGAAATCACCAGAAGAAACAGCCAAGGGCTGAAGAGAAGGGACTCAGGTGGGCAGGACATGGGTGGAAGGCCCCCAAACCCAATCACTCAATACCTGGAAGAGGTAAATGAAGAACCCAGAGGGGCCTGGACAATTATGGGCATTTGGGTATGATCTTGAATTTGGTCACGACTACAGAATGGGTTGTTCTCTGCTCCGTTGCGGGTAGGGACACCTGGAGGTCAGGCCACCGGGCTGGTGGTCCAACACAGAGATCACTTTAGGGCGCAAGTGATTTCATTTCTCCCCAAAGTCAAGTAAGCCCACCGGGGGGGAGGCCGAGATGACCAATGCCTGTGACACGCAGTTAACCCCGGGCGCCTCTTCCCCACCCTATCGATAATCTGGATGATTCATTCGGAGAGGCTGGTCCCGCCTCAGCGGAAAGAG
Organism: Lipotes vexillifer; assembly: GCF_000442215.2. Classification (NCBI taxonomy): domain Eukaryota; kingdom Metazoa; phylum Chordata; class Mammalia; order Artiodactyla; family Lipotidae; genus Lipotes; species Lipotes vexillifer. The sequence continues at coordinate 3,893,419 of NW_006785876.1, forward strand.
AATCTAGATGAGGTTCTCATCACTTAGAAATGAGAAGAATTTCTCAGTGGAGAAGCAGGCTGGAACCCTTCCATAGTCGCTATGTAAAGAAGCCTTTCTAATTTGGGGGAGGGTGAGCAGGACAGGCTGCCTCAGAGGGACTTGTTCCGACAAAATTGCTGGTGGAATCCTTGGGTGCATGTCTATGCCCACAAGCGGGCAGGCACCCTCATTACCACTCTCACTCAGCGCTGACTCCCTTTCCCTATAGTTTTAAGATAACATTTATTCTTCTCCACCTAGAGAGCATGCTCACTGTAAAAGTTTTAAACATACCCAAGAGAAAAAGAAAAGCCACTCATAATCCCATCGTTCTGTGAGAATATTTCCTTTTTTTTTTTTTGCTAAACTTTTAAAATACGATGGTTGAGATCATATTGTATATGTAGTTTTCTATTCCGTTTCTAATGTAAGCATATGGCCGTGTTATTAAACTATTAGCTTTAATCATTGAAATAATCCACTGAAAATATGGTATCGTTTCTAATGTTATGAGAGGCAGAGCGCAGATGTGAGGACTTATTTCACCTAATGCAGGTATTTTAAGGGACCCCTGAGCACTGAATACAGGAGTTGCCCCCATATTCTGAGTGAGCACTTACTACATGTGCCAGGTACCCGGCCTCCTCTGGAACCGTCATCAGGTGGAGGGATCAGTAGTGGTTGGTGAACCACAGCCTGCAGACCAGCCAACCACCTGTTTATGTAAATAAAGCTTTACTGAAACACAGCCACACCTATTCATGTCAATAGTGCCCATGGCTGCTTTTGGCCACGATAAGCAGAGTTGAGTAGTTGTGACAGAGACCACATGGCCCGCAAGCCTAAAATATTTACTACTTGGCTCTGTAAGACGAAGTTTACAAAGTTTGCTGACCCCTGTGTTTGGAGGCCAGCTGTCCTCCAAAATCTGTGTTCCCCCTCATTTAGCTGAGAGTTGTCACTGAGAGGCAGCTGCCTAGCCCGGAGCTACACCTCCCAGCTCCTCCCGTGGCAAGGTGGGACCCGTGACCAGAGCTCACCAATGAAATGTGGGCTAAGAGGTCTCTGTCATTTTGGGGCCAAGATTGTTAGGAAGTGGGTGAGCTTCACCACCTTGTTTCTTCCCTTCCACCTGAACACAGGGTACTCCTAGGCCCTGTAGCAGTGTTTCTCAACCTTCTTTCATCACTGTTGCCCTTGTAAGGAGCGTTTTCAGATACTTTTTTCCTAGGTGTCTTCTTCCGCCTAGGAAATTTTAATACACTGTTTATCTGTTTATGTACCAAATGTATATCTGTTATTTATGTATTAAAATGAGATTTTTTTGGCCCCAAGAACTAATTTTGCCCCCCTAAGCGTGATACTGCCCCAGTTGAGAATGCATCCTCTAAGGTAGAGCACAATCACAAGATGGAAGGTGCCTGGGTCCCCGAATTACTTTGTGGAAGGATGCCAGTCATGCCAGGACAGCTGCATTTGACTGTTAGAGCTGCAAGAAATAACTTCAATCATGGTAAGCCCCTGAGAACTGGGAGATGATTATGGCAGCTACCATTGCCTTAACAGTGTTAGTACAAGATCTAAATTTGATAGTTAAAAGAAAATTATGAATTGGATAAAGATGTTTATAATACAAGGAACTTCTAAATCCTAAGAGGTAAATTTAGGATTAAAAACACCTACTTTAGATGGTGGACAACAAATTAACTGCATTCATTTATATCCTTTCCATCTAGACACATCATCACCAAAATGAGAGTGAAATAAGTTTTTTTTTTTTTTTCGGCGGTACGCGGGCCTCTCACTGTTGTGGCCTCTCCCGTTGCGGAGCACAGGCTCCGGACGCGCAGGCCCAGCGGCCATGGCTCACGGGCCCAGCCGCTCCGTGGTGTGTGGGATCTTCCTGGACCGGGGCATGAACCCGTGTCCCCTGCATCGGCAGGTGGACTCCCAACCACTGTGCCACCAGGGAAGCCGTGAAATAAGTTTTTTTAAGATATAATTTCAAACAACAAAGGGAACAGGTAAGGGCTAACTGGAAAAGAGCTTGGGACAACTTTGTGGGAAAGAGACAGAGTATGAAATATTAGAAACTGATGAGGCAGCCACAGGGAGCCTGACCCTGTAGTAGGCACAGATATTATGAGAGTCCATCAGCATGGCAGAATGGCCAAGAGGCTCATGACTCAGAGCTGCCAAGGCGGCGGAGGGCAGGAATCAAATGTGAGGCTGAAAAGGTGGCGGGGTGGGGGAGGCGAGGATTATATAAAATCTGAAGTCAGAACAGTTGAGCCATTGGTACTCATGGGGCAGCCAGGTATCTACTCTCCCAAGCATTAAAAAAAAAATGGAATTTCCTTCTCGGAAGAAACTGAATGGACCCAAAGAAAAGATGAGATCCAGGAAGCAGCAGAACTAACCTAGTATAACAGCACAGGAAAATCCCAAATGTCAATTGTGTAGCAGGCCTAGACAGCAACCAGGTCAGACCTGAGGAGGATAGAGAACTCTGGGGGGAAGGGAGAACGTATAAAATACCCAATTGGCGAGAGAGTTTGGGAGGGAAAAAAATGAGGATATGATAATAGCAATTGGTGGGGGAAAAAAAGGAAGGCAATGACATACTCTTGGAAAAATATAAAGCCACATATATAAAGGAAATACATATTATGGACTCCAAAGAGGACAACAGATCAGGCATCAGGGTCACACACTTAAACGCCTTCAGGGTCAGGTAAATAAGTAAATGAACACAGCAGGCTAGGAGTCTGAGCACATGCATACACTATATGAGTAGTAGGGACTGCAGCAAACTGGAGTAGGAAAGCCCATTCTAAAGCGGGCAGCCTCCAGCAGGGTGTTACCATATGGAACGTCAGACCACATCTTACAGCCTTTAAAACAATATCCCAAACTCTGAATCTGTTAGGAAAACTCTCCTTATTTTAAAATGTTGGCTGAAACTTTTTTTAAAAATCACTAGGCAAACCAAACAAGTATGTCGGAGGGTAGGCTGTCAATTCACAACTTGTTTCTACAATTCACAATCACATAAGCCCTATCTGCTGATTTTTCAGTCTTTAGAGTCAAACTACAGACACAGCACAGTTTTTACTGGCAGTTACAAAATAAAAATGTAAGTGTTATCGCCCTTAACAATGTAAAAGTAAAAATAGAGATGACAGAAATTGGAAAGTTGGAAGGCAGTTGGGGTAAGGGCACTAATACCTTCATCTTACCGATTAAGGGAGTCGAGATACTGTTGTTAACAAGCAAGAAATATGATAGTAAAAATATTACTTATAAAGCTAACCAAGTAGAGGAACTATAAATAACGATACAACTATACTGTGAGGATGTGGGGAGGGGAGGTAGGAGGGTGGTATATGCGAGCTAAATCGTCATCTATCATAACAGGAAGTAAGCAGATAATTTCTAAAATAGGAGTAAAACAAAAGCACATCATTTTTAAATATGGAGGTAAATTTCAGAAAAAAATAATTGAAAGAGTTACAAGACATTGCCTCAAGGGAGAGTGACAAGTTAGGGAGGCAAGAAGCCAAGAGACTGTTACTTTTATCATAGATTCTTCTGAATGTGTGCTCCCCGTCGAAAAAAACCCCAAAACCCCAAAACCCTTTTGTAAGAAAATGAAACAGATCAATTCATGGGCTGATAACTAAGCCTGCAAGGTTGACTCTCGGTAATACTATAGATGGCACTCAAAAACGTTTAAATGGAAATAATTTAATGAATGGACCAGTTACAAAGGTGTAGGAAGGGTTAAGGGAAACAAGATATGGTGTGGCACCCAGAGGCTGAAACCAGCAAGAAGCCTTGAAAGTTAGAAGGGAAAGGGGAAGGAACAACTGTTCCTGGAGCCCAGTGATTCTCCAGCACTGGGAGAGGGGCTGCAGATGGAAAAGAAGCCATTGCCAGAAATCAGGGGGATTAATACTCCAACCTCTCTCTCCTCCTGTTCTTGTATCTCCTGCTGGTGTCTCCTACTGGCCAAACCCAGTGAAACCAGAAGGTAAAATAAAGGAGCCCAGCTGATGTAATCCATAGGGGCCAGCCTCCCCAGACACAGTGTGGCAGAAATAGATCGGGGGTGGGGGTGGGGGCAGATGGAGAATAAATAGCACACATTCTCACACTCTCCATTACCTATCTGAGAGTTAAAAAATGGATTAGATAAACCACACATTTGTCCCAGAGTGGTAATTTCAACCTTGTCTAGTTCAGCAGCAGAACTAAGGGACTGCCAGGAAGAGGTGATAAATAATGTATAATTTCCCCCAATTTTAATTAGCAAATAGAGATGGTGACTTCCATATGTAGGCCCTTTAGTCACTGAGGAGAACCAAGATATATGAAGCAAGAATCCCATCCACGTGACAAAAGGAAAGTAAGCCAGACACACACAGAAAGGTAACCATACAATGTGGTAGGATGGGCATCCAATGAAAATAGCCACAATTGTCTCCAGGGCCCAAACCAGGAGGCAACACACCTTCCCAGACTTTCCTTGAAGGGTGAGTGGAATTAGATGGGAGATCGCAGCGTGCATCTGGGGGCAGTGAGTAGGTCTGCTGGTCACAGGATGAGTGAGACACAGGATGGTCATCAGGCTGGGGCAGCACAGTGGAGGGATCCAAAACGCTAAGCTCAGGAGCTGGAACTTTACCTTTAGAACAGGATGCTGCCCCAAATTTCAGATCAGGTGACATGTCTGAAGCAGTAAGGGAATTACACGGGTGAGAAATGAACCAATGTCAAAGCGAGGAAAGGTGGGGATACACACAAGGAAGGGACTTGCTCCTAGTAGGTGTTAATACCTGTGGAAGGATGAGAGGCCGGTAGGGACGGAAGGAGGGAGGATGTATACAGGTAAGCACCTAGCTTGTCTTTTTTCCCGCTGTGGAGCACAGGCTCCGATGCACAGGCTCAGCGGCCCAGCCGCTCCGCGGCATGTGGGATCTTCCCAGACTGGGGCACAAACCCGTGTCCCCTGCATCGGCAGGCGGACTCTCAACCACTGCGCCACCAGGGAAGCCCTGCCTTTTCTTGGTAGTGGAAATATTAAGCCCCAACTATGCTAGCATGAAACACTTCACTGAACTCTCATATGTCCTGCTATTACTGTATGAATCACGTGAATGCAAGGATGGTGACCTACTCATCTTTACGTCCCCAGGCCCTAGCTCAGGGCCTGATCCATAATAAGTGCTCAAAAATAAGTGATCCACTGGATGGGACAGGTGGTTGGATGGATGGATGGATGGATGGATGGATGGATGGGGTGACAGGGGCCTACAGTTGGATGGCAACAGTACAAATGAATGAAAGAACAGAATCAATAGGCTCTGGCACCTGGATGCTTCCCAGAGTGTGCAGTCCTGATGCCTGTCTCTTTTAGAAAGTAGGAGATTATAACAGAATTGCTTTATCACTCTGCAAATATTCCCCAGCTTGTGAGGGCATGTTTGGTTATTAACAGATCATGCAACAAATTTGACACAGGAAACAAACCATGATGATAGAAAGGCGGGTGAGGTCCAGGGCAAGAACCAGCGACCAAAGCTCCCTCTCACATACTATTTAGGAGGATGGGGTCAGACATGTTGGCCTGCTTTACTTGAAAGGTCTGGTCACCCATTCTTTAAAGTCCATCTCAAGAGAATGACAAGGAGCAAGAATCCCTTCCCACAGGGCTGTTTCCCCATCACATACCAACATCCCATCCATTATCACGAGCTTGTTTTTAATCAATGGCCTTGGCAAAACCACAAAAACCAAAACAGTGCTCTTGCATTGGTTTCAGAATAACACCAGCTGTTGAAATTAAACAGCCAGGCTGGTAGCCTAATGATGAATAAGAACAACTTCCTTCAAAAAAGTACCATCAGGGCTTCCCTGGTGGCGCAGTGGTTGAGAGTCCGCCTGCCGATGCAGGGGACGCGGGTTCATGCCCCGTTCCGGGAGGATCCCACATGCCGCGGAGCGGCTGGGTCCGTGAGCCATGGCCGCTGAGCCTGCGTGTCTGGAGCCTGTGCTCCGCGGCGGGAGGGGCCACAACAGTGAGAGGGCCGCGTACCGCAAAAAAAAAAAAAAGTACCATCAGTAGGCAAGGGATTTGGGGGTCCCTGGAAAATAAAACTCACCACTTTCAATCAGATGGGACAGCTGCCCTACATACCATAATCCTATTGACCAGTTATATAAGTACAACATCTCTTACATCAATGGACCAAAAATTGATTTTGAGATTCTAGCTAGACTCTTTTAGACATTTAAGAATTGCTTGATACCACAAAGTGACTGCAAGTAAGGGAAGGGGGTGAAATCTGATAAGGACTTGGTACCACCAAGACAGAGATGAGTGGTGGCTAATTATCTACATTTCCCTCATCCAGGTAGGAAGAGAGAATATGTTTGCTGTTTCCTAGTTCCAGAGTGAGGATGCCCAATGGCTCCCTGCATCTGCACCGCCCTGTGCACATCTCAAAGTGATTTCACCAACAAATCTTCCAAGAATGCAGAGGACTAGCTGGGGCAGGTTCCTTTATTCCTATTTTACAGATGGGAAAATTAAAGCACATATATCTGTGTAAGCAACTTGCTCCAGGGTCTCAGAGAGGAGTCACTGGCCCAGCCTGGTCTAGAACACTGGTCTCCTGATGACTTGAATGCAAGGACAATGACTTACTCATTTTTGGATCCCCTAATCCTAGCAGAGAGCCTGGTCCTGGTCCATAATATGTGTTTAATAAATGTTTACTGATTAGAAGACTCCCAGGGCCAAACTGTTACATTAACTTCTCTCTGGACTTGATTTCTTTATCTGTAAAATGGGAATAATAATATTCTTCTTATATGCTTAATGTGAGGATCAAATGTATTCATACAAGTAAAGCTCTTATAACTCTGTCTGGCATGTGGTTGGTACTCCCTAATATTAGCTATTACTATTATCGTTGATATTGTAACTGCTATGAAGAAAAGAGGATAAGGCAATATGAGAGAGAATAGCACGATGGGGGCGGGGGTATGCTACCTTAACTAGGGTTGTGGGGAAGGGCTTTCTGAGAATGCCACATTGGAGCAAGACCTAAATGAAAACAAGGAGTCAACTGTACCAGATCTGGGGGAGGGCAGGTCAGGTGGAGGGCGTGGCAGGGGCAAAGGCTTGGAGATGGGAGTGAACTTGGTGTGTCTGAGGAGCAGAAGGAAGTAGCAGTTTTGTAATGATCACAATCCAGCTTCTTACGGTTTTTACATCCCAATTCCTATCCCTAATTTTTAGGAGTCAATGTAGAATTATACGTCTGAATAGCCACCCCATAGTAGACAGCGTCTTAAAGGCCACTCTGAAGGTTTGGTCAAAGTATCTCAAATAGGTCTGAAGAACTCACTTTGCTGAAAGTTTAAGAAAATCCCTTCAGCACCGTTCACACATTTCTGAAACAAATCTTATTTCTAGCCCATGGATTAATGGCTGGGTAAAATGAGGCTCCAAGGCCCCTCAATCCTGGAAGTCCCCAGCTTATGCTCTGAATGCAATTTACCAGCATCCGCGCCCCTCGGCCTCCTCCCCAAGCACGTCTCACCAGGGGTAAAACTGGAAAATGCAGAGGTAGGAGGCAAGTTGGTAAGGTAAGCACGTAAAACCATCGAAGCAACATTGTCCTGTGTCATTTGAGGCTGTTCTATGCTTTTATCACAGAAAGCCTGAGTTGAAACCAAATTAATGTGGGCCCTTTAAAGACCTGGTGCCATTTGTCTTGTCCTGACTTCCTCTTAAGCTCAATCAGATCAGATTTGGACAGGAAGAGCCCCTCCTCTTAATCACTGTTCCCAGTGAGCAACACCTCTGCCCTGAGGCCAGCTGTTAGTGGCAGGAGGGGCTTACTGAGACTAGCAGCCATGCTCGTCCACATCACTGTCCATACCCCTCATGACATTCACCCTCTGTCTCTGGATCACCCCAATGTGAGGTGGGTCCCGGAACACTCCTGCCAGCCGCATCCCAGGTCAATAACGTTGGGTCTCAGGCGGGGCTGCCTCTTCCCCAGGACCAACCTCCCATGCCCACTGCAGCTAAGCAGCCCCTGGAGAACTGTCCATGGTGACCTTGCCCTCCTTCTGCAGGACCTGAGGACCACGCTGGAACTCAGTCACATTCACATGTGCAGCCAGCCCATCCCTCAGGTGTGGTCAAATGAAGAAATAAAGAACACCCCAGAAGCCCAAGGTTCAGGTAATTCTGGAAGCACACCACAGAGGCAAAAGGCTGATAAACTTTACTGTTTAAAACTTATCAGTCGGAGGGACTTCCCTGGTGGCGCAGTGGTTAAGAATCTGCCTGCCAATGCAGGGGACACCGGTTCGAGCCCTGGTCCAGGAAGATCCCACATGCCACGGAGCAACAAGCCCGCAACTACTGAAGTCCGTGCACCTAGAGCCCGTGCTCCACAACAAGAGAAACCACCACAATGAGAAGCCTGCGCACCGCAACAAAGAGTAGCTCCCACTCTCCGCAACTAGAGAAAAGCCCGCATGCAGCAATGAAGACCCAGTGCATCCAAAAATAAATAAAAATTAAAAAAAATTTAATAATAAAACTTATCAGACTGATAAGAACCTGCAGTACAAACAAACAAACAAAAAATACAACTAATACTAAACTTTCTTTGGGTTATTTGTATGGAAATATGTTAATATAAATGTCTCAGACATTACATGAAATTTCTAAAAATCTTATGTTCTGGTATAATGTTATAAGTCATAATTCTAGTTATTACTTTAAAGTGTATATCTCAGAAAGAAAAAAAAAAGAAAAAAACTTATCAGTTGGATGTGTACACAAACAAAAAAGGCAAACAAAATGAAATGTCAACAAAATTTTTAAAAAATTTGTCATATTCATATCCTTAATATATAAAGAGAGCTTAAAATCAAGAAAATGATAAAACACACAAAGAAAAAAATGGATTACAAGCAGTCCATGAAAGAAATACAAATGGCATAAATACATGAAAAATCCTCAACCTCGGGAGAAATCAATAAAATCAACCTATTAAATGGGAAAATATTTTTATATCATAGTGCAGTGTTGGTAAAAATGTGGAAGAAGCAAGCATGCTCATACACCGATGGTAAGTTGACTAATGTTTATCCAAACTTTGATGTGCAGGCATTTTGAGCCAGGGATCTATCTCACAGAGTGTTCACATTATATACGAAAACATACATGCTCAAAGACACCCAGTATCAACAAGAGTGTGGAGAAACAAGCACATTCATCTATGGCTAGTGGGAATGCAAATTAGTGTCATATTTATGAAGAGAAATTTAGCAATATGCACCAGTAATACCTTAAAGTTTTACATATCCTTTGACCCAGAAATTCTACTTACAGAAATTCACCCTTAGGAGATCATAATATGCCTAAAGATTTAACTACAAAGATGCTCATACGCTGTTTTTAATGGACAGGTAGAGGGGGGCGGGCAAAATATAAATTTGTAAAATGCCAAGACAGGGTAAATAGCAGCTATAGAAATAGAGTGGAATTCTAGGAAGTGATTCCAAAGTATGCCACGGTCTTCTGGTTAAAAAACGGTAGATTGAAAACATGTGTTGATCTCCTTTTCCTTCTAAGGCTCCACTAAAATGATAGTAAAGGAATTTTTTAAATTATATAAACTTACAACATTGAAAAGAACAGAAAAGAGGCAATTAGCCCATTACAGGACGACAGCAAATGGACAAGAGGCATAACTGAGATAGCAAGACAAATGATCAGAGAAAGATGTGGACGAGAAGGGTGTGATCTGCTCTGTAAACTCCAGAGGGTGAGAGAAGCAAGGATGCCAGGCATGGGGAAGGGTGGGGAGTGAGGCTGAAAATGGGGACTAACTGGAAGTAAGAAAACATAAGACTGACACTTATATACACCCTCTCTCATTCACTCCCTCTCTCCCACGCACAGGCACCTTGCAGGTAGGAGACTGCAGATCCCCCCTCAGATTAACTGAATGACAAACGGGCCACCCCGACTAGTAACCAGTTCCCCAAGGGTCACTCAGAAAAGCTCCCCAGCTGCTAACCACTAAGCCAGAAGGGGCAAAGGCACAGATGCAGAATGAAGGGCCACTGGGTGCTGTAGGTCCCTGAGCAGAGGAGAGGAAGGGATTCAGAGCCCAGCATAGGGTCTGACCTCCAGGCCACTCTGAGTCCCAGGTAAAGCCAGACTAGCAGTGCTGCCAGAGGCATGTGCTCTCCCAACCCACACATCTGCGTGGACAGTCCCTTCTGCCCTCAGCCTCCCCGCTTCCCTTGAGCTCTGCCAGAGAGTTGGGAATGGAGAATTTGTTTCCAAAGAAGTCAAATGTGCGTCACTAGCCATCCTTTTCCTGCAAAAGTCAAGAGATGGTCTAAACCAGGTGTGACATCTTTGAAAGAAGAGGCTCAGTGAGGTATGGGGTGAGGTGTAGTGTAGGGGCTGAGCCCAAGGAAGCTTTGCTCACTCTGAATTTTCCTGGGATTTCTACACAGAGAGAACAACAGCTCAGAAAACAGGTGATCCGTGACTGGATTCTCTCAGACAGTCAAGGTGAAGCTCACAGCAGAGCCCCTTTACCTCCCTGGGCTGCAGGTGATACTGAAAATGGAGCGAGACCTCATGTGGCGGGGGGGCAGGAGCATCCCTCCTCAGCCTGGTAGGCAGGTGACAGTGCCAACTCCCCGCCGGGCGGGACAGTCCCGTCTAAAGGCAAGGAGACAGCTCTCACTCCTTTTCTAGGCCTCCCTCTCCATCACTGAGAACTTGACCTCTGTAAATGTGCTCAAAGGGCTCTCACTTTACTTAGGGCCTGAGGAAGCCCCTTCCACTGGTTTTTAAAGACAGTCAATATTTACCTTCCTGTCACAGTGTCTACTTTCTAAGAATTCCAGAAGGCTGTGTTCTGGCCTTTAAGATCCAGGTCATGCTGGAAAAATACTTCCAGTTGGGTAAGAAGAGGATCTTCCATGGAGCACCTGGCTCAGTGATGCCATGGAGCACTTGGCACATCTTTGTGCCAACCTGAGAGCAAAGGACAGGAAATTGGTCTGCTCTTATGGATCTGGACCTCTGTCGTGTTTCCAACAAAGATATACACGTAGAAAGAGAGCATCCCTGATGTTCCAGGGACTGTTGGAAGGCAAATGAACCAATCCTTGCCCCCAAGGAGATCCTAGTAAGAGATGGGCTTAGAGGTTCACGTAAAAGTCAGGTGTGCGAGTGGCAAAATGAACCGAGCTCTCACAGCCCAGCACAGAAGCGCGCACTCCTCGCTTAGGGGCTTGTTCCTTGATAGTGATCAATCGTTCGTTGGCTGGTGTTAACTCAGATGGGTCCTGACTCAAATCATCAGCAAAGGAAAATGCGTCAATTTTCACAAGCTTATTTCACGTCTTGCTTTTATCATCCTTGGGGTCCTTATAAACTGGGGGGTAAGGTTCAGGCAATATTTTGGGGTGCTCATGACTGCAGTCAAGGTTTAAGGTCTTACTTACATGAGTAAGTTATCATCCTCCTCCTGAGAAGTGAATGGGGCGCCCGAGGGGATGTTTTCCGAAGGTCCTGTAACGTGGTTCTGTCAGGCACCCAACTCCTTCCCTGATGCTGCTCACGTGGCCTGACACAAACCTGCAGCAGCCACGTCAGAGCCAGCAGCCTCCCTCCACCCTGTGGAGCTAGATAAAGGTTCTTCTCGCCTGAAAACGAACCTGAGTCCCTGGGCAAGGATGCAGGGTTCCCATCACTGTTAAGTAAAAGTACACCCCCATTCCAACTGGCACAAGGGATGGAAAAAAAATCACAAGATCCAAAGGGGGCCCTGCTACTGACTTTAGCCTCCGTGGGAGGAAAATATAGGAGCCTCCAAGGGCCACATGGGCCCCTCCAGTGCTTACTTAACGTGAGGAGGAAATTGCCCCACAGACACCCACCAACGGATGCAGAGACACGGAGGCCAAGGGCAGTGACGAATCCCAACGGCCATATCCGACCACCTCCTGGCCATGAGGAAATGGAATATTTCAAGGATACAGCGAAGATATTTTTTCTTTGGGGTTGGCAGTCCTAGATGGGCTTTCAGCTAGGATCACTAAAAAGACAAACAAAACAAAACAACTATACAGACACATGTAGCTCAAAGAGATGTGTGTGTGCGTGTGTGTGTGCGACGTGTGCGTGATACACAAGCCAAGAAGCCCCGAAGGCATAAATGTGGAAATCTAAAAATAAAATGAAGAAAACTTCGGAAAAGCAAGTGGAACCCAACGATTTGAAGGTGGTTGACTCATGGGGGGTTACAGCAAGCCTCAGACAGAGAGCCCAGGAGACCTGCCGGCAGCAAGCACTAACACACTCATTCCTTCCAGAACAGTGATCTCAGCAACTTCCACCATTACTACCCCCTTTCAACTTTTAAAGCAACTCAAGTCCCAGCTCTAATATTCTCAACAATTATATTATCTAATGATATTATACAGGCCCATCTCATGCATCAAATCTCATTTCAAAAAAGAATTGCTTGGATGGGCCAAGTCATGGTGATGTCTTGACCTGGTTAGAAAAAACGTTTCTTTGGGAATGAATCCTGTGCAGCAAATCCTCTATCTAGGCCCAAGAATTTAGAGTGGTCACTCTCTGTGCTAAAAATCGCTGGCTCTGCGCTGGCAGCAGGACAGACCTGAGACAGGCCAGTGAAGGTCATGGCTCTGATAATGGCCTCAACTCCCTCACAGGAAAAGAGATTAAACCCTGAGACTCCACCCAGATAAGGGCCACCACATACCACAGGCTCAGCGGCACCGGAACCAAAAAGGTAAAATGATATCTCAAAGCTGTGAGCGATCGATCTGGCCGTGGTGGCTGCACGGCATCAAGACACCCCACGTGTGCCTGAGTGACACATCGTGGGGGACAGGAATGGGCACTGGGGTTCCAGCCTGATAGAAGTCAGCGAGATGCTTCCACCTCTGGAGTCCGAACATCCATAATGATGTGAATCTGACATGTTAGTGTCGGGACTGACCTTGCTGGATTGTTATCAGGCTACATGGCTCACAGGCCATGGAAATGACTACAGCTGCTGTGCTTCTGCAGAGCCAAACCAAGCATTTATGGGATCAGTTGGGAGGATTAAAAGCAGAGAAGACAGGACTGGGCAGGGTGAGGAGGGGCGGGCACCAGGATTCAGAACTCTTGGCTCACCTGGAAGTGGGAGCCCAGAGCCCAGAAGCCCTGCTCCCAAGTGCTGGGGCCAGCACCAAGTAGATACTCCTTGATTCTACCAGGAGCTCGAGGTAGGGCAGCCCCCTGCTCACGAGTCACAGGCATGGGGAACAACAATGATAACAGCCAACAACTCAATAGCATTTACAGTATACCAGGCACTCCTAGGTGCTTTACAGGTACTGACTCAATTCTCACCACAGCTCTACTGTGTACCTATTATTTTGCCCATTTTACAGATGAGGAAACTGAGGCACTAAGAGTTTAAGCAAGCAGATTTGAACCCAGGAAATGTGGCTCCAGAGCCTGTGCTCACCAGGGATAGCCAGGGTCTGTGCTTCCACACAGTTCTGGATTAAACGGTCAACATGAGTGTGCGTGGGGAATGACATTTATCGAATGCCAGCGAGCGTGAGCGCAATCTTGAGGCACTTTCACGTGCTTGAACTCTGGGATTCTCTCTCCTCCACTCTCCTCACCAACTTCCCTGCAAGCCTCGTTACCACCTGATCCAACTCCAACTCAACCATCACTTCCTCAAAGAAACTCTGGCTCCCTCTCCACTAGGTTATTCGTTGACAAGACTCCCTCTACTAAATCTTTTATCGTTGTCCATGGCTCCACATTATTTGGTTGTCTGTTTACTTAACAAAGGCTTCTCTCCCTGGCTAGACTCTAAGCCAACGCTGTCCAGTAGAACTTTCTGCAATAGTGGAAATATTTAATATTTGTTATGTCCAATGTGGTAGCCATAGCCATGTGTGGCTGTTGAACACTTGAGATCTGGTTGAGGGCTGAGATCCCTGCTTCCTGGACCAGCATCATCATCATCACCTGGCAGCTAAGAAGTGCAGACACTTTGCTGCACAGCAGAAACTAACACAACACTGTAAGGCAACTACACTCCAATAAAACTTAATAAAAAAAATTTTCCACTCCCCCCCCCGCCCCCAAAAAAAGAAGTACATGGGGCTTCCCTGGTGGCGCAGTGGTTGAGAGTCCGCCTGCCGATGCAGGGGATACGGGTTCGTGCCCCGGTCCGGGAAGATCCCACATGTCGCGGAGCGGCTGGGCCCGTGAGCCATGGCCACTGAGCCTGCGCGTCCAGAGCCTGTGCTCCGCAACGGGAGAGGCCACAACAGTGAGAGGCCCGCGTACCACAAAAAAAAAAAAAAAAAAAAAGTACAGTCTCAGGCCCCACCCCAGACCTCCTGAATCAGAATCTGCCCTTTAACAAGATCCCCAGGTGATTCATGTGCACGTGAAAGTTTGAGAGGCCCTGCTCTAGAGTACTAGAGGGAGAGCGAGGAGTTGCATTTAAACCAGCCGGCTTCCATTTTTTTGATCAAAGGCATCTGACTCACTGTTATGGGTGAGTGGCAGGCACCTCAACAATAACCAAATGACCAAAAGCAGCAAGAGCCACAGATCAGAGAGCTGGCCTCTACTGAGCACCATGGGGAAAGAAGCGTCACCGTATGGCACCGATACAGGAAAGAAGAAAGAAACTGGGGAGTGCGGGGCAGGGGAACCAGTCCTCTGACAAGACTGGGATTCTGTGAGGCAATGAGAAAAACAGATCTGGGCCACAGGGATGTGAATAGAGGGTGCAGCCATGCACACACGTGTGCACACATGCACAGAGGTGTGGAATTCAAAATGGTGCTGAAGAGGTATCAGTCTTTGAGCTACTACCAGAAGCTCAGGGTCCTAAGTTAAATGCATCTATTCATTAAAATGGAATTTACAAAGAAATTAGCAAGCTCTACCATTAACCTTTGAAAAGCAGCTCTCTTGCTTCTGAGAATCATGGGCTGGAAACTGGAGCAAAGGTAGATCCACAGTGGTGCTACCTTGCCTCCTCCCTCCCTATGCTCCATTCCCGCCGAGCAGGACTTCAGACGGCTTTCCCTGAATCCAGCCTGCAGTGTTGCACACAGACTTTGGTGGTGATCAGCCACGTTGCTGGAATGGGACCCACAAGATGCCCTTCCACACCATAACACGCTTGTACTGAACACCATTCACACGTAGGAAACTCCTAGGAGCATCTGTTGTTTTTGTGGTGATGATTCAACATGTATTTGTTTTTATTTTTATTTGTTCACAGCTGGTCTATGCCCAACGGCTGGCTGGATAACCCTCCGGCCATTCCTAACCCCTCTTGCCCACCTCTACTACCAAGGCTGGAAAAGCTTACTAATCCCTTCACAGCCTCCCTTGCAGCTTTGGGGCAACCACATCTTACTCACAGAACTGAGAAGACAAGAAGCCAAAACACTAAGGAGGGCAAAGCAGAGAAACTGAAAAAACTCCTGTCCTTGACGTCATTGTTGAACTGCCAGATCAACACCAGACAACCACTGTGTTCACCCCAACTTCTTGTTTTATGAGAGGATGTGTTACTCAGACCACGATTCATTTGCTTTTCTGTTACTCACAGCCAAAAGCATGCCTGTGGTCTTTTCTTATCCCCAACTCCTCTCCCCCCTCATATGCTTCACCTCTTTGCCCACTATTTCCATCTAGTTTTGGCACCAGCCTCCAGACTGCTCCATTTCCCCTTATTCTTTTCCTATTCACATCCTCCAGTCCCAGCCCATAATATAACAGGCTCAGATGCCCAACCCCCATTTCTAAAAGGTCAAGTCTGAATGTCCAGTCGTTGGTCCTCACGCAGCAACCGCTTCTGATCTCTGGCAACTTTAGCCTAGCTACAAATTTTACCCAAACCTGAAAGAACAATGAGCGAATTCCATTATTATGTTTCTTTACTTCTTGGGTTACTGTTATGAGCTAATAAAAGTACGTAAGAATATTTCTCAAGTGCATTTATATTGAACAAATCTTGAATTTCATAACAGGTATGCAGACTCAGCCAGCTCATCCAGGCTGACACACCAACTAAGACAGAAGGCCTTGAATAAGGAACATCTGAGAGCAGATGTATAAACAGAAACATAATTTATGAACTAGCCCAGTGCTCTTCCTAACACAGACTGATGTAATCTGGACGGTACTTGGCTGGGCCCTGCAGCCTCCCTCCAGCACTTATTTGGATATGTGATTAGGAAAAATATGTTTTAATTTTGATTAAGCTTAAGATTTCCATCTTTCAGTTTACTACTTAATACACATTCAAACCGACATGTTTTCTGCAACTATGGACATGCCTCAGCCTCCTTCAGGTGGTGAAGTGCTGAAAGGCAGGAACCGGGTCCAAATGGCACTGCGTCCTTCCACGCCGCACCCACCTGGGGCCAGGTCTGATCCCATCCCCCAAAACAACAGCAACCAAGTCAAAATTAGAAATTATATGGCAGTTGCCAGTCACAACCAGACAGCCATTTCTTACCTGTACATGCTACAGAAATGAGTCACATTTTCAGGGCTCCCTCATCTCAAGAATGATTCACAATTTTTTGTGACTCAGACATACCACCCCATTCCTGCTCTAGTTCATAAGGAGTGTGGAGTGAAAGGTTCAAGGGATGGACAAGTATCCCAAGAGAAACCTGGGTGGGGGAAAGGCAGGCAGACCAGAGAGGGATGGGGGTTCACCAGGACCATCACACAAGGTTGAGCATATTCTCCAACTGCAATGCTTGATTTGCCCAAACAGGAATCTTGCTGCCACGTTGAGACGTATTCATCTGCACGCAGACTGATCTATTTGTTCTTTTACAGCTGGTATTTTCCCCCTTCCTTAGCTTTGTTTCTTCTTCACATACCACACAAAAAGCTTCATAAGGGTCACCTTTCCCCAACCGTGAATATGAGCAAGAAAGAAAACTCTCTTATCAGATCACATTAAATTAACATTCTGAAGATTCTTCTGAAATGATCAATTTCTTTCTGGAACTTTCTCTGACGAGTACATCACTCTGTCATACATAGCCAGCTGACTGATGTTTAAAGCAGAATATTTATGCACTGAGCACTTGCCTATGGGTGCTGGGAAATTGCTCAGAACCGATCACCCCAAGGGCCCTGTGGGTTCTAAGGTGCTGAGGGCCCATGGGCGGTGACTGGCTCCCAAGCAGCACCCCGCTTGTGTGCAGGAGTGAGCCCAGCCCGGTGGCTTCCCATCACATCCTTCCAGATTTGGCTACGGGACTTTCATGACCCCAAATCATTTACCAGCAGAGCGGCGGGCGGGTGCGGGGGGGGCAGTGGAAAGAACAAGAGGCTTTATAGATAGAAAGCTCTGGGTATGAACCCAGCTTTGTGTGACCCCAGGCATCTTACTTAACTCCTCCAAGCCTCATTTTCTCATCTGTAAGTTAACACCTGCCCTGCAGGGCTGTTTTAAGAAACACAGAGTGCGGGAAGTTTCTGGCCCAGCGGGGATGCTCAACACTCCTCTATTACCAATCATTTTCCTCCTTATCACCATAGCGAGGATACTCCAGAAACACACTCACTCACCTATGTGATGCAGAATCACTTAAGCGCAGGTACTGCCTGGTCTGTGTGTGTAGCCGGTCAGGGTTTTCATTCTCTGGCACGTCCGTGGGTCTGCCTTAGATTCTAAGGCCCCAGGGATGGGAGCGGAGTGAGGGCAGGGCAAGGTGCGGATAACGTAGCAGAAGAAGGCACGTTCCCTTTGGAGGTGAGGTGCCTGTTATTCTGCCAGGAGATGTGGTTTACTATCACAGTTCAGTGCTACCTGAATGATGCAGAGGCCCCAGATCTAACCCTGACTCAGCTATACTTCTTCCAAAGCCATGCAGCCCACACCCCTTCCACAGCCAGCTGTTTGATGAAGAAAATGATCACCAGTCACAAAAAGCAGGTTACCACAACCTACTGGCACTACCAGAAGCAAATTAAAAATCTGTTCCTCAATCCATCTTGGACGTAATGGGGATGAGAGTTTCAACTTTATTTGCAGGAAGGATGGCATTGAAGTGTTCAATATCAATTCATATGCCAACACCCCTCTTTCCTGCAAGCCCAGGCTTTCGTAATTATTAGTGGAGACATCTGCTCAGCCAAATGAAATGTGCAATCTCCTGTACATATAATTAGTGAAGTAATTTTAATTAATTAAACAAATTAATTAATTGCAAGGAGAGTGCAACCATATCTTAGGAACTGCATCCAACTCATTTATTCTGCATGTGTCTAGTGGGCTCCTACTGAGGGCAGAGCCCCACACTCATGCTCTGAGAAGATGAAGATGCTCCTGGCATCTTCACCATCAGTAGCGATGGAACCCAATATGTAGTCGCCGATGACCATCCATTCTGCTTAGGGTGACCAATTCACCCTGGTTTTACTGGGATTGTCTTGGAGTCAAAGTTCAGGTCGGGAGAATCCCGCTGATTCCAAACAAACCAGGTCATCCTGCTTCTACTTGACCTGAGTCCAAGTTCATCCCTGGACACTTACCACTGGAAAGGCAATGGCTAATATTGGGCATCCTGCAACATGGCCCCCTGCCACAGCAGACACTGCTAATTGATTAACGAGCTCCTACTTGCTCCCAGACTGAGCCAGCTCCAAAGCCATCTCACCTTTGCTCCAGGCAGCCACTATTAATCACCCTGAATAGGAGGGTCAGAAAATTAATTTTCCATCTATGCCCTAGAATCATAGAAGCTCTAGGCTAGCAAAGACTTTTGAAGTCTAGTAATCACTCATCCAGAACTTAAATCCCCTCTAGAGTATCCTCCACAAGTAACCAGCCAGCCTCTCCTTATACACTTCTAGTGATGGGGAACTCAACACCTCTTAAAGCAACTCTTCCTATCTTCAATAGTTTTGGCTGCCAAACTCCTTCCTTAAATTACTAAAGTGTCTCTCTTATCAGTGTCTTTTTGGGGACCACATTATGGTGCTTCAGATAATGAAACACAGTTACTAAATTCCTCCCAAGTCTTCCCTTTTCCAGGCTCAATTTCCTTATATGTTACTCACATGACTTGGTTTAAAGTTGGAGTGCTGTCCCAGTCTTACAACAACCCACCTAAGCCCCTCTTGGGGTGTGGTACCCAAGGATGCCCCCCCATGCCAGTTACCTTGCTCCTGGCAGATTCTCTACTCTGCTATAGCATCTGGCAGCTCCACCAGGCACTGGCTCATACCAACACCCTGACGCCGTTTCTGAACATGCTACTGTTGAGCCACAGCTCCATCCATCTGCCACAGGACTTCCCGGGAGCTTAGCAGTCCCGCGACAGGAGAAACCCCATGAGATGGTAAGAAAATATCGTATGAATTACCGACTGCCAATTTCCCGGTTACAAACAACTTGCTCTAAAGGTTTGCTTAAAAGTAATTGTTCAGAATCTTGACAGCATGTAGCCACAGAAACCATATTTTAAATGATGGTTAGACTCCCAGGCCAGCCCACAAAAGCCATCTGAACTCATAATGTACCTGCAGCATAAAACTAACAGTGCTATTTTAACTACACGCAGCCACCATTTATATTATGGTTTCCACGGTAACACACTCTGTGCTCCATTTCAGAGAACCAGACACAAAGTAAACCTGGTGCTGCATTTACTCTAGGTTGTCCCTGTGGGTGGCGGGGTGGATGGGGGTGTTGACCTCAGGGGAGAAATGACCCTAGTCACTGGCACCCCAGCTCCGTTCAGACCCACAGGTCCTTTAAAGTGTGTGGTCCTAAAGGTCCAACGGCCTACACACATGAAGGCCTGTCAGGACCAGGTGAGCTGTGAGGCTGCTGCCCGGAGGCCATCGGGAAGTTGGCCAGTGATCACGGTTATGGGGTTTGGTTGTGTTTGTGGTGCTGGTGCTTTTCAACCATCTCCTGCAGACGCAAGAACGGGGATGGTTCTCAAAATCAGAAATTTAAAACTAGCAAAGTCACTAATTATCGCGTCCCTCTCTAAGTCCTTAAGAGGGATAGTTACAAGTTGGTGTTTACGGCGATTGGAGGGGAGGGAGAAGATGCACTGACACCGAATGGACAGTAGTGGGGATGCCAAGCAGAGCTTCTGAGTCTCAGTTCCACACCCTTCCTTCTTTCCGCCTTGACCAGCCACCAGGCCACCCTCCCTCCCTGCCCCCGGCGACCCCGAGAGCTGCTTCTCTTCTGAGGAGACTATGGAGCCATCAGGAAGGTAGTGGCCATGTCTCTGGGGCATCCGCCTGCAACAGGAGCAGCTGCACTCACCTGGAGGAGGGCAGGTGTTTGCATGCACAGAGCTGGGCCTGGACCTGGAGACACCACCACCCACTAGTGCCCTGGACTTGCTAACTACAGAGGTCAACCTCCTCCAGCCTCAGCTTCCTCATCTCTACACCGAGCACAGTGTCCTCCTCGCAGGACTGTCGCGACTAATAAATGAAAGGCAATAATAATAACAACTGAACTATTTGGTAATAGGTCTTACCAGCACCGCTCTATATGCACTTGGATGAACTCATTTAAACTGTACGAGAACCCTATTATTTCACAAAGGAGGAAACTGAGGCCCAGAGAGGGTGGGTTATGTGCCCCAAGTTGGGCAGCTAATAAGCAGCAGGACCAGGATAATAGATAAAAAGCTGCTTTGAAACTGTCATGTTACCTAAATAGTGGTCATTCTTATCGTTAATGACCGGCATAGGGCCCTGCCTGAATGCTCAAGTCTGGATTTTCTACCACAGGGGACCTGAGTGCGTCCTGCCTTGAGATCCCAAGGCTCAGCTGGTGTCTCCTCCAGCCCCAACTATGGACCTCACCCTGGCAGCCTCTCAGTAGTGCACGCTGTTCGCTAAACATTATAGCCCCCGTGCTGGTTCAAAGGCCTCCCCCTCACCTGACCACCCTGTTTAAAACCACGAAATGCACCTTACCCCCCTCACTCCCTCTCACCTTCCTTATCTCATTTTTTCCCATAGCACTTATCACCTACTAACCTACTACATATCGTATTTATTTATTGCTGGTCTCCCCAACGAGACCATACGTTCCAGGAGGGCAAGGAATTTGATCTCTTTTGTTCCACGCTTTACCCCCAGCACTCAGAACAGTGCTAGACACGTGGGCAGGCACTCGGTAAGTATCTGCTGAATGAATGACAAATTCATCTTTATTGACATAGCAAAAATGTCCATAACATCTTGTTAAGCAAAAGAGAGCAGGGCCCTAAATTTTATATAAAACGATCCCACTGGGGCTTCCCTGGTGGCACAGTGGTTGAGGGTCCGCCTGCCGATGCAGGAGACACAGGTTCGTGCCCCGGTCTGGGAAGATCCCACATGCTGCGGAGCGGCTGGACCCGTGAGCCATGGCCGCTAAGCCTGCACGTCTGGAACCTGTGCTCCGCAACGGGAGAGGCCAGGGCAGTGAGAGGCCCACGTACCGCAAAACAAAACAAAACAAAACAAAACAAAAAAAAACGATCCCACCTCTGTAAATATATCATGTGTGTGTCTGAGCACATGTGTGAAGACACAGAAAAAAAATCTAGAAAGATACACATGAAAATGTTCATTGTGACTGTTTCTAAGGAGTAGGAGTAAAAACAGTTTTAACTTCCTTCCAAATGTTTTACAAAGACCATGCATTATTCCTATATCTTTCTAAACCTATTTATAGTTGAAAACGAACACACTTGTGCACGCTTGTGGGCAGACACACAGCAGAAGCATGCAACTAGTTATTAGCGACACAAGCAGGAGGTCAGGACTGGTGGCAGCACAGAACACCCACCTCGGATGGTGGGCCACACAGCATCCCCACTCATCCATCAGCAACGCCGAAAGAAATCACAGGATTAGGTCTTCAGGGTCTGGCACTCAGCAGCCCCTCCTTCAGAACTCCTCCCAGATCCAACCCCACTTTCCTGCCTCTCTGGAGCAGTCTCAGAATTGTTTAATCCTGTGATTATTTGTAAATTACACCTGAAGGTTCCAGAACATGTAAAGCAAATCTAAGACATCAAGTGAGGTATTCGGCAACAAAAAAACTCACTTCGCAGTAAAAAAAAAAAAAGCCTCATTCTCTCATGCCTGTGTTAAAGAGGAAGTCAGGAGGGCTGAATTCCACCCAAGACCCTGGGCCTGTGGCTCGGGCACAGCCTCCAACGTGTTCTGCATACAGGGGCTCACAGGGCACCCACCCACGGACTCACACGTCCTCCGTCACACACAAATCACCGAGGCACTGACCACAACGACACGTGCAAAGTGAGGGCCAGTTGTGGGCCCGGCGCAAGGCCAGGTGCTGTGAGGTGGAAGGAAAGGCAACCTAAGATGAGACGTCTGCCTTCAAGGAAGGGCTAACACACGAGAAAGACGGAAGAAAACAATCACCCTTAATGGAGCGGCACTTACTAGCCAAGTAGTAAGAGTTCTGAGAACAAAGCGGTAAGTGCAGGAAAGGAGGCTTCAGGGAAGAAGGCAGGCTGCACCCAGGCCTCGCTGAGAGCCGGGCCGTGGTGCGCCCACAAGAGAGGGTCTGAGGGCTGAGACTGGGCCGAGGCAGGTGGGCCTCAGTGCCTGCCACATGCCCTGCCGCCTCCCCTGCCCTAACTTCCAGGCAGAGCCTGCTGCTCTGAGTGCCGCATGTGTGCGGAGAGCCGCCCCCAGAGAGGGCACACGCTCCCGGAGCTAGATGAGTTTTACCTTGAAGTGACAGAAGCTTTCACAGCTCGGTTGATTTCAGGAGGCAAGTGGAGCCAGAGAGGAAGAGAAGGCAACACTTGCAACTGTGTCCTGAGCCAGGGACTCTGGTCAACCCATAGTGATTCAGAAAACGGTCTGAAAGGCCTCTAAGAGCAGAGATGCAGGCAAGTCTCACGGTTTAGCTTCAAAGAGCTGGGGTAGAAATAGCAGAGGTGGAAAGACAGAAAGAAAGGAGGAAAAAGGCCAAACCAAGGACCTCAAAAAGGGAAAAGAAATCAAGAGAGCTGGCCAGGGCAGGGAAGGGAGCAAGTGGCATCTAAAGAGACCATCTGTCCTGGTTTGCCAAGGATGGAGGGGTAGCCCAGCACTCAGGACTTCTGGGACGAACACCAGGACAGCCCCAGGCAAACCGGGACGAGTTGGTCAGCCCAGTGGTAGCATGTCACTCAGGGATGCTAAGGGGTTGCTGACCCCTTGGTGCTTTCCCTCCCTCCTTCGTGGACCTGTCACTGCCCACTGGCACCCCCAGGGCAATGGGAAGGATAAGGAGGTCAACATACGGATGTGACCATGTGCCTCTCCTTCTAGCTTGAGTCCTCTCATCTCAACCATGCAAATGTCTGAAAGGGTTCAGAGAGCAGAGAAAATTCTTTACTGTTGTTGTTAAAATAACACCTAGAATCACAGCCACTATCCTTTACTCAACTGTTTCTCAGGCATTGGGCTCACCAGCTGCCCAGCTGGGAGAGGACATGGCGCTCTGCCCTTAGGGAAGTGCCATATCCGTACACGGAAATCAGAAGCAGCAGAGGGGCTGTCACACCCAGCTCCTGAACCCATCCCTCTCCAGTCTCCATCCCCCTCTGCCCTCTCAGAGCTTCATTTCCCATCTGCCTCTCCCCAAGGCAGGTCCTGAGAGGGTAAAATCCACTCACTCAGCAAGGACTTACTGAGCATTTACTGTGTGGCAGACACTGTTAGGGACTGTGGAGAACACAAAGAAGTTACGGTTCAGTGGTGGGGGGCAGGGTGGGGTGGCAGATTGGGGCTGGTGTAGAGAAGGGGAGAATCATTCAATAGTCGACACTTAGTCACACTGCCCTTAACAGATGCCAAGAACTGTACTGGGGGAATAGAGACAAGTAACCAGACAACTGCAAAACCATTCTAAGTACAATGATGGTGATGTGGGGGCACCTACCCCAGTTACTGAACCAAATACCAACCCACCTCACTTTAGCCTGGGGGTAAGTGCTATGGAGAAGGAAGGGAGGGAGGGAGGCGGGGG
>NW_006785876.1:3917636-3940782 GCF_000442215.2 Lipotes vexillifer
GGGAAGGGAGGGAGGGAGTGGGAGCAAGGGGGGGAGGGAGTGGGAGCAAGGGGGGGAGGGAGGGAAGGGGGAGGAAGAAGGAAAAGAAAGGAAAGAAAGGAAGGAAGGAAGGGGGGAAAAGAAGGAAGGAAAAGTAAGGAAAAAAAGAAGAAAGGAAGGAAGATAGGGCGGGAAGACGAAGCACTGACCTGAAAGACTGAACCAAATGATTCAGGAGATAAAAAACATACATAGGACACAATCAGTGTACCACAGGATACAGGGCAAAGTGCTAACCTGGAATACAGACTTTCAGCACAAAGAGACACAGAGCTGGAGAAAGTCCACAGCTTCCCAGAGGAAGCACAAGTAAAACCTGAGATGAAAAGCTGATGAGGGAGAGTTTGCCAGGCAGGGGGAAGACAATAGGCACTTGTGATTTTTCCCAAAAAATGAAAAAGCAAGTGTATAGTCGTTACTCAAAATGTTTCAAAATGGCACACCTACTCACAGGTCTTTGGTTTAAGTACTTGGGGACCTTGCCAATGGTGACTTCCACAAATGTAAGTTACATTTCAGTGGAAAGACAGGCATCAGATCTAATTTCAGCCGTCCGGGCTAAGGAGGCAGGGGATGGAAACATACTTAATTTTGTAATGCAGATCCATGTGCATGCTCCTACACACACACACACCCCTCAGCCCCTCTCTGTATGTCTATCCTCAAGTGATCCAAACTCCATCTTTCTGTTAGAAGAACTCCATAATTCAGGGAAAGGGAAACTGAATTATTAGGGACCATCTACAAATTAATAACTGGGAATCGACCACATTGTTGGCTTGCTGTGATGATATTCACACAGTATGAATAGAAAGGCCACGTGTGGTCTGATGGTGCACTGGCTGGTCAATAAGAAGTTAACAACTATTGACTGACTGTCTATTTAATGAAGAGCCCTGAGTTGGTATGGGGGAGGCGGAGGGCGGTGAGGAGGGGACCGTGCACAGGATCAGTAGGACGAAGGCAGGATACGGTGAAAACAAATGGAAGGCTCATAAGACACTGAACCTGGTCCTAGCTCCACCACTGACAAGGCCCTGGGTGAGTTGATCCCACGGTGGACTTCACTTCCTCATCCACAAACATGTACTACCTACCTACTTCTCATTTACTGAAGTGAGAAAACGCAAGCCTGAGTGCTGGGAAAAGCAGAAGTCTATGCCTCTGTAGTGTCGTGGGATTTGGAGGTGCCTCCCCAGCTTCCCTACCCTACTTTCCCAACAGTCCCCTGAGTCCCCCAGGCAGTCATTCATCCCATCCCCTCCACACGGTACTGGTTCAGGAAAGCACAGGATCTAAGTCGAGCCATGCAGGGGCAACTAGGCTCAATTACAAGCCTTTGGCTGACCCATCAAGGAAGCTTTTTCGCCCACTGGATGAGAACAGGAGCCTGGGCTGAAATCTTAGGGGCAGAAGGGGAGGTCATGCCTGAGAAAGGAACTAGCAATGAAGGAGAGAAACTGTGTCTGAGGCACCTCATTTGAGCCTTTGATGAAGCCTCACCTGATACCAGGATGGGTACTCCATCACATAAGCCAGTGCATTTTCTGTTTTTGCTTAAACCAGTTTGGACTGGCTTTCAGTTTATCTGTCACCTAACTGACATAAAATGAGAGAAAATATGGCTAGTCAATGTTATAAGCCTCTCTAGTCCCTCACCAACTCCATAAACTATCCAGGGATTCGCTTCCTACCTAGTGTCCTCTGTCCTCCTGAGGGGGTGAACACATTAAGGGGGTCACTCAAGGAACAAAAAGAAGAAAGGCAATCATAAGCAGTTGAGTCTTCAGTGATTACTGGGCCTGCCTTTGTTTGCTTCCTGTCCTCTGAGACCAGTGAGGGTCCTAGTGATGGAAGAGATAGAAGGGGGAAAAAACCCCTCCATGATAAGCTAAAGAATCGGTTTCCATCTCAGCTCTACTTTTGCAGGTTTCTTCCAGATGTTTACTTATTCTCTTTCATGGTAACCACTGAAGAGCCCAGAGGAACGATACAGGTATCCCATTGATTTATTTTATATCTTAAAAAATTACACAGGGCCTGCAGTACTGAGCTCATGTTCAGATTAAGTCTGCTGGAAATCTAATTTGGGATGAGTAATTTAATTTGGCTACTACAATTAAAAGTGGCGCAGTATTTGTGTTTTAGAGGAAAACCGTATTAGATTCATCTAATCTTATTAGGTGAATATCACATTTAGATCACATTATATCTGGAACAGACATATACTGAATTGATTTCTTTCATAAATCACTCAAAAGACCAAAAGAGACTAACCTCCCCGCTCCCCACCCACCCACCTGACACAGGTCAGAGCAGGTGGTAAATGTAAAAGAGGCCTTGTGGAGAACCCCGCTGCAAAGTCCTGGAATTCATGCACCCAAAACACCACCTACAACAAACTCTTGCATTTTGCAGTAGAGTATACTGAGGCATTGATGGACAAGAGACTTGCACAGGGTCGCAGTCAGTGAGTGGCAGAGCTGGGACTACAGCTCAGCTCCCTGACCCCTAGTTTGGGTCCCTGCCACTCTACTACATGTGTTTTTAATAAGATCTAACATGAAAAACAGCCAGAGGGCCTCTGAGACTCCACTGCTACTCAGCTAAAACCACGGAGTCGTCAGATACCATCTGACGTCTTCCTGCCTCTCCTAAGTATCCTGGGAAGATACAGAAGTAGGTCTCAGTATCTCCATGGGTGACTTAGACCAGCACCCCAAAGCCTTCTTGTCAAGTCCATTTTCTTGATGACTACTTTCAACCCCCTGACTCCCAGATAACTAAAATTCACATTAAGAACATTCAAACCATATGATGGGTCAGAAGAAAAGAATCTGCATTGCTTTTTTTAAATGGTATTAATCTCAGGAGTACTGCTAACTGGGCATATTCAGCGGGTGTGATATCACACATCAGGGTTCCAAGTATAGAGTTTAATCTAAAAAAATTAGGTTATGAAGCAAAATCGAGGCAAGGAGAAGTTAGATAAAAATATTTGTAACGTATGACAAGTTAACACATACTGCATAAAAATCTCTTATCAGTGACTGAAAAAAGATGGAACACTGCAAAATAAAAATGAAAAAGGATGCAAAGAGGCAATTCACATACACACACACAAAGATTACCAATGGCCTCATGAAAAAATGTTCAAACCTATTACTAAGCAAAGCCTTCAAATTCAAACAATGCAATACTGTTCTCAACAAATTGGCAAAAACCAAAACCCAAGTATAATGCCTAGGACCGTCAAGGGTGCTCTGAAATAAGAATCCTCAAACACCACTGACGAGAGTGTAAATTAGTCCACATTTCTGAAGGCCCATCTGGTAAGATGTATCACCAGCCTTAACACTAAGCAAGGATCTTCCCTGAGGAAATGATCAGAGGAATATTCAAAGATATACGTACAAGGGCAGTTATAGCAGCACTATTCATAATAACAAAAATCTAGAAAAACGGCAAACTGAATTATGATATTATCAGTACAAGGAATAATATGTAGACATTAAAACTCATGTTTTTGAAAACTTTAAAGACACAGGGAAAAGCTCACAAAATGATGCTAAAATTCAACACCCTTAATAGGATAATTCCATTTTGTAAAGAAAATATATATCACATATTTTATATGCATTATAAATGCAATATATATTTATATATGTATAATATATACTTATATGCATTATAAATGCAAATTTATTGCACTAGAAGTGCAATAAATGGTGGCAGATTCAGCTAAATATCCAACAAATATTCACACTCCTTTTCAGAGTGTAGGGTTTTCACTGGAAAGGGGCTGCCCAGCCAGGGACTTCATTTCCCAGCAACCCTTGTATCCCCATGGCACCATGTTACTATTCCCACCAATGGAATACAGACAGAAGTGATGTGCAGCACCTCCAGGCTAAGGTGGTTAGAAAGTGATGTGCCTTCTCCGTGCTTTCTTCCTCCATCTGCCAACTAGATGCAGAGGACCCCAAAGCCCTAGGGAATGAAAGAGCCATAAGATGGAATAAGCCTGGGCCTCTGAATCACTCATTGGAGGGCTGACCACCAATCAGGAGCACCTATGTTGGAATGAGTAAAAAATAAACCTCTACTGTGTGAAGTTATAATTTGGAGTTTTAATTGTTTCTTCAGCAAGTGTTACTCTAACTAATACACACATACAGAAAAATTACTGAAAGGTAAACTACCAAATTTAATCTGATACACTGTACGACAAAGTATAAGGTAAATTATTTTCAAAAGTGTATTCTTTCCACCACAAACATGTCTTATTTTACAACCAATAAAGATATTAAAAAATAGGGGGCTTCCCTGGTGGTGCAGTGGTTGAGAGTCCGCTTGCCGATGCAGGGGACACAGGTTCGTGCCCCGGTCTGGGAGGACCCCACGTGCCGCGGAGCGACTGGGCCCATGAGCCATGGCCGCTGAGCCTGCGCGTCCGGAGCCTGTGCTCTGCAACGGGAGAGGCCCCAACAGTGAGAGGCCCGCATACCACCAAAAGAAAGGAACTTCCTTGACGGTCCAGCAGTTAAGACTCCATGCTTCCACTGCAGGCGGCAAGGGTTCTATCCCTGGTCTGCGAACTAAGATCCTGCATGCCGTGAGGTATGGCCCCACAAAAAAAAGATATTAAAATAAAAAAGCAGACTTTAGAGGGCAATGCTATATAATGAAAACTCTCAATAAAGTACTGAATAAGGTTACAAAAATTAAAATGTAGAAAATTATAAAGACTCAAAGAAAAGAAATCTAGATGTATAACATTTAAAAGTCTACTAAAACAATTCCAGACAAATGATCCAAAGTTAAATGAAAACAAACTAGGAAATACTGCAATTTATACAATATATGAGTTATTAGTAACCTTTAATATGTAAAGAGCACTTATGAAACAAGTGAGGGATACATACAATAACTGGGGGAAAAGATATAAACACCTAGTCACAAAATAAAAAATACTAACATACACTTATAAAAAGACTTTCAAGCTCACTAATAACCAAATAAGTGCAAATTAAGATCATCTTTATCCTTCTATCAGATTGGGAAATATTTAAAATACTGTGAATATAGCATTCAATGTGGCTGAAATTATGATGAAATGGAGGGAGTTCAAAATGGTATCATATTTTCAACAAATAGTTTGGCATGATAGGAAAAAAAAGCCTTTAAAAAAGACTTTGTCCACATATTTGTCAAAAGAAGTAAACAAGTATGCAGAATCGCTTCAATGGGGAAAAAAGATGAAACAACTTAGATACCCATCTGTGAGGTCCCTGTTAGATAAATAAATCATGGCATGTGTGTGTATATTCACATATTAGAATAATAGACATAATTTTAAATTATGATGAATATCTAAATGTACTAAAGTACAACAATGCCCACAATATAAAAAAGCAGTATACAAAACAATACAGATAGTATAATTTCTTAATTGCTTAGAAGTATATATGTATAAGAACTTATGTTGTAAGTGCATAAGGAAAAATATAGAAGGATTTTTATCAAAATGTTGTTCTCTCCAAGGGGTGGAACTATGGGTGACTTTCATTTCCTTTTTTATACTTTGCTATATTTTATATGTTTTCAACCATGAAAATATATAAATTTTATTTCTATGATTTATTATGAAAAAAAAATAAACATACACAAAAGTAGCAAGAATACATTTACCCAGTGCCCAGCTCCTATTATCACACATGGCTGACTTTATTTCATCCATACCACTCTATGCCTCCTACCCCTGGATTATTTTAATGTAAATCCTGGATATGTCATATATACATGAGACATAAGGACTTTTTATAGTTAACATACTCAGACTCTCCACTGTATTATTTTAGAGTAAATATCTGATATTTCATTTGCGAATAAATGCTTTAGCATGTATCTTTAAAACATACCCATAATAACAAATCACACGTAAAAATTAGTAATTTCTTAATATCAAATATCCAGTCAGTGTCCCAATTTCCCCAATTATCTCATAAATGCCTTTTTACAGTTGGTTTATTTAAATCAGGATCCAAACAAGATTTACATTTGCACCTGGTTGGTATGTCTTTTGTCTCTTTTAATATTATATAGTGCCCTGCCATCCTTTTCCAGGCCATTTTATTTATTGAGAAACATATGGGTCATAGGCCCAAGAACTTCCTGATTGCATCCCCATGGTGTCTTTTACCAGGCTTCTCTATTCCCTGTATTTCATTTCAACTGAGATTTAATTTTAGTGTCTAATCAACTTCAGGTTCTATTATATTTTTATAAGACTATTTCAAATCAACTGTATTATTTTTATAAGCAGACAAAACAAAAAAGCTTAAAAAAATTTTAAAGGAACTCAAAGAAACACCAGTCTTTCTAATTCATCCATTTTAGCAATTCATTAAAACACAGTATCCAAAAGTTTTTTTGGAAGGCAGGCTAAACCAATGCTTTTTCACAGGAAGGATGCTCAGTGACTATTGACGGTCTGATTTATTTTCCAAACACACTGCTTTTACAGTTTAAATCCATCTCCCCTTCTGCCTCAGTGCTGAAGTCCACCATCCTCTGAGCAATGGCACACCCTCCACTGGAAGCTTACATCATCCTATAATTGCAATTGTCTTCAATTTTCCTTTCTATCTTTTTAAAAATAATGTAATGTAAGCACATAATTGAAAATTTGGAAATGAGAGAAAATGAAAGAAGGAACCACTCTTAATTTCACCCCTCTGACAGAGTCATTGTTACGTATACACTCTGTACCGTCTTTATTAGGGATAATATTTTGGACCAAATTGTAATCCATGAATACTGGTTTTAATATACCTTTCATTAACATTAAATACATTTAAAATATTTGTAGCTTATGTTAAGGGTATAAAAAATAGCAATAATAAATATAGTGTGTCCATAGCCCAGCTTGAGGAAGAGAACTTTACTAATCCCCTACACAGCCTCTATGGCTGCTCCCTCTTCCTAGCCTCACGTCCCGTCACTATCTTGAATCTTTGTCTATGTTCACATAGTCATAGGTATTGCCACATGCACGTGGATGTCTAAAAACTGTATCATTGGTTTTGCATGCATCTGAACCTTATGTAATTGGAATCACACTGCAGCTATTCTACATCTTGCTTTTTTACTTAACGTTATGTTCCTGAGAGCCTTCTGTGTTGTCACAGCTGCTATGGTTCATTCATTTTAACAGCACAGCTAATATAGCTACATTCCACAGTAAGACTATGCCACAGTGTGTACTGCAATTTCTGCACATAAAATTATAATGTAAATATCTTGTCACAATGCTGTGTATCTTCAAAATAATTATTCATTATGTATTATGCTGAGAGAAGAACTATTTAACTTTATAGTTACCCAACTGTTGGACATTAATGGTGTGTGTGTGTGTGTGTGTGTGTGTGTGTGTGTGTGTTTGCTTTGTAAATAATGCATCAGGGAAGCATCATTGTCTAAACAGCATATTAAATATTTTGTATTATTTCCTTCATGGAGGGATGTGGGAAGATGGTCCACAGAAGTGGTATTACTGGATCGAATGGATAACATGATTCTTTAATACACTGTAAAACTGTTTCATAATATTGTAATGACATCAGAATTGGGGATTATCATTAAAAACGGGTTCTTGGGGCTTCCCTGGTGGCGCAGTGGTTGAGAGTCCGCCTGCCGATGCAGGGGACACGGGTTCGTGCCCTGGTCTGGGAAGATCCCACATGCCGTGGAGCGGCTGGGCCCGTGAGCCATGGCAGCTGGGCCTGCGCATCCGGAGCCTGTGCTCCGCAACGGGAGAGGCTACAGCAGTGAGAGGCCCGCTTACCGCAAAAAACAAACAAACAAACAAAAAAATGGGTTCTTTTGCTAATATGTTAAAATAGTACTTTACTGCTGTTTTAATCGACATATCTCATATTACAAAATTGAACATTTTTCCATATACTTGTTTAGTGTTATATTTAGTTATTCAAGTGCTCTACCAAGGCTTTAGTACCTTTCTTTTTAATTTGTTGAGCATTTCACATAACAAAGATTAATTCTGTCACGTTACCGCAAATTTTTTCCCAGGCTATTGTTTCCCCACTGGTTTTTTACGTGAAGAAATCTTTGATTATCCTGTAACTTGATGGACTATTCTTTCCCTTTTTGAGTGTTTTTCTTTTGTTTCCAAGCAATATTCAATTCTACTGATTTCCTATGCATCTACATTTTGCACTTAACTGTTTGATTCATCTGCAATTCATTCTGATGAAGTCAAATGATTTTCTCCAAATTGCTAGACATCAAAATTATTTATTGAATAATTTTCCTTTCCCCATTGATTTGCGATGGCTTCTTTATGATTTATTACATTATTTCCGCAAGAGTCTATTTCTGAACTGTCCTAGTTCACTTATCTACTTCCTCCTCTTCTGCCAGCCCCACCGTGTTTTAATTACAAAGGCTTCATAATGCATTTTAATATCTGGTAGGACTACATATTTTAATATCCAATAGATCTAATTCCCTTCCCCCCAAAACCATTTTCATAATTCCCCTTGAGGTTCTCATCTACTTATTTTTCCAAACAGACTTAAAACCATCTGGTGAAATTTTTAAAAATCTTGATGGGACTTTGAGAGGAATGGCATTAGACTCATGAACCCATTCCAGAAATATCCAAATCCTGGATTTTAATCTCACCATTTAGAAATAAGGTCTTTAGTTAATCTCTTTAACTCTTCTTGGTTTACAACTAAGCAATCTGTAGTTAATGATTATTTTATTCTTTTCTTTACAGTATTTATTCTCTCTATTTTTATAACTTTCTGCATTGGCTTTCTGCTTTGATCTCAGTCATATGCAATGATACCTTTATGAGGCTCCAATAAAGTGTAATGCCAGTGGACTCAATCTTCCTTATCAGGTTCAGGAATGGTCATTTTATATATTCCTTTTTAAGTGGTTTGTAGAAGTTAGAAGTTGAATTGACTGAATGCACTTTTTTGTTTGTTTGTTTTGTTTTGTTTTGTTTTGTTTTTTGCGGTACGCGGGCCTCTCACTGTTGTGGCCTCTCCCGTTGCGGAGCACAGGCTCCGGACGCGCAGGCTCAGAGGCCATGGCTCACGGGTTTAGCCGCTCCGCGGCATATGGGATCTTCCCGGACCAGGGCACGAACCTGTGTCCCCTGCATCAGCAGGCGGACTCTCAACCACTGTGCCACCAGGGAAGCCCTGAATGCACTTTTGAAATTAATGAGATTATTACATATTTTCACTTAAACCATTTAAAATATTTCATTTGATTCATTATGTGAATCAAATGAAAATATATGTATATGAAGCCATTCCTACATTCCAGGAATATAACCCACTTGGGTAGGGTGGAACATTCACATACTCTAGTGTTGAAATCTACTCACTAGAATTTTATCTAATATTTTTACATTCCTAAGCAAGACTGGTATAGAGCCTCCCTTTGGGGACTTGCCAGATTTGTTATCAGGGTCATGTTTGCTTGAAAGTAGGATCTGAAAGTTTTCCATCTTTTTTCTAAATCCTGGAACACTTTACATAACACAGGAATCACTGGTTCTTTGAAAGGTTAAAGAAAATTTTCAAAGTCCTTTTTATATTTTAAAATATTCCACCTGGCACCTAATGTCCATGTGGACATTACCGTGTTTGTATACATGACACTGTAAGATATTGATCTCTAATGGAATGGGGAGTAGTTTTATTGTAATTTACTGCCTTTCCTTCCCAGCTGAAAAGGGAGTAAATGTCCAAGATGATGAAGACCTAGGAAATAACCCATTTTCCCAGGCTTTGGTTCCAAGAGCCTCCTTTTTAGAGGCCCATCAAGGAAGGTATACAAGGTGGTCAGAGAATATTGAATGTTAAACCATCCAAATTTCATTGAGGCTGACCAAATTTGGCAACCACAACTTTACCACTGACATATGGAACTAAGAAACCTAAGATCTGAAAAGACAAGGGGATCACCAGTCTACCCCAGGTCACCTCTAGTTCTGTGGTAAAGGTATTCCAAATTTCTAGTCCACAGGACCATCTGTTCCAGCTATAGAACACTGCATCTCTTCCACAGCAATAAAAGCTCATAACTCTAAGCCTTTCTCTGCATACTGCAAGGCTCCTAGACCAAAGACCCTGCAAGCACTTCAAGGGGACCATAAATAAAAGACTTAGCATTGCTATGGGCTGAATGTTTGTCCTCACCCCCCAAATTGATATGTTAAAGCCCTAGCCCCCAATCTGATGGTAGTAGGAGGTGCGGCCTTTGGGGGTCAATTAAGTTAAAATGAGTCACAAGCATGGAAGCCCCATGATGGGATTAGTGTCCTTATAACATGAGGAAGAGACACCAGAGCTTCCTCTCTCCACAAAGAAGAGGTCATGTGACCACACAAGATGGTGGACACCTACAAGCCAAGAGAAGAGGTCTCAGTATAAAACTTACCTTGCCAGCACCTTGATCTTGGACTTCCTAGCCTCTAGAACCGTGAGAAATAAATTTCTATTATTTAAGCCACCCAGTCTATGGTATTTTGTTATGGCAGCCCAAGCTAAGACGAGAGGGTTGTGGTAATGTCTGCCCAAAAGAACGCTGAGCTGTAGCTATACAGACTGCGTAGCCTGCTGTAGAATGAGATACACCTTAGGAGAAACAAGTGGTACGGAGTCTCAACCAATTACGATTGAGTGTCTACTAGAACATGCAAGGACGGTGCCGTATGAACATATGTGACAATATAAATAGCACTCAAAGAGTGACAATGCCCAGGAATGAGGCTGTGAACAGGGCAGTAACTGCAGATGTAAGTGTGCACAGAACAATCTGCTCTTTCTTGACGAAGACACATTTCAGTTCATGTCCACGTTCACAGAGGATCCATGAAACGTTAGAGATCGATGAAATGTTAGGATTGTCAGTCAAGGTGATGAGTTTTAGGATAGTCTGGCAGGAAGACAGGGACCGCAAAACCCTCTTTGGCACTAGGATTCCATGATTCCATTCAGGATTTCACATATGCAGGCAGTCTTTTTCTCCCCTCAACAAGGGCAGAGACATTGTTTTCACACCAGTCATGGCCTCACACAGAAGCTTAATCCCTGGCTGGAAGGCAAAACATCTTTGTGGCAAAGCCAAGCAGGAATGTGAAGTGAAGCAGAGCGAGAAACATTTTATTGCTGTTTGGGTCTTGGTTGCTGTGTGCGGGCTTTCTCTAGTTGTGTTGAGCAGGTGCTACTCTTTGTTGCGGTGCGTGGGCTTCTCATTGTGGTGGCTTCTCTTGTTGCGGAGCATGGGCTCTAGGTGCACAGGCTTCGGTAGCTGTGGCATGCGGGCTCAGTATTTGTGGCTCGCAGGCTCTAGAGCGCAGGTTCAGTAGTTGTGGCACACGGGCTCAGCTGCTCTGCGGCAGATGGGATCTTCCCAGACCAGGGCTCAAACCCGTGTCCCCTGCATTGGCAGGCGGATTCTTAACCACTGCACCACCAGGGAAGTCCCTGGTTTGGAGTTTTTTTTTAATGACTTCAAAAGACATCTTAAAAAGTCATACTCTTTTGGCAGTTCCAAGATGCAACTGCTGCTACAAGTACTAACACCAGCAACTGACTGATGGACACACTGCTTTTCTCAAAAGTACCCTTTCCCTCCTGGAGTTTTTCAGACCAAACTAAGTTTTCTGTGTGTGTGTGTGTGTGTGTGTGTGTGTGTGTGTGTGTGTGAGTGTGAGTGTGTGCCCATGCACACACTGAGACATAGCACACAACTGAAAGCCAAATGAAATTCAACAAATTTACCATTTTTAGGGTTAAATTGTGGAAAAAGAAAAAAACTACTGACATGCCTTTTCATTTGAACTATTTAGATACTGCAAAATTTTCTTCCTACCGGTGGGAAATTAAACTAACAATTCTAAGTTAATGACTTGAGGGTAAACAGTTCCTTCTTTTATAAAATGAATTGGGTTTACCAAGACTTGCGTTTAAGTGAATTTCTCCTGTCCCTTTAAATCAAGTAAAGGCATGATTTCAGCGAATTCCTAGGCTTCATGAGAAGCTTCAAAAGAAATACGATTTTTCGCCCTACAGTTGCACATTAACTCCACATCTCCCCAACACCTGTTATGCATAGATGCAGGGAAGCATCCACCCTTAATGTTGTTTTCACAGGTGATGTCAGAAAAATAAGAAGATTGCAATAAATTATTCCTAAAGCTGAATGTTTTCAATGTGAAGATTTTATTCCTTAGTCTGTCTCCTTCCTACTATTTTAGGATCAAGACGGT
Source organism: Lipotes vexillifer (assembly GCF_000442215.2). NCBI lineage: Eukaryota > Metazoa > Chordata > Mammalia > Artiodactyla > Lipotidae > Lipotes > Lipotes vexillifer. The sequence goes on from NW_006785876.1 coordinate 3,929,992, forward strand.
CCTTTCTTTTATAAGAACTGTAGTGATAGATGTTAGGTTTTTAAAAACATCCTTTCTTGGCAAAATAAAAACTTGGTAGCCCTAAGCCAATCCCCCCCAATTTTGTTTTGGTAGTTTCTTGGTCCAGACAAACTACATTTGAGAACCACTTGTCTACAGCACCCTCTGAACCGAGGAATTCAGGGTCAGTTGTCCAGTTATCACTAGTTCTCATCTACTTATCACAATTCTGACCAGACAGCCTTGGGGGCAACAAACAACCTACAGAAAATTTAAGTCTAATTTTAGTCAATATTCAGGGGCGGGTGGATGAAAAATTTTATGGTTTATAAATTTGTGGTCTGTAAGTTCCTGGTCACTCTGGAACTTTATCCTCCATCCACAGGCCCCTCGCTGCACCCTATCCACCCCTTATCCTCAAAGTTATCGCCTCCCAGTTTTGAAATCAGCTTCAGGGTGCTGCGCCCACCTTTGCTCTTCCCACCACTAATCTGGGAACCCCAAATCAAGACACCTCACCCTCCTGGGATTTTGAGAAGTCAGCCTTATGATAAGCACCCAAGGCTTTTGAGAATGATTCACAGCGTTTTGTCAGCTAAAATCCCACTGAAATAAATGCCCAAGGCTAGCTTCTCACTACTGCAGCATCTCACACAATCCAGGTGATTCTAAAATCCATCCGCCCAGAAAAGCCCCACTGAGGCTGGCTTGGGAAGCCATAGCTGAGGAGGGTCACTTGCCCCTCCAGAGCCTCCAAACGGATAACAATGGCAAGAAAATCAGCTAGGATAAGTCATGACAGGCTTTCAACTATTTACAAGACTTTTTCAACCAAGAATACATTAATATGTTACCGTAAAGTTAAAATTCCCTATTTTCCAGGGATTATAACTACTTTTAATTTAAAACTGTGTGCTACTTAAATTTTTCTTTATTTAGGTTTTCCCCAAAATGAATTTTTTTTTTTATTTTGCGGTACGCGGCCCTCTCACTGTTGTGGCCTCTCCCGTTGTGGAGCACAGGCTCCGGACGCGCAGGCTCAGCGGCCATGGCTCACGGGCCCAGACGCTCTGCGGCATGTGGGATCTTCCCAGACCGGGTCACGAACCCGTGTCCCCTGCATCGGCAGGCGGACTCTCAACCACTGCGCCACCAGGGAAGCCCCCAAAATGAATTTTTTAAATAAAACCATTCTAGTAAAAAAAAAAAAAATCCATCAACACTAAATATTTTAATATCCTTATTTACCTTGTCTCTAGCTGAGCTAACCAGTGACCTATATTTGTTGTGAAGAGTTAATTTCCTAGAATAAACATGCACATAAATATACAAATGTGACAATATTTTGAGTTATATGAAGCTAATAAAGGTAACATTTATTGGGCCAGCCACTGGACCGCTGGGCACTTTACTTGGATCACCCCAGTTAGTCCTTACAACAGACCTATAAAGCAGGTATTATTCCTATTCCCATTTTATAGATGAGGTTATAAATGAGGAACTTCATTACTGTAATTTAATCTTCAATAACCCAGAATTTGAGTTCAGTGTTTACTCTGGCTATAGAAAGGTTGACTAAGCATATTAGAAATAAAACAGCATTGTAGAAGGCATAGTTAACCTCCCAGAAGGTCCTACATCTTAAGACATACTGAAAAGCAGATGCTAATTGCAAGCCTTCCAACAGGAACTGTTTGGGAAGGTTCTGTCTGAAACTATATTATGTTAAAACACTTTAAAATTCAGACTTTCACTAGTTAAGAGTGAGTTTTCTCTCAGTGTTACCCCAACAATTAGTCCAAATTAGTAAGGTCTCTATATATGATACAGTACAGTGGATGTCCACTGTCACTCTCCCCATGTCCATTTCCCTCCTCCCTCAACAGTACCCACAGCTCTGCTTCCCCCACCCTGGTGCTTTGAAGAAAGCTACACTCCCCAGTGTAGGGATAGGCCAATCAGGAAAATCTCCCATCCCTGCCAATCAACAAGAAGGCGTTCATCACCTGGCCAATGTGACTGGCTAAAGAATGAGCACATGACTCAGTTCAAGCCAATGAAATGCAGGGTTGGTTTGCTGGGGCGGGGCTTCTGGGAAAGACACTTTCTCAGTCTTTTTAAGAGTTACGGCAAGGGATGCTTCTTTCTTTCTGGCCAGAGGGATGTGCAACAATAAGCCCAGGAACTTCTGTGGCCATTCTGCCTCCAGGAGAGAGGCCAGCCTGAGGATGGACTGATACCATGGAAGAGCAGCTGAGAGATGGGAAGAAACTGGACTCCTGATGACAAACTGAGCTGTTGTCTCACATGCACCCTGTAGTCCGTCCCATCCCTGCTTTTTGCTAGTACAAGCCACTTAATTAACTCCCTGTGCTGTGGGAGCCCCTTTGAGTTCAGTTTTACGATATTCACAACCCCCAAGTAATCCAAACTGATAAATTGGAAATAAGCACTCAGCCACAGCTTTTTCCTAGCACTTGCTCAGATTTTGCTTGATCCTGTTTCAAGTGGTTTTGTGTTGTTTTTCTTGAGAAAATATAATGGGCCTTCAATAAACATTTTCATGAATTAATGAGTGGCCTTGGGCAAGTCACTTGATCTCCTTGGGTCTTTTCAACTATAAGAAGGATGAAGTTTGATTAGAGGGTTTCTGGTGCTCCTTCCAGCCCTCACAGCCAATGGTTCTATGGAGCTGACCCAATATTGCAAAGTTTCACACTCAAACAAACGAAAAACCCTCTTTTGGTCCTAAAGTAGAAACATCCCTTTTAATATATTCCAAGCATCTCTTGGTCGGTCAGATATTTTCCATTTGTGCCGATACCCATCCCCGATCTGTCTCCACTCAGCTTGCACCCCTAGAGGTTCTGATCTCTGCACGGCTTCAATATGCTCCCTGCCTCCTGGCTTCTGGCTGAGTATGCCTAGTGGGAGGCACCATCAGGAGACGGGAGAACTGACAGGGAGTTCAATGAGGATATCCATTTTCTTGGCTCTTTCCCGGCCATGTTGCTGTAGGTTGACTGCCTCCTACCAGAGATTGCCTTTCTGTACAGCTTCTCTATCCCGTTCTGATAACCAATCCCTCCCTCTTCCTTTCAGGCCCAGGTATGGGAACAGCTTCCTGACATTGCTAACCCCGGGATGCTTCAACATCCCGTGCTGTTTTCTCTTAACCCTGCTGATGTCACTATAAACAGTTCCTTCAGTGGAGACTCTTGGACTACTCCATTTGAGTGAACCATCTGTTTCCTACTGGAACCCCAAGACACAGTGGCTTAAAAATTAAATCAAAATCAGGCACAATAAAAAAGAAACAGAAGCAATCAACTGTGAGTCTCACAGAAGAAACAGGAAAAGTGTGGAACTTGCCAAGAAAAAAACCTGCACTGCACACACCGAAAGAATCAAATTCGATACCACCACCCTCCTTCGCCACCGTCACTAAGAATTTGTGGGAAATAGTCATCTTTTGCGAGAACAGGGTTTAAAACTGAAAAAACAAAAATTCTGTTTATACACAAACCTATTGACCCTCCAGACAGCTTCTGTGTGAGATCTGGCAGAGGAATCATAGCTATGTGCCCATTTTCTAGAGGGACAAACTGAGCCTGGAAAGAGAACACAGGGCCAGAGCTGACAAAAACACTAGAAATGCCCCAGGGCCAGTTCAAAGTCTCCTTGGTCCAGGAATCTGCCTCTGACAGGCTCTGTGGAGTTTCTCAGAGTGGCCTTCTGTACCAATTCTCCAGAGATGTTTAATTCCCACTTCTAGAAGCTACCATCCATGAACATCTTTTGGATCCTTCACTATCTGTAACAACTCTGCAAAGTCAAGAGAGACGAGACAGGATGCCCTCAGCCCCATGCCAAGTGATGCTGAATTCCAATACGTGAAACCACAAGCGCTGACCATTTCCCGGACACCTATGGATGTCCAGGCCCAGAGCAGCCGACCTCCCCTCTGTGGGGCATTTTCCACACCACATGGATCAAAGAAAACGATTTTATGACCCCTTCATCATACAGCATTCAAACATCCAGAATGTCGGAGAAGCTACCTGTTTCACGATTAAGAGGCTTAATCTCTCAGGGTCGTCCTGCTTCCGTGTCTTCCTCTTTCAGCATCCTCCAGAGCCGGGGCCTGTAGGGGTGACCCAGAAAGCACATTCAGGATATCTGGCTTCAACATGGGGACGGATCATATCAATCAGGGAGGGACTAGAGAGGCAGCCAAGGATGGAGCCCTGAAGAACCCAGCAGTGGATGGACCTGCCTGGGAGGAGGGCCCTGAAAGGTCCCTGAGGGTGGAGAGGACTTAGGAGAGAAAGACACTCAATTCCAGTCTTCTAGTCACTCAGGCCCCAAACCAGGAGTCATTGTGACTCCCCTGTTTCCTTCACACCCCACGTCCAATCCATCAGCAAATGATGCCAGCTTTATCTGCAAAATGTATCCACCTCCACTGCTACCACTTTGGTCCAAGCAGCTTCTCTCATTAGAATACTGCAATAACCTCCTAGCTGGTCCCCCTACTTCCATCCTTGCCTGTCTATAATCCATGTATCATGCAGGTTGAACTGTGTTATGGGTCAAACTGTGTCTCCCCGCAGTTCCTATGTTGAAGTCCTAACCCCAGGACCTCAGAATATGAACTTATTTGGAAAGAGGGTTGAAGGTGATGTAACAAACTGTTAAGATGAGCTCACACATCATACATTGAGTAGGGTGGGTCCCTAATCCAATATGACTGGTGTCCTTATAAAAAGGGGAAATTTGGACACAGACACCTACACAGGGAGAGCACCATGTGAAGACTGGACTTACGCTGCCCCAAGCCAAGAAACTACCAGAAGCTAAGAGAGAGCTCTGGAACAGATCCTTCCCTAGCGCCTTCAGAGGGAGCATGGCCCTGCAGGCACCTTAGTCTTGGTCTTTTGGCCTCCAGAACTGTGAGATGGTAAATTTTTATTGTTTAAGCCACCCAGTCCGTGGTACTTTGTTACGGCAGCCCTAGAAGACCAATACACCATGCTCCCCGCACCAGCCTAAAAATCACTCTTCTGCTCAAAACATTCCTATAGCATCTTACCTCTCTCAGAGTAAAAGACAAAGTCCTTGAAATGTCCTACACGGCTCTATGACCTGCCCCAGCCTCTTCTCTGACCTCTTCTCCTACTCTGCCCTTCTTCAATTTCCTACAGCCACAATGGCTTCCTCAAGCATCCCAAGCCGGCTCCTGCCTCAGGGCCTTTGCACATGCTCTTCCCTCTGCCTGGAACACTGTTCCACTAGGCTTCCTTCACTTCCTTCAGGTTTCTGCGATATCACCTTCTCAGTGAGACCCTCCTGACAACGCCAGCAGCCTTTCCATCCTTCTTCCCTGTTGTATTTTTCTTTGTAGTGCTCATCACCACCTGACATTTGTTTATATTTTTATGCCTCTTTCCTCACACTAGACTAGAAACTCCCTGAAAGCAGGGACATGGAATTATGGTATGCCCCAGAGCCCAGCACATAGTAGGTGCTTAAGTAATAGTGGCTGAGAGATTTATTTGCGGACTGAAAGAAGCCAAGAGAAAAAGTTGCAAGAAGGAGGAAGTTGTCCACGGTGTCAAAAGTAGCAAAGGGTCCAGAAAGATAAGGACCGAAGTGTCCGTTGGGTGTGGTAATATGGAGGCCACAGGTGACCTGAGAGGGGACAGCTCACGTGGAAGCAGGAGCCCCTCGCGGCAAACCCACCAGGTCCCTCCCCTGCGCCAGTCACACCTCCCACGGGCAGAAGCCAACCTGAGCGGGCTGCCTCAGCGAAGGAGCAAAACCCGAGGGCAGATTCTTTCCAGGCGTCTCGTGAGGGAAGGAGAAAAGGAAATGAGAAAAAGAGGGGGTGAAGGTTTGAGGAAAGACTACAGCAGAATGACTGGAGTGGGTGAGGTCCCAGAAGCTGCATGGGCACCCGGGTGCAGGAGGAAGGTTCCATCTGGCCAGGAAGAGGAGGAGGGGTGTGTCCTCCTCTGAGTGGAAGGAAACCATGCTGGGATGAGCCCAGATGGGGATAACTGCACGAGGCGGGGAGGCGAGAACCCGAGTGAGCTCGCTGCTGAGCGAGGGGACCTTGTCAGTAATCAGTGAAGGCAGGAGGTCTCCTGAGTGATGAAGAGAAGACAGGGAGGGGGGCTGGATGAAGTGGGGACCGTGGGAAACATCCTGCAGGGTCAGCCCTGAAACCGAGTACCTCCTCGAATTCTGTGCCCCACGTACCTCCTCGCCTTGTGAAGTGACAACGCTGACGGGAGAGAGAGCCAGCCACTGGCCAGCATCACTGAGGGCTCAGCTGAAACAAGCGGCCGTGGGCTCAGACACACACAATCCACGTGGCTATGGGTTTCTGGGACAGGCCCTTGGCAGTGTGGATTTAGGAGAAGGGTCTTCCTTCAACTGAAGAATTCCGCGACCCCAAACAGCTCCATCCCTTTTGTCGGGGCTGCATCACTCACCCAGGCCCCCAGATTCAGCCCTTTGAGCCCCTCTGGGTCCTCACTCTCCACTCCCCTAATTCCTCCCAGTCAGTCACAAATCCTGCCTATTACACTTGCGTGCTGGGTGCGACCCAAGCTAAAACCCTCACACACCAGTCCCGTGAGGTGTTCTGAGTGTCTATTTACAGTTGATAAAACTGAGTTTTGATGAAGTCACCTGCTCAAGGTCACACAGGTAGCAAGTGGCAGAGCTGGGGTTTGAAATCTTCCATCTCTCTTTCCTCTTGTCCATATTCAGGCCACCACCCTGGTCCAAGGCCTCAACGTTTCATTCCTAAAATTCAATGTGATAAATGTCTTCTAACTCACCTCCCAGCATTCCCCTGTTACGGGGCACACATCCGAATGAAGCTTCTTGCAACACTGTTTTATTTTCCTGTTCCAATAAAACTTTATTTACAAAAATAGGCACCAGGCCATAGTTGGCCTGTAAGTCACAGTTTTCCAACCACTGATTTATAGTCTTCATGGAATTATGAAAAATTTTGTCCATTATTTGTTCACATATTTTTCCCTCTCCCCTTCCTCTCTCACTGGGACTTCGATCACACATACGTTAGACCACTTAACGTTGTCCCACAAGTTGTCAATGATATGTTTTTGTTTTAAATATCTCTGTGCTTCTTTTTGGATAGCTTCTGTTGCTATGCCTTCAAGTTGGCGTCTAATCTGCTTTAATCCCGTGCAGTGTGTTTTTTATTTCGAATCTTTCAGCTCTAAAAGTTCCATTGGAATCTTCTACTTCTCTCCTCTTTTACGATCGCCTCTCCTTGTTGAACGTGTGGAGTGTATTTATAATAGTTCACAGCACTGTTTTCACCTACCCCCGCCCCATGCAATTGGAAGGGCTCCTTCTTCAATCTTGCTTCCCACACGCACACTCCACTGCACCCCATCCAGAATGCTCCTCCCCTTTCCATGCACCCTTCAAGGCCCAATGCCAGGACATTCCTCCCCACCCCATCCCCATAGCTCCACCCCTCTGAGCGCCCTGCTCACGCCCCAGCTTGCTGAGCAATCCCTGCTCTTCTGAGTTCACTGCACTTAGCTTCTCTTGGCAAGTGTTCCATTTGCTAAGTTTCCGTGTAGATGGCACACCCCCTGAAGGTAATTAATATATGCGTTGAATGCTTGGAATTGCCCACTGCTCAACACAGAGTCTACAGTGGTAAATGTTACTTGATCTACAAAACAATTCTGATGAAACACAGATGATAGACTTCTAGAAGTTTTTCAGAAAATACAAAAGAAATGGGATGGTAACTGGAAGGGACACAGGGCCTTCTTGAAGTTTTGGAAGTGTAACTATTCTTCCTTTGCAGGAGCACCCAGAGTCTGACACCCTATAACAGCCACCGTAATAAGAGGGAGGGTGGCTGGATGTAGCTCTCCCTTCCTTCCTGCTCCTACATACTCAAGGTCTTGGGATCCCTCCTTAGGTACAGGCTTTCACACACAGAGATATCCTATCTTCCTCCCTCTTCGAAGGAAGAGCTTAAAATGTGAGCAGTCCAAATCTGGCTGAGTGGAGCTCATGGTGACTAGCAGAATGGCAGAAGGAAGAGAAAGGATACTCCATATCTGGGAAGCTGGGAGTTGGCTCTAACCTACTTTGACTGTCAGCCAGGGACCATACAATTCTGGGATTCTTGGGGTCACAGAAGGAGGATGGTTGAGAATGGTGAAAGTCAACAAGGCACTCAAGGGTCATCAAATCACACCCCATGCAGATAGAATGGGCAGCGCCTGAATAGCAAGGGTCTGGGAGGAATCTGTGGAGGGGAAGGTGATGCTGCCCACCAGATGCCCAATAGGAAATCAAGATCTCCCCAAACCAGTGGAACCAAAGGCACAGTGTGATCCTTGGAAATACCAAGAGCTCTGGAGTCACGCCTGGGATCATATCCTGACCTCATCACCCTGTGGCTGTTCAAACTTAGGCTGGTTACTTCCCCTCTCTGAGCCTGGCTCTGCGTGAGCTAACGTGAGGCCTAAATAAAACAAGAAATGTAGGAAAACATCCAGCGTGGTGCCTGGCCTTACATAAGGGGCCCAGTAAGTGTGGCTCCCCTCCCTCCTTCAGATCTCACGACTCTCAACCCTCCCTAAGAGGAACAAGTACAGAAGCTACAGAGCATTTCCCAGGGGGAAGGTCTGCAAAGAAGGATGGCCAAAGTCAGCTAAAGGGAGGAGGACAAAAGGGCCACCCCATGGCCACAAAGAGAGAAGCACTGGACCTCTGTAAATGCCAGGGTTTCAAAACACACAAAGCTTCAAGCCTCAGACCAGACCCAAACAGGAAGTTTGTGACAAACTTAGAAAATGTGCAGGCACAACTGCAGGAGGTTGACACCACTCAGAGAAGATGAAAATGAGCACTCCTGGGGGCGCGAGGCAGCGTGGAATAAAAGGAGTGTGCTTGGCCGACATTCCAAACACATACAGCTCCTCCCGGTGTCGGGAGCACCTGCCCTGTTCTCTCCTCACCCCAAGCACGTGGGCCAATCCCATGTGGCTGCCCTGGTTTTCTGGTTTCCACATGGAGCCTGTCAGCACCTCCCCGCTCTCTGTCCCTCCCCTCCCTCCCCAGGCATCAAGGGCAGCGGACATTTTGAACAGCTCTCAGGGGCCTGGGGGACTCAGGTGTGTGAGATCGTTTTTCAGCTGGGAGAACTTAGCACAGAAAGAGGCAGTGATGTGCAGAGATCCCACAGGGCTCTCGACCAATGTCTTGTTGATCCCAGTGTATGGTTCACGAGGCCCCCTGGCACTCCACAATGGGGTCTCCAGGCTGCCATGTTTTCTCCTCTGAAATCCTGCCTCGGACTAACATTTTCATTTGTACTGTTCAAACTGGTATGGGGCACCATAACCTCAGTTCACTTACTTGTAATGGCAGGGAAATACAGACATGCCTAACCTCCATGATTTGTGTTCCCAACTGGAGTGAAAACTAGAAGGTTCCTTCCCCTTTATTCTTAATCTCCTAGCACGTGTGGACTGAGCCTTGATACCAGGCTGTATGTTTGGTGGGTGTGCTCCAGAAAATACGTGGTAAATTAATAAACAATATCAATGCCATTTCTACTACCCTACCCCCCACCAGACTGTGTTCCACTGGTCCTGAACCACCCTCCGCTGGCGGGTCCCTGGTTCCACCCCTCCCAGGTGAACCGCCCAACTGTAAACTCAGTCCCCTGATAATCAGCCTCAGTGCCCGCCCCTCCTCGGCACCTCCGGCAGTGGTTTCCCCACCTCCCCAAGTTAGGTTCCTTTTTAAAAAAATGACTCATTTAGGAAGAGACAAAACCCAAAACTTCAATGGTGAAGATAAAACAGCACTGAGTCTCTTTAAACACCTCCTACTCCATGTAGAATTTAGATCCGATAAAGACTCCCTAAACTGGACCGCCTAATTTGGAACTTTACAGTATACCCAATTCTTCTAGCAAAAAACATTTCCAGTAACGTCTTCTCTCTGAACTTTTCAGGGTGCTCCTTAAGAATGCAGGTGGCCTCAGGCCTGCAGTAAGTACCTTTTTTAAAATGTGGGAATGAGAAATTAAAGTCCACACTCGCAAGTCCTGGGTCAAAAATTAATTATTTCATGTTTTACTACATTTGTGATTCTGACTTACTGGACAAAGGACATTGACATTATACCATTGGCCTAATGAGAATTATGCGGAGTTTTTTTTGTTTTTGTTTTTTTGTAAAAAAGTAAAATTTCTTCATATGTAAGAAGTTTACAACATTTTGCGCACGGTATTTGAAAGGAACAAAACTGTATGACATGATACATAGAATCATAACATTTTAGGGCTCAAATGTGCAATTAGGATGATCCTAATCCAGGGGTTCTCAACATTGGCTGCATTAAAAAATTCCCAGGCTCCACCCCCAGAGATTTGGATACATTTGGACTGTAGTGGGGTTCTGACATTGGTTTCTTTCCTTTTTTTTTAAAATAAATTTCCTGGTGATTTTAATGTGCATTCTTTCTTTCTTCTTCTTTTTTTTTTTTATAAGTTTCCTGGTGATTTTAATGCGCATGCAGGGTTGAGGACCACTGATCTACTGCAGATAAGAAAACGGGGAGGTCTAAAGAAATTAAGGTGCAGCCCAAGACCACACAGCCAGACAGAAAACCAGAACCGTGACATTTACAACTCCCCGTCCAGATCAACAGTCTCGTTCAGATTTTCAATATTCACTGAATTGTTAAAACCTTTTTTTTTTTTTTTTTTTTTTT
>NW_006785876.1:3941613-3971953 GCF_000442215.2 Lipotes vexillifer
GGGAAGCCCTTTTTTTTTTTTTTTAACTTGGAGGACCAACACAGAGTTGCCAACTTTTTGTTGTGTCAAGCAAGGGTATTTTTATAAATATCTATCAATTACTGTCACTGCTTCCTGTCAAGTTTCATGTTAATGTGCACACCTGCCATCCTCTCCACCCCAACCCTGCCTAGGAGGTAAGATTGGACCATATCTGGCCCCTGCCCACAGTCTCACTCACCTCTACTCACCCTTCCCCTCACCAACATCCACAGGACAAATCCAAACAAAACCCAGGCCTCCAAAATACTCCATCTCCCCGTTTCCTGAACATCCACAATACCGATTTCTGAAAGTCCCTTCCCTGACCACAAACTATTTCCTAGTCCCTCCAAACCCACCCTTGGCCTTTCTCCTAACCAACACATGACCCCTAATATTTGTACACGTCACAGCATCCAATATTTACAATTTGTTCTCCTACACACATGATCCCTTCCAAATTTCTCACTAATCAAGGATGTACAGGAAACTTTTTTTACATTGGAGTATAGTTGCTGTACAATATTATATAAGTTACAGGTGTGCAATATAGTGATCCACAATTTTTAAAGGTTATACTCCATTTATAGTTATTATAAAATATTGGCTATATCCCCTGTGTTGTACAATATATCCTTGCAGCTTATTTTATACCTAGTAGTTTGTACCTCTTACTCCCCTACCCTGTCTTGCCCATCCCACCTTCCTTCTCCTCACTGGTAACCACTAGTTTGTTGTTATCTGTACATCTGCTTCCTTTTGGTTATATTCACTAGCTTGTTATATTTTTTTAGATTCCACATATAAGTGATATCATACAGTATTTGTCTTTGTCTGACTTACTTCACTGAGCATAATGCCTTCCAAGATTTACTGGAAACTTTTAAAGAGGGCTACCTCTGAGGAGTAGAATTAGGGGATGGAGTGGGGAGGGGTTCTCTTTATACCCTTCAGTTTGAGTTTTGGGCAAGCATGTATTTTTTAAATGGGACAAAAATCACACATACAGGGACGTCCCTGGTGGCACAGTGGTTAAGAATCCACCTGCCAATGCAGGGGACACGGGTTTGATCCCTGGTCCGGGAAGATGCCACATGCCACAGAGCAACTAAGCCCGTGTGCCACAACTACTGAGCCCACACACCGCAACTACTGAAGCCCATGTGCCTAGAGCCTGTGCTCCACAACAAGAGAAGCCACCGCAATGAGAAGCCTGCACACCGCAACGAAGAGCAGCCCCCGTTCGCCAGAACTAGACAGAAAGCCTGCGCACAGCAACGAAGACCCAGCTCAGCCAAAAATAAATAAATCAAAAAAAAAAAATCACACATACATACACACACATAACAAAACAAAGCAGGTTACAAAATACACCTACGGTTTGTTTCCACTTTGTAAAATACAGAAAATTGTTGGGGAAGTCTCCATACCCAAGTCTTCAATGTAAATGATATCTAGGTGGTGGGATTATGGGTGAGGTTAATTTCACTTCCCTTTCCTCTTTGCTTACCTTTATTATGTTTTATTTATGTAATAAAGGAATAATGAAAGTTTTAAAACCTGAACCAAAGCATTATCTGCTCTCTGAATCGTACACGGTATCAGGAAGCCAAGGCACCAGAGCAGGACCCAGCCTGGTGTGTAGAAACATCTCCTTTTTTGTAAAATGCAAGATTTCTCCCCAGTCAGGCCCTGGCTTCTGCAGCCTGCCCAAGGGTCGAATCTACCACTACAACTGACCCTGGCCATACCCAGGCCCTGGCAGTTCCCAAGAATAGATGTAGAAAAGATGCCCTAGCACAGCGGTCAAGTCCCTTATGGGACCCATCTGGCCTGGTCAGCTTCACCTCCTCCTGCTCCCTGAGTCTGAGCCACATGGAGCAGTTGTCCTCTCCTGAGTGTCCCCTCTGGTCCCCCACCCCTGCCTCTAAGTTTCTACCCAGGCTGTGTCACCCACCCCTACTTGTTTCCTTCCTGAGTCTCTGCCAAGGCAAGCAGCCACACCTACTCCAAGCAACATTCAAACCCACAACTTGAAGATCAGGAGCCCAGAAACTCCTGCAATGGAGCATAAACTGTGGAATTCTCCATAGTCCCCACTGCTCCCCAAGCCTAACAAGGCAAAGCAGAGGGGTGAGAGCATCTTCCAGGCAGCAAGAACCACAAGCTCAAAGGCCCGGAGCTCGTAGGGTGTGTGATGAGTTCGGGGGAGGAAAAGGCATTTGGGATGTCTGGAGCATCTCCTAGCACATCCAAGGCTCAGCAGAAAGAAAAATCCAAAGACACTTAGCAAAATTTACAAGGGCCAGCACAGAGAGGCCCCAAAGCGACGGGTTCTCAGCCTCTCTTCTGCTAATCATCCTTCCAACTGCTTCCCCACAATTCACAATTGAAAGGCCTTCCAGTGTCTAGTTGGGTCGAGGCCAATAGGAGTGGGTGGAAAAATAGGAATAGAGAAAAAACTAAATGAGATTAAGCAACACCACACTGAGAGAGGCTGAGGTCCTCCCTGTGCAACACCACGTGGCCTTGGGTGATGCTTGAGGGGGGCGGGGACACGCCCTGTCCTTGATGTCAGCCCCAAAGGTGAAGGACGTTTGCCAATTATCCAAACTTCCAGGACCCTCCAGAGACATTTCAAAAGAACTGTGAGACTTCAAAACTGCCGAGACACAGACTGGCTGTGCTCCACTCCGATGCCTCTGTGGCCTGCGTGAGGGCTTTGGGGAAATCCTCCAGGAGGCCATTGGACTAGCATCACCTCCTGTCCTGTAAGAAGGAAGCCTGCGACAATTCTTTTTTCTTTTTTTAAAAATTTATTTATTTTTGGCTGTGTTGGGTCTTCGTTGCTGTGTGCGGGCTCTCTCTAGCTGAGGCGAACAGGGGCTACTCTTCGTTGCAGTGCGTGGGCTTCTCATTGTGGTGGCTTCTCTTGTTGTGGAGCACAGGCTCTAGGCGCGCGGGCTTCAGTAGTTGTGGCGCACGGGCTCGGTAGTTGTTGCTTGCGGGGCTTACTTGCTCCACGGCATGTGGGATCTTCCTGGACCCAGGCTCGAACCCGTGTCCCCTGCAGTGGCAGGTGGATTCTTTTTTTTTTTTTTTAACATCTTTATTGGAGGATAATTGCTTTACAATGGTGTGCTAGTTTCTGCTTTATAACAAAGTGAATCAGTTATACATATACATATATCCCCATATCTCTTCCCTCTTGCATCTCCCTCCCTCCCACCCTCCGGCAGGCGGATTCTTGACCACTGTGCCACCAGGGAAGCCCGCCTGCGACAATTCTGGCTCCTCACACATCCACCTCCATTGGGCTCGACCACCCGGCTGATGACGCGTGCATCTGACCGGGAGAGATATATAGCTCTGTGAAAGCACCGTGCTGTTTCAGGCAGGGCTACATGCCCATCATCTCTCCTGCAGACACTCAAAGTGACCATATGCTCCTGTGACCTCATTTCTAGCTTATTCTCTTTCCTTTTAAACCCACCCCCCCCCCATCGGCTCTCAGTGGGCCTTTACTAACCAAGTAGAAAACCAATCCTCCAATCCATCATCTCCTATCTCATGGCCCCTCTCCCAGGGCTACAGCCCTCCCTGGGCTCCGCGGCAGCTCCCTCTGAAGTTCCCTCAGGCTCTGGTGTGGTAATGGCATCTCCCCTATGTTGTTGGTCCATAGGCACCATCGCTGTTGGTTCCCTGAACCCTGGAATAATTACTGAAGTCTCTTCAATTAAAACTTTGGAGTGAGGGAAGAGTTCCAAGAAAAATCAGGACCTAAGATCTGTACGGAAGAAAGTTGGAGTCTTCGTGGAGACTGAGGAGATGTACACACTCAGAACAGCCGATAACACACCCTGAGGGCACGGTGGGCAGTCCCCTGCCACTGCCTGCGACGGGGAGGCATGGGGGCTGAAATGGCTGGAGAAGGGCTCACGGAGGAAGTGAGATCTGAGTTGGGTCTCGAAAATGGATTCAATTGGGTCAAGTGCAGAGGAAGTGGGAAGACCATCCCAGGCAGTGGGACCCGCACATGCATGGCACTGACCACAGGGTGGGTAGGGCCCCGCTGCGGAGGAAGGAGAACCAGGGGCAGTGGCGGGTACACGTATGCATTCAGGAGTCAGACAGAATCACTCTGAGCCCACCTGTGCCTCTTGTTAGCTGTGCGACTGCGACGGGGCAACTTACTAACTCTCTCAGGGCCGGGATGAAGATGAGGATAATACCGGTACCTACGTGCTGGGGCTATTATGAAGACTAGACTAGAGGATGCACGGAAAATGCTTAGGATGCTGGGTGCCTGCCGCCAATGAATGTTACCTGTTACTCTTGCTACAGTCAAAACTACCCAGTGCCCATCCTGCTGATGCAGACAGCATACTTTCTTCTTTAACCTAAGAAATGCAAGAGCCAGCAGGGCACTGGAATGCCCAGGCGGCCAGGGGGTGGTGGGTATTCTCAACCACACACACGCACACACATGCACACACGCAGAGGCACACACAGTTCTCTGCCCTTATTGGACCACCTACTGCAGCAACTGGGCTCCCTAAGCTTCCAGCTGGAGTGGGCAAAAGCATTTATTCCCCTCTTCCTTCTGTTTCACCACAATTTGGTGGCAGTTGTGTCCCTTCAGAATCATGGCTATTGTCAGGGGCCCCATCTCCCCAACTCTGGAGCTCCGCCCTCCTGACCAAGGGGAGGGAACAGCTTCCCACTGTTGCCAACCCCGGCGGTGCCTCCCTTTGGTTTCCCTAACCCTGACCACACTTCTCTAAATACCTCCCCCTCACTAAAGTGTCCCCAGTAAACCCTTTGCATGTGCCAGCCATCTCATGCTGGGACCCTAACGGACAGAGCCAAGGCCGCATCCATCCACCAGATGCACGGGGTGGAAAGGGCAGCCCTGTCTTACTCTCACTCCCTTCCTCCTCTCAGAGGCAGGACATGAATGGCAGTGTTTAAGATAGAAGCACCAGTGTGTTTTTCCTATGAGCGATCATTTGGGACTTTAACATCCCTAGGAATCTGGGGAAAACCCAAGAGGCTCAGGGAAAAGCAACTCTCCCAGCCCAGGCAGGGCATATTCAAAAGCCCTGTGCTCCTCCAAATCCACCAACCAAGTGGCAGAATCTAGATGAGTGCCTGGCACACAGTAGACATGATAAATATTTGTTCGTGCATGTCCTTCCAGCTTAGGATGGAAGCCTGAAATCCAAGAGATCTTTCAGGAAAGATCTCTACAGAAGCAGCTCCTCCACCAGTGGCTCCTGAGATGCCCTGAGCTCATGACGTGAGGCTCTGAGGTGCCCCCATCTCCAGCCCTTTGTATCACAAATGCTCTTTTCTTGTCTCTTATCAAGTCATTCCTGAGGCTTATAATCTCCTCAGCACCTCCCTCTCTGATTTCATTGTTCCCCATTTCCCCACAGGGCCAAACACAGTCTTGGTTTAGTGAAATCCAGAAGCATTTATTAAGTGCTTACTGTATACAAGTACCGTATCAGGCACTGAAGATCCAAATATGATTAAGATAAAGGTCTCAGGAATCCAAAAGCCGCAGAAAATACGAAGGAAGAGGGCTTAACACTGACTAAAGGGGATTCTAAGAAAGATTGAACTTGGACCACATTAGGTAGGTCTTGGAGGACGGGGCTGTGACCGTAGGGAAGGTGGGGGAAGGAAGCAGGAGATGTAAAGAGGGAAGTGGGGGGTGGAGGGGCACTGGGTAAGGACAAGTAGTGCTGAATTGTCAGGGACAAGAGCAGAAAAGAGCCAGGCAAAAGGTCTGTCTCAAATCGGGCCCACCTGATTCAAGAACCAAGCACATCCACAGAGCAGAAATGAAACCTGACCGGAAGGGTGTTTCCTCCCAGCAGCCCCCCAAAGTCAGAATGCCCCCCTCTCTGGAAAAATGTTAGAAGAATTCTGGGTGGGTCTGGGCAAAGATGATCATCCTGAAGGGATGCTTCTAAGCCTGCCACTCACCACCAGCCTGGCCCTGCCTTGGGGTCAGCCGGATGCATGGGTGGAAAGGGGACCTGCCACCCCGGAGCTCCAGAACCACTGAGAGCACTCCACCCTGTGAAAAATAATAACCTTTCATACACACTTGCTCTTACTTGGAATTCTAAAATTAAACGTTTGTTCTTCTCACCTAAAAGCTTTCTCCCTTTAGAAGCTAATATGCAAATACCTCGGGAGAGCAGCCACATATCTGCTCAGCATGAATACTTCCAAAAGACCTTTCCTGGAAAACGGGCTTTGCGGGAGGGATGCTGGAAAGATTATCTGTGACCAAGGATGAGGCAGGAAGAAAAGGGATGGGGTTTGTGGAAGGAGAGGACGGCTGCTCCTGCACTGAATCAGCTACATCCACCAAGGGCAGAGGGGTAGAGAGTTAAACGCTGAGCCCTCGAAAGACCTTTTTTTTCCTTCTAGTTTTAAAAAATTGAGGTACAGTTCACAAACCATAAAATTTACCCTTTAAACTGACCAATTGGGTGTTTTTTAGCATATTCACCAAGTTGTATTCCCATCACTGCCACCTCACTTCGGAATATTTTCATCTTCCTCCCAAAAAACCATATCCATTAGCAGTCAGTTCTCCTCTTCCCTTGGCAACAATTTCTATCTTATGGACTTGCCCACTCTGCATATTTCACATAAACGGAACCATACAGTATGTGGCCTTTTGTGTCTGGCTTCTTTCACTTAACATAATGTTTTCAGAGTTCATCCATGTTGTAGCATGTGTCAGTATTTCATACCCTTTTATGGCCGAATAATATTCCAATGTAGAGATAAACCACATTTTGTTTATCCATCAAAAGACTTTTTAAAAGGCAAACAAATGGTGCTCCTACAAGAAAGGAGCCCCCAATATCCTCGGGGCTGCTTGGGCAATGCAACTACTTGTAAACCATCCTTCTCTGCACCTCCCATCAGCACCCATGGACACTGTCCAAACCCCTCCCACTGTGCTGGCATGATTTTCCAAACACACAGTGGCTCAGGACAGCAGCCCTGAATCAGACAGGCCATGACAGAAACAACTCAAATTCCTTCTGAGGGAATTTATAATGATTCTTAAAATGTGTTTTATAAGTCTCCATGGCCCTGGTAATGGAAGATGGGAGAGCAGAGCCAGCTTCACAGGCTCACAGGGCCCCCCAGCTCGGTTTAATGCTCTGTTGTCGCCATCTTGAAATTCTTAGTAAGTTTTAAACAAGGGGCCCCCCATTTCAATTTTGCACTGGGCCCAGCAAATGTAGCTGGTCCTGGGCAAGAGGCAAGGGTTTGGGACGGGGCTGAAACTCAGACAATCTTCCCAAGCAGATAACTGCATAACAAACAGCTCACTGAGTCGGGCTGGGGTGCAGGGGGGTGGGGTCTGCAGACAAGTGGGGAGAGGGGCCAGGTCTATAGCGATGCTGAAAACCCAGCTTCCAAACTGCCCCAAACCACGTCTTCCTACCTTGAGGCCTGAACAGTTGGCTGATAAGGCCTCCCTGGAACAGCCAGACTAGTTGAAAGTAAATGTGATAAGTCAACGTGATACAGGCTCAGACTGTAAAGCAGGGGAGACTCAAACTGAAACTTGTTTGATCTTGTAATCGCTTACAGGTTAAGACCAAGAAGAAAAAAGAAAAAAAAAAACCCACACTTACTAAAGTAACCGGCACTGAGAAAATTTTTTAAACATTTACTTTTCTTAAAAAACTGTCACCTTCATTTCCAGCACATCAAGGAAGCCATGGTTTCACCAAGTATCTGGTATTTGATCCAAAGACAGCAGTGAACTTAAATGCAGCCATCTATGCTGATGTCAGTAACTAGAAGGGACCATGCGGACCACATACACATGGATCCCCAGGAGCCTTAAACACATCCCTCCCGCCCCCCACCCATGGTTGTGGCCCAACTCTCATTTTATAGATGAGGAAGCTAGGCTGTGAGAGGGGAAGTAAGCCACCAAGGCCACGCCACAAAAAGGGGCAGGACCAGAACCCGGGAGCTTGCAGCTTCCCCTTCCTATGTCCCAATTTCATAAGTACAACCAAAATTCATATACGGGGTGTATGCCCCCCACACCCAATTTTCTCCTGGATCCTCAACTCAAATCTTCCAGTGCTTGTCTCTGTCCCTCAGAAGAGGGAGTATGGTCGTGCCGATAAACGTAAGATTTATACACCCAAAAGAAGATGCAGCTTCCTTCCACCAGTGCAATCTCTAGCCCATCACTTGGCGAAGGGCCAGAGAGCTCCAATGCAGCATTCAGAGCCTTTCCACATCCAGAACATTCATAAAACACTCTTTTTCTGGGAAGAGTGAAGTTTAACCTAGTTTTTTGCAGTTATAGGTACAAGGATCACGCAGGGTGGATGGAGCTTGGGGGCAGACAGGAAATGCTGCCAGCCTACCACACCAAACAGAAAGGTCCAGATGGCCACTGGAAAGTGATGGATCACTGCCACCCCAATACATATTACCTTTTTTCTAAATAGAAAACTAATCCAAGGACTTCCCTGGTGGTGCAGTGGTTAAGAATCCGCCTGCCAATGCAGGGGACACGGGTTTGAGCCCTGGTCTGGGAAGATCCCACATGCCACGGAGCAACTAAGCCTGTGCATCACAACTACTGAGCCTGCACCTGAATCAGACAGGCCATGACAGAAACAACTCAAATTCCTTCTGAGGGAATTTATAATGATTCTTAAAATGTGTTTTATAAGTCTCCATGGCCCTGGTAATGGAAGATGGGAGAGCAGAGCCAGCTTCACAGGCTCACAGGGCCCCCCAGCTCGGTTTAATGCTCTGTTGTCGCCATCTTGAAATTCTTAGTAAGTTTTAAACAAGGGGCCCCCCATTTCAATTTTGCACTGGGCCCAGCAAATGTAGCTGGTCCTGGGCAAGAGGCAAGGGTTTGGGACGGGGCTGAAACTCAGACAATCTTCCCAAGCAGATAACTGCATAACAAACAGCTCACTGAGTCGGGCTGGGGTGCAGGGGGGTGGGGTCTGCAGACAAGTGGGGAGAGGGGCCAGGTCTATAGCGATGCTGAAAACCCAGCTTCCAAACTGCCCCAAACCACGTCTTCCTACCTTGAGGCCTGAACAGTTGGCTGATAAGGCCTCCCTGGAACAGCCAGACTAGTTGAAAGTAAATGTGATAAGTCAACGTGATACAGGCTCAGACTGTAAAGCAGGGGAGACTCAAACTGAAACTTGTTTGATCTTGTAATCGCTTACAGGTTAAGACCAAGAAGAAAAAAGAAAAAAAAAAACCCACACTTACTAAAGTAACCGGCACTGAGAAAATTTTTTAAACATTTACTTTTCTTAAAAAACTGTCACCTTCATTTCCAGCACATCAAGGAAGCCATGGTTTCACCAAGTATCTGGTATTTGATCCAAAGACAGCAGTGAACTTAAATGCAGCCATCTATGCTGATGTCAGTAACTAGAAGGGACCATGCGGACCACATACACATGGATCCCCAGGAGCCTTAAACACATCCCTCCCGCCCCCCACCCATGGTTGTGGCCCAACTCTCATTTTATAGATGAGGAAGCTAGGCTGTGAGAGGGGAAGTAAGCCACCAAGGCCACGCCACAAAAAGGGGCAGGACCAGAACCCGGGAGCTTGCAGCTTCCCCTTCCTATGTCCCAATTTCATAAGTACAACCAAAATTCATATACGGGGTGTATGCCCCCCACACCCAATTTTCTCCTGGATCCTCAACTCAAATCTTCCAGTGCTTGTCTCTGTCCCTCAGAAGAGGGAGTATGGTCGTGCCGATAAACGTAAGATTTATACACCCAAAAGAAGATGCAGCTTCCTTCCACCAGTGCAATCTCTAGCCCATCACTTGGCGAAGGGCCAGAGAGCTCCAATGCAGCATTCAGAGCCTTTCCACATCCAGAACATTCATAAAACACTCTTTTTCTGGGAAGAGTGAAGTTTAACCTAGTTTTTTGCAGTTATAGGTACAAGGATCACGCAGGGTGGATGGAGCTTGGGGGCAGACAGGAAATGCTGCCAGCCTACCACACCAAACAGAAAGGTCCAGATGGCCACTGGAAAGTGATGGATCACTGCCACCCCAATACATATTACCTTTTTTCTAAATAGAAAACTAATCCAAGGACTTCCCTGGTGGTGCAGTGGTTAAGAATCCGCCTGCCAATGCAGGGGACACGGGTTTGAGCCCTGGTCTGGGAAGATCCCACATGCCACGGAGCAACTAAGCCTGTGCATCACAACTACTGAGCCTGCACTCTATAGCCCGCGAGCCACAACTACGGAAGCCCGCACGCCTAGAGCCCGTGCTCCACAACAAGAGAAGCCACCACAATGAGAAGCCCGCGCCCCGCGACGAAGAGCAGCCCCCGCTCACTGCAACTAGAGAAAGTAGCATGCAGCAACAAAGAACCAACACAGCCAAAAAAAAAAAAAAAAATTAATAACTTTTAAAAAAAAGAAAGAAAGAAAGAAAACTAACCCAGTCTAACCATCCTTAACACAAAGTGCCTGGATTTCAATTTGTGTTTCATCCTCCACCCGCCCCCCACCCTCACCTTTACTCTTCTTTTCTTTCCTTGAACAAATAGATACTGAGCACTTACTGCGTGCCAGGCACGTTCTGGTTGCTGGGGACACAGCAGCAAACAAAACAGACCATGTTTTGGTGGTTTATATTTGAAAGGGAGGAAACTAAGAGTTAATAAGTAAATGAATATATACCATGTAAGATGGTGACAAATGCTCTGGAGAAAAGATAAAGCAGGATACGAGGGATAGAGAAGGGCAGAGAAGGAGAGCATTTTATCTAGGATGGCCAGGTAAGGACTCTCTGAAAAAGGTGAAGGAGTGAGCCACACAGATACCTAAGGGAAGATATTCCAGGCAAAAGGATCGGCAAGTGCAAAGGCCCTGAGGTAGGAATGTCCTAGTGTATTCAAGGAACAACCAGAAGTCTAGAGCGGCATGAATGAGGAAGAAAGTGGTAGGTTACAGAGGCAAGGGGTGGGGAGCCTGATCTGGCTGGCCCTGAAGCCACGATAAGGCATTTGGTTTTTAACTCCAAGCGGGATGGGAGCATGCGGGGCTCTGAGCAGGGGAATCACTGACCTGCCATAAGGTTTAGCAGGACTTGCCTGAAACTATTGTTACCAGGCCTGTGTTGAGGACCAGATTCAGGAAACAGGCCATAAGCCCAGTGTAGCTACTAAGCAGCACTGAGAAAAACACTTCCCTTCTCCTGGCCTCCACATTCTCCTCTGTGAAATGTGAAGGTAAGACTAGATGATGTCTTGGGAATTCCCTGGCGGTCCAGTGGTTAGGACTCAGCGCTTTCACTGCCGGGGCCCGGGCTCGATCCCTAGTCGGGGAACTAAGATCTCACATGCCGTGCGGTGAATACAAATTAAAAAAAAAAATTTTTTTTTAATTAGAAAAAGAAGACTACATGATGCCTAATGATATTTCTTTCTACAATATTCTTATTTTCTGACCCTAAGATGGATTGCTCAAAGGGTCTAAAAGTCTCACCCTCTGACTCGGGAGAAGGCATAGAACAGCAGCCCAGTTTTAGAAGTCCCCAGTCACTCCCCACTGCCTCCCCTGCCCCAAAACAAATTCTCGCCCTGCGAAAGGCACGGCTCACTAGGGAGAAAGGTCCAGCCCAGGAAGCAGCCACGTCAGCAACGTCCTCTAAAGATTACGAAGGGTGACCACTAAAGATAGCACAGCCCCACACAATGTTTCAGGGGGTGCTCCGCCAGCAGAGGCCGGTGAAAGTGGCTTCTGCAGCCAAATCAAAGGCCGCTGCTGAATCTGCTTCCACCCCACGCTGCCAAAGTCTCTCCTATCTCCCCCACTTCCATCATGCGTAAGAAAGAAAGTTATAGAGTTAAGAACTGCTCCATCCTACCCGTTTCCTTGAGGGTTCTGTCTGTGTCTCACATCATCAAACTGAAAATCTTGAAAGCAAGACTCAGGTCTCCTCCATTGGGCTGAATTAGCAGACTTTGTCTCTCCCGCATCAGACTGAGAGCTCGCCTAGGATACCAACAACTGCACCCATCAATCGGACTGTGAATTCATCCTATGTCTCCTCCATCAGCCTGGGGGTTCCATGAGGGCTGAGGCTCTATCTCCCCCAACAGATTGGGAGCACCTGATGTGAGGGGCTGTACCACCCGCATTGGATGGAAGCTCCTTGGAGACAGGGTTTACCTGCTCCTTTCCCTCACTGCATCCCATGAGGCTTCTGTATATTTAGTGATGTCTTAAAACAAGGTGCTGATTGAAGCCCTCAAGTTAAACCACCCACCCAGGGATGAGACCCTTGTGATCCCCGGCCATTAAATGATCCATGAAAACTATCTGAATATGGACCTCCACGTTGAATGAAAAGAAAACAAAATTAAAAGTTGGCTTCACCCAAACAACTTTTGGGTAGACTGTTTATAGGTTCCGGCCAAAGGCTGTCCCCATTTTATAAATAACCCTTTTGGGTGACGGTGGTGGAGGCCAAGCTGAAACGCCCCTTGGGGACTGAGGGCAGGGAGCCCACCAGCCCAGGCCTGACCAAAGCCAAGTCCTATGTGGGAGGGCGGCCCATGGCCCAGATATGACCGTCCACTCACCTTCCAACTTGGGCTTTTCCAAGGCAGTCACACCAAATGATGTGGTGGGAAATGGGAAACTGGAATCAGGAGAGTGGGATGAAGAGGAGACCCATCTCAGAGAGGCAGGCCCAGGGGAGATGGAGGAGGTCAGGGTAGGTGGGCGGAGCTGGGGACAGAGAGTACAGGGCTGGTGCCTCCTGGGGGAAGCAGAGGCCACCCCAGACTCGGGGAGGGGCACTTCCGTACATGGGGACTCAGGGAAGCCCCCAGGCTCCCCCTGGAATCTAGAATGCTGGCTCATCTCAGCAAAGGGTTTCCACAGAACTGTACAGGAGGGGCAAGAAAGCTGGAACTTCCTCAGGCTGAAACGACCGCTAGCACTTACAAGCACTGTGCTAAGTATTTTCCATATACTAACTCAGTTAATCTTCATAACTATGCTAATACTACTCCCCTTTTACAGAGGTGGCGACTGAGGCCTGCGCAAAGTTATGCATAGGTGAGGAATAAAGATTTCAACTGGGTAGTCTGGCTCCCCACCCCACGATCTCAGCCACCTCCGTCTCTGAAAACAAAAAAAGGGGAAAATCCAAGGGTATTTCTGCTGCTTCCTCTGAACCTCTGGGGTTGAAGGCCACCCACAGCAGGCATCCTGCTTGGGAGACGGGGGTGCTGGAGACTCAAGCAGAGACCAGCGGGGTCCCAGCACCGTCTTCCCACTGTGCTCAGAGCCTGGATACCCAGAAAATGCCACCCTGCTGGGGCACTGTTGGCCCTCTCCTTTCGGGAGTCTCAGGTTAAGAAAATCCTACCCTTTCTGTATCTAGTGTGTGCACACGGCAAAGTGCGAAAGCAGTAAGGAGGGGCAGGCGGCAGTGACAGGTCCGTGCTCCCACTGGAAGCCCACAGGGGACCCCCAGACTCAGCAAACATAGGATAAGACTTCCTTTAAAACAGTACGCTAGTTACGTTTCCAAATAAAATTCTCAGTATATTTTTCTTGAACCTCCATACCTTTTCAGGTGAAGTTCATCTAACTGTAATAAATCAGTGAGTTCAATTGTGACATTACAGAGTGTCCAAACTGTCTGAAAACTGAAGGAAATAGTGGATCTGTTGTGCTTCCCCCCCACCCCACCGCCCAGATTAACAACTGGACCCCATTGCTGTATAGAAGGGTTTTTCATGTATTGACACTTGGCATTTGGGCCTGAAAATTCTTTATTGTGGGGCTGTCCTGTGCATTGTAGGATGTTTAGCAGCATCCCTGGCTCCTACCTACCAGACGCCAGTGGCATTCTCCTTCCCCTCCCCTGTGAATGTGACAACCAAAGATGTCTCCGGGCTTTGCCAAATGCCCTGGAGCTGGGGTGTGGGTGGGGGGAGGGGGAGGGCTCACTCTAGGTTAAGAACCAACACTTTACATTTAGATAAACTTCAATACAGGTTGAAATAAACATATTGAGCATCTTACTGAAAATGGAACTGACATACTACTTAAAAATAAGTGTATCCTATTTTTCCTGACTTCCCAGAAACAATGTATTTGAAAATTTTCAGTGTGGCTGCCGTCCTTCTTTCCTGTGAATCTGCTAAATGCAAATACTCAGTGCCCCATCCCCACGCTCCGTTCCTCCTCCCAACCTCGGCTTCCCCAGTCTCGTTCACGTCCATCCCCCAAAACAATCCATCCTCACGTGTTCAACACACCAGCAGGCACTCACTGTCTGCCTGAGTCCGACTGCTGCCAGCTCTGAAGGAGCACAGCTGGGGTGAGACCAGAAACCACTAGGCTCAGGGACTCCAGCTGCCTCAGAGGCAGCAATGGCCACACCCAAGAAAACGGACCCATTTCATCATCCATCTCACTCTCCAAAGCCTTATTTGAATGCACGGTCTGCCTCGGCCCGCAGGAGTGAGCTCTGCCAAATACAGAAATGGGCCAAAGAGATACCGAAGCTAATAGACTTGGGAAAGACCAACAACCTGATAGAAAAATGGGTAAAGAATATGAATCGCAAGAAAAGGAAATACAAATGGATCTTAACCTTGTGAAAAAATGCTCAACCGCACTCATAAAAGAAATGCAAATTAAAACAAACTGCGATACCAATTTTCAACTATCAGACTGGCAAAGATCAAAAAGTTTGATAACTCACTGTGTTGGCGAGGATGTCTCATTCACTGAGGGTGTAAATCGCTACAACCTCCTTGAAAGGATACTTGCAATGTCTACCAATACCAGTGATGTATATATGCTTTTACCAGCAATTCAACTTCTAAGAGTTTATTCTGCAGACATACTCCTACATGTGCAAAATGGTGTGTATAAAAGGATACTCACTGCAGTATGATTTGTAATGACAAAAGACTAGAAAGAGCCTCAATATCCACTGTCAGGGGATTCTTTAATAAATTATGGTTCATCCATAAAATGGAATGCTATGTAGCTGTACAAAACAGTAAGGGCACTCTGTATGTCATGACATGGGATAATTTTCCATGTATACTGTTAGGTAAGGTAAGTAAGGCACAGACGACATGAATAGTACGCCGACAGTTGTTCAAAAATACTATGAGTTCATATATGCATTTATATGCATAGATTAACTTTGAAAAAAATAACCCCAAAGCTAATAACAGTAGTTACCTCTGGAGAGGGGAACTGGGAGACTGGGGCAAGAAGGAGAGGAAGAATTACTATACACCACTTTTGACTCTTTGTGACCTCCAACTTTTATACCCTGGGCACACATTATTCAATAAACAAATAGGAAGAGATCATGAGTAACTGATCTAGCTCTACCATCATGAGGCACCTATACATGCAACAGATATTACAGGTCAGTCTCAATGATAAATTCTCTTCTATTCCTCTAAGCATCCATATCTGTCAGTTCAAACGTCCCAGATTTTTTTGTTCAAAAGTAGGATGATCAGAAAGAGACTCACAGATGTAGAAAACAAACTTATGGATACCAAAGGGGAAAGGTGGGAGGGGAGGGATAATTAGGAATTTGGGAGTAACATATACACACTACTATATATAAAATAGAAAAACAACAAGGACCTACTGTATAGCACAGGGAACTATACTCAAAATTTTGTAATAACCTATATGGGAAAAGAATCTGAAAAAGAATAGATATATACACACATACATGTACGTGTATAACTGAATCACTTTGCTGGACACCTGAAATTAACACAACATTGTAAATCAACTAGACTTCAATTAAAAAAAAAGAAAAAAAAGCTAAGGATTTGAGGGGGAAAAAAAAAAAAGTAGGACAACCACCACATCCAAAACACGAAACTGGCTTCCCTCCTCAATCAGGTTTTGAAAGCATTCATCCTCAAAGCTGTCTTCCTTACCTGAAAAATGTACTGTCATTGACCACTGCTACCCTGAAATTCCATACGCAGGCAAGTGGAATCCTTCAGAAGGTGCACTGCAGCATCAACTGCTAGGGACCCGGGGGCACCCACATTTTTAATAGTGCTTCCAAGTGCTATCAGCTGGGACTGTGCATCACAAAGTGACTTGGACCCCGATTCCCACCAGCAGTGGCAGGAACCCGCAGAAGCCACCGAGAATCCTCCCAGCAGCTCTGCCTGCAGCAATATTTTAATGGCATATTACTCAAAGGTGCCACAGCCATCACTTTAACCCTGCCCCCCACCACTGCCACTTCATCATAAAACAACCCTTATATATTTTAAGCCATAAATCAGTATTCGTCAAGTTCTAAATTGGGTTACAGCAATATTTATTCATCGAAGGATAAATCTTCCCTGCACAGTCATAAAACTGCCTAATAATTTAATATGCTATCATTCTTACCTGAAACTTGTCAAAAAGTGGCCTGAAAGAGGCATGTGTTTTACAGTTGACTGCTGGTAGGTCTATAGTTTATTAAATAGTTCATATTTTTAATTCTCTATGGGGGAGGGAGAAAATGGCACATGGGACACATCTTATGCAGAAAAGCAATTTGGAGACTCATTAACCTGTTTTAGGGTAGAGAAAAACAGATCCCCCAAAGAGGACCAAGGACTCATCCAATACAGCTTTAAGATGGGTGGTAGAGATAGAAAAGAAAGAAAAATTCCAATTATAGCATTTTGTATGGGGCAGGGGCAAAACGCACTAAGTTAGAGAATTAATGTTGGGGGACAGGTTCACGGAGCAGCAAGATAAGATGGAGAATCGTCAGAAGAAAAGTGTGGGGAAAAAATGACTCTAAGCTGTAAAATTATTACAGCTGGGCCAAGATGCCAATTCCTCGGGACTCTCTCAGATCTTGGGAGAAGTAAGCCTTCCAGACCTGGCGGTTCCACTCCAGTAGAAGTGTGCACTTCCCACAGCCCAGGGCCAAGACACTGCTGTGTTGAAGGATGAATGGACAGCAACCAAGCCCCGAGATCGAGGTTTCTCAGCCTCGGCACTACTGACACTTTGGGCTGATGATTCTTTGTCCTGCGGGCTGTCCTGTGCAGTGTGGGATGTTTAGCAGCACCCCAGGCCTCTACCCTTTAGCTGCCAGTAAGACTCCCCCCTGTCCCCCAAACAGTTGTGACAACCAAAAACGTCTCCAGACATTTTCTTTTCTTTCTTTCTTTTTTTTTCTTTTGGCCACCCTGTGGGGTCTTGCAGGATCTTAGGTCCCCTGACCAGGGATTGAACCCAGGCCACAGGGGACCACCAGGGAACTTCCGGACATTTTCAAATGTCCCCTGGGGGCAACACCACCCCTAACTGAGAACCAGTCTCCTAGATGCCTTAAGTCTAACCTGACAGAGGTGGGCTGGTGGAGCTAAAACCACTCCAACAAAAGTAAACCGTGTCCTTCGTGCTGCCTGTTCTATGAAGTTTGAAAATACAAATCTAAGGAAATGAGAAGGTAGCACATCAGTGTTTAGTTCACACACTGTGAACCCTCTCTCTCTAGCAAAGTCCACACCTGTCTAAGGCCAAGGACTCCACAGACTGCGTTCCTTTCTCCTCCGTCTGTTCTGCAGCCTCTCCCTCCCCCAGCCCACAACCAGCCTTCACCTTTTACTACTAACTTACCCCCCATTTCCTTTATGTTTTTCCACAACCTTGTGGTTTACTCTGGCACAAGAACACATTTCAGGCTGGCATTCACTGGTGGTTAATGGCAGAAAAGGTGGGTTTCTAAACCACAAGCACTCTTAATTCTAAACTGTTCAAATATATTCTCCCTGTTCATGGGCGAGCTGGGGAGGCAACCCCTCCCCAGTGCTGAACACTGAACTCCTTACAGAGCTTAAACAAATAATCAAAGATAGAGAACCACTTTTTAATTAAAAAAAAAGCCCAGTTCCCATGTTCACATTCCGGGCCACACTTCCCGCAAGAATTTTACAATCAACAGACCAAGATACTACATTTAATTTGCAAGATTCCACCAGGGAGCTGTCTGGCTCGTAGGGTATTAAAACCAACTGGGAGATAACAGAACATGGGCTGAACTCCAATAAATGTTGAAAGATTCCGCTTTGATTTCATCATGGATTTTCTTTTAAAAAGTTAACTTTATTAAGGAACAGGATGGGAAACATTAAAATGAAACTGGACCGGAAGTTGAGAATGACTTTTCATCTGTTTATATTCTTCTTTCAGTTGGATGGTGCCCAACCCCCAGCGGCAGAAGAATGAGAAAGACTTGAGCAGGGCCCACCTACACGCCCCTCCACTGACCACAGCCAACTGGTACAGCTCCCAATCACACAAACCAACCTCTCTGCCTGTTTGATTCATAAAACACTAAAAACCAGACTGCCGGAACTTCCCTGGTGGCACAGTGGTTAAGAATCCGCCTGCCAATGCAGAGCACTCGGGTTCGAGCCCTGGTCCCGGAAGATCCCACATGCCGCGGAGCAACTAATCCCGTGTGCCACAGCTACTGAGCCCGTGCGCCACAACTACTGAGCCCGTGCGTCACAACTACTGAAGCCCGCGCACCTAGAGCCCGTGCTCCACAAGAGAAGCCACCGCAATGAGAAGCCCACGCACCGCAACGAAGAGTAGCCCCCGCTCGCCGCAACGAGAGAAAGCCCGCGCGCAGCAGTGAAGACCCAACGCAACCAAAAATAAATAAATAAAATAAATAAATTTATTTTTTAAAATAAATAAATGAATACATAAAACAAAAATCAGACTGCCACGAGAGCCCTACCTTCCTTCCTCAAGTCTCACCGACTTCAAAAATACCAGCTATTACCACCCCTCCTAGCACGCCTCTACACAGCTCGGTGGCATCACCAGAGTCAGAGACACCATAGGCTTGGGCTCTTCAGAAGGTGGCGACTCCACTAGCAATTTGCTTAGGACTCCCCAAACTAGCCCATGGATGCCAAGTTTCCACTGGAGGCGATCCTGCTCGGGGTTTTAAAAAACTGTTTCAGCCCCGTGTCCTATTCGTTCCACTCACTGTGTACAAGTTCTCTGAATTAGCAGACTGTCCAGCTCACTATGCCTTCCATAACTCTACTCCAACAAGACTGAAAAACAGACAAACAAAGCAGAAATGAAGCCACAAGAAAGTAAGAAGGTGCCCAAAATCATGTGAAAAGAGCCTGTACCACACAGCCCTACCAGCAAGACTTGAGCTCAGACACTCAGAGCAGGCCTTACTACAATCTGATCGCGGCAAAGCCAAAATGCCATAGACACTGAATAGAATTGGGGATAAGGGTACCTTAAAAAAGAAAAAAAAAAAAACTTCAGTTTTTCTTTGGAATAACCTTCACCCTGGCACATTTCCAATGAAATACAGTTGACACATGAATCTACAAGGCTGAGGAGGGTAGCAAGGTGTACCTGTATCCATGGCAAGGCAGCCTATCCATCAACAAAGCTAGTGGAGTCAGGGTCAGGACGTCGCCTGGATCAGCAAAATTCCCCCACAGAGACAGTCTATGGCCAGGCCACAGATCACACCCTAAACCCAGCCATTTCAGAAACCAATTGCAGTGAACACAGAGGGCAACACAGGAGACACAAGCTCTGACCCAAGTGAACTTTGGGACAGGACACCTGCTTCATCATTTCGGGTCACTGAGCTTACTGTTCCCAGGCCTCCACTGCCCATCTGTACAGTGGAGTTCCCTCAGCATTAAATAAGATGATACCTATGACCTGGTATCCAAAAATGTGCCAAGAAAGTGGTGGCTTGCCATTCCTGTTTCATTATTACATTATTAATATTACCCAGCCATCACTGAGAGCCTATACTATCTTCCCTCCCAAACTTGTAAGCTGAGGAGGAGGGTAATTTGTGGAAAGGCAGGTGAAGCGTCTACAAACACACAGCTCTTATCACACAGCACCGTTATTGCTGGCTGCACCCCACTCAAAGCCCCGACCTAGCTAATTCAACCTGAGCTAACTGGGCTCCAATATCCAAACAGGGAATGCCTGCCCATAGCTTCCATCCTCAGGACTGTATTCGCTCTTCAGATGGAAAGCTATTTGTCTAAACTAACAATCGCTCTCTCCATCTGGCCAACCAGCGATTTGCCCCCAGTTCTGTCCCCGCCTGTGTGAAGTGTGCCCTCTCCAGCGGGAGGCACCCTAGGCAGTGTGACAGCTTGACACGGTCTTGTTAAAGTCAACAGACGGGGCCCTCCCAATACCAGAAACAAACTACTGAATTTGCTTCCTCTCCTTCAATCATTGGTAGAAAATAAGAAACTGAGGGGGAGGCAGAAAAAGAAAAACCATGGGGGCAGGATTCCACTTTCCCCACCGAGTCTTCAATCAAGGTCAAGAAGAGTCCTACGGAGGGAGGTCTAAAAGAAGAGCAATTTAAATAACTTTGCCCGGCCCTTAGTAAAGAAAAGTGGAGGGAAAGGACCAAACAGGCTCGAGAACACCAACCTGACATGAACTTGCATACCTTTTGCCAAGCACGGTGGGGAAAGGGTGGTTTGCATCTTCCCTAAACTTGTTTTACCCCCCGCCACGGGCTCTCTCCTTAGGCCTCTCGAGAGGCTGAACCTTTTAAAACAAACAAGAACTTGTACCTCAACCATTGAAGTGAACTATATGATTTTTAAAAGGGGGAGGGGGGAAAGGTCAACAGCATTCTGAGCACACATCACAAGCTTTGCTCTGCTCACTTCCCCACTTCCTGTTGCTGCCTCACCCCGTCACATTTTAGTTTTGAAGCGTATGTGTTTGCTCTGGTATCACTGTAAAGTTTCGGTGGGAGGCCACCGGCGGTACCAGGATGAGGACAGTACGGTTCTGAGACACGAAATCCCAACCGACCAACGGTAAGGAAAGTACACCCAACTTCTCACCCTTGCCCGCCAGCAGTGCACCCACTGCTAGGACAGCACTTGTGGGCAAGTTTTACTTTGTGGGGAACGTTCTATGTGGGCAATGGCCACCCAACCACCAGCCAATACCAGGTGGCTTAGAACTGGGAACCATGCGAGAAAATACTGGGCACCCACAGACCAAGAAATGCCCTGGAGGAGCACAAGCCAGCCCTGAAATCCTTCCCCAAACCCTGTCCTCCAAGGAGGGGTCGCCACATGGGAAAGGAACTGTAATACTGAAACGCTTTGGAAGTGGGACGCTGTCTAATCTCCGGCTTAGAAAAAGGGTCAGACGGCTTCCCTGGTGGCGCAGTGGTTGAGAGTCCGCCTGCCGATACAGGGGACACGGGTTCGTGCCCCGGTCTGGGAAGATCCCACATGCCGCGAAGCGGCTGGGCCCATGAGCCATGGCCGCTGAGCCTGCGCGTCCGGAGCCTGTGCTCCGCAACGGGAGAGGCTACAACAGTGAGAGGCCCGCGTACCATAAAAAAAAAAAAGGGTCAGAGCAAAAAGAGACATTAAACCATTTGGCCAGGCACCCCCTGTTACAGAGGAAGAAACCAGACCAAGACCTGTCTCCCCCAGCTGACTTAATAACAGCAGAGCAGACCCTAGATCCCAGTTCTCCATCTCCCAGGGCAGGGATTTTCAATACCTTATCAAACGAACGTGGAGCAGATGCTGAATAAGTGTTGGCTCAGCCACACTGGACACTGGCTTGTCCGTAACGCATGGGGGTGGGGACGGGAGGGCAGCCTAAAATACTTTTTGTCTCTTACACACCAGGAGGTCCCATCTTCTAGCAGCATGTTTTCGGAGGTACTGTATGTAGCCCATCCTCGTAACCCACTCTGGCTCCTGAATGCCTGGGATTAGGGGTTGCCCTTCATCAGGTCCCTAAACTAGCTTACTACACCCATTTGCCATTATTCCCCAACCAGGAATAAAAAAAAAACAAAATCTGGGAGATGGTGGTGTTGCACAAGGCACAGGACTGGGGATGGAACACTGACTGGGCTTCATCCCTTGGTGAACACAGGGGTGGCCTCAGGGGAGCCATCCTGCCCCTCCATGCCTTCCTGGGTCTGTGTGTGCCATGAGAACACTGGCCTCCAAGAAGCCGCTAACCCCGTGGGTCTCTGATTCTAAGCCCTCGTATCCTCTCCCACCCCCTGAGCCCCACAG
Source organism: Lipotes vexillifer (assembly GCF_000442215.2). NCBI lineage: Eukaryota > Metazoa > Chordata > Mammalia > Artiodactyla > Lipotidae > Lipotes > Lipotes vexillifer. Next base: position 3,963,813 of record NW_006785876.1, read on the forward strand.
AGCTCCCTCTCCCCCTCCGGCATTCACTGCTCAGCCCTCCTGCTGACTCCACCAGCCCAGCACATCCTGGGAGCCCTCAGAACGGAGATCAGTACACTAAACGGTGCAGTGCGTACGTGTGCCTGATTTGAGCTGACCGTGTGCTCTCCATGTGCCTTCCTGTATCATCCCCATGGAGGAAGGCTTTGCTCCCAATCACCCAACCAACAACAAGGTGACGAGGGGCTACAGCACACAGGGCGCTCGGCTGGCTACAGGGTAGGCTGTGTTTCAAGGGCAGAGAGTCAGACATCCCCCAGCCCTGCCCCATCAGCCTCTATCTCCTTCCCCTGACTGATTTTCTTCAGAACCTTTGGGGACAGCTGACATTGTAGTATTTGTTTGCATATTTATTTATTATCTGTCTTGCTCACTAGAAGGACTGCTCCATGAGGGCAGGAGCTGGCTCTTCATCCTGGTAGCTAGGCGGCACTCAGCACGTGGCAGGGGTTAGATGTCTGCTGAATGAATGAAGGATCTTCCTCAATCAAGACCGAGTTACTTAACGTCTCTAAGTTAACATGTGTTCTTCATTTATAAAATGAGGATCATATTAATGTATTCTTTATATGACTGGCGTGAGGATTAAACAAGAAAATGATTGTAAAAGCACTGAGGATGTACCTGGCACACAGCAAATAATCAATAAACGTTAGCTATTACTTGCTAGCTATTGTTATCACAGTCGCTGATGGAAACACAGGGAAATAAAGCCTCTTTATTATACTCTGGGCAGTTTTTAGGCTAAATAACTAAAATTCTGTGTAAGACCCGTCTATAAAGGGTCATTAAGAGAGGACTGGGGGCTTCCCTGGTGGCGCAGTGGTTGAGAGTCCGCCTGCCGATGCAGGGGACACGGGTTCGTGCCTCGGCCCGGGAGGATCCCACGTGCCACGGAGCGGCTAGGCCCATGAGCCATGGCCGCTGAGCCTGCGCGTCCGGAGCCTGTGCTCCGCAATGGGAGAGGCCATAACAGTGATAGGCCCGCGTACCACAAAAGAAAAAAAAAAAAAAAAAACTTCAAAAAAACAAAAACCCAAAGCCAAAGGGAGAGAGGACTGGGCCACGGGACGGGCCTGCTACTATGAATCCCACAGAGCATAAGTCTTAGCGTAAAATCTTTTCATGTAGTTTAAAGTCATGAGCTCATTTGTGCAAATGCTGCTTTATAGGTCCCAATCATTAAAGCCTTAAAATATCTAATGCCTGCCCTCAAGAGTTTATAGTCCAGCTGGGGAAGATGAGACAATAATATATGAAAAAACTACAAACTCAAACTCAAAACAATGTATGTCAAATAAGCACAGTGGGCACTGGGGCTGTGAAGTGCTGGTAAATGTCTTAACAGTCAGCTCTCAAAAAAAAAAAAAAAGCCTCGATTGTGGCATTTGTCAATTTCCATGGTGTAAACACTCTCAGTATGGCCAATCTCAAGCTACCAACACGAGGGCCAGCGGTCACAGAGTCGGGAAGAGATGGGCAGAATCAACTCTCAAGAGCTGGTGCAAGCCAGCTGCGGCACCGCTGGACCAGGCCCTGTGATTATTCTTCAAGGTCAAGCGCCAAGTGATCTTCACTAACAACCAACATCTTTATGGAACTTCAGGTTACAAAGCGGACGTGAGGCCATGACTATATTTCATCTTCATCCTCTGGTCAGAAAGGTATTATCACCCTCATTTTGCAGATAAAGAAACAGAGGGTTTAAAAGCTCCTACATTTTTCAGGGGCACTCTGCTAGCGAATGACGTGGTCAGAGCTTGTGCTAGGATCTTCTGGGGCAGTCGTGATCTCTCGTTGTTCCCGCTTCCCTAATAACCAGACGAGAAATAGTTGAAGGGTGAGCAGTATGTGGAGGACGGGGTGCAAATGCAGAGGAGGTACAGTGCTTACCCAGATGGTGAATTCACTACAAAGCCCAAAGATCTAGGGGAGCGTGGAAGGCGTGAAAACAAACTTGAAACTAATGAAACCGTTTTGTTCAGTGTGCTTCGCCAGAAAATTGCTTTCTTAAAACAGTGATGCAGTTATCAAAATCTGCATTCCCCAATTCTCTGCACCATGAGGTGAAGGAGCAAAAGGAACAGAAAGCAATTTAAATGACGAACAATAGGGAGGCTGGTTGAATAAGCTATGGAATATCCGCATAGCGGAATGCTGTGCCTCCACCCAAAGCCGTGTTTTAAAAGAACAGTTTACAACTAGGAAACGCTCACAGAAAATTGTTTGAAAAGCATGTTACATAACAATATGTGCAATATGATTCCAGTTTTGTAAAAATGAACTAGCAGGAAGCACACCCTATGTATACAGGCACAGAAAAAAAAAACTGGACCCACAGACCTCAGAATCCTCATGCTGGTTTCTCCCAGAAGGGTGGGATTATGGATGATTTTTATTTTCTTCTCTATGATTTTCTGTCTGCTCCCACTTTTCTATAACGTGTTGCTTTTCTAACCAGAGACACAATAAATTGACCATATTTATACATCTGGATTTTCAAAGGCTGAGAAAACTAATTACAAAAATCAGTGAGGTGAACCCCAGGAAGGCAATCCTCTGAGGCAAAGGTCCAGATGTTCAGATCTCTAATATCCCCCCGAGGAGACAAGCCAGGTTCCCCCCAAACGCCAGGTCCTCTACAGACACACACACACTCCAGCACATGCTTCCACACCACCCCCTCGTCCCTCCTTCAGGAGGCCATCCTCTCAACCTCACCCCCTGATCCAGTCCCACCTTGCTGGGGGCAAAGCACGGAAAGCGCAGCAGAGGATGGACAACCAGTAATAATTCACGAGTATCCTCCACGTGGCACGCAGCTATGTTGTGGCACAGTTTCCAACATGTGAACTCAGATACACGGCAATTCTAAAACATAGGTATTGATACCAACAATTTACCAAGAGGAAAGTCAAGTTTAGAAATTATAACCAGGGTCACACAGCCAGCGAGTGCCCAGAATTGGGAATGAAACCCAAGTCTAACCAGAGTTCATCTATAGACGTTTAAGAGGCCCAACCACTGTCCCTGATCATCACGAAATGCAAAATAATAATATTCCAGTTCAACCTACTTTAATTTATACTCAGTCTGAAAGCGAAATGCACCACCAGTCCCGATTCGAGAATATGAAGATTTAATAATTTTAAAAAGAAAGAAAGAAAAGGAAAGGGGGAAAAAAGACCCACAGCTCATCTGTGCTCATCCCTCATTCAGTGAAGTAAAAATAAAAATCGAACCTTCCCCCAACACATTGTGCTTTAATGAAAAAGCACCAAGCCAAGCTTCTTCACTACCACCCACCCCAGCCCACTTCGTTTAAATTTAGGCAACCACCAGGCAAACTGTACCCAACTGCATTATCTGAAATGAAGTCATAAAAAGTCCTCATCTGAAAACACCAGCCCTTGTTCCAAGGAAAGCGGGGCAGGGCACATAGGGCCAGCATCCTGGGGGAGTCTAGGGCTGTGCCTCGGAGGACCCCTTCGAAAAGAGAGTTTCTGTGACCTGGTTCTCTGCGTGGAGCTGTGGGGCCTTGTGGCAGCAGCTTCCCCTCTCTGTGTCTCAGCCACCCCTCTACGAAGTCAGGGGTGGAATGACAAAAGGGATCTTGAAGGCCCATCTCAACGTACAGCTCTATCGTTCCTGGGACCCTGATGTGCAGAGGGTAGCCACTGGGCAAGGCCCAGACACCCCACTTCCACAGAATGAATGAACGGCAACCCAACGGCAACCCTGTGGCTATCAGGGCAAAATGAGTCGGCCCGTCCTGGAGCTGCTGTAGCTCTTAAGCTCCAGCTTTGGAGTATTCAGTTCTCAGTAAATAAATATTTGGCAACAGGAGGGAGAGCGAGGGCTGAGCCTCCTGGATGGCTCTGGGGCTCGTCACCCACTGTCCTGTCCAGGGGAGGGATTCTGCCCACCAGGACTCAACAAACTCGGTGTCCCTGATCCCTTCTCCCCACAGTTGACTTTTTAAACGTGATTGCACCAGAGAAAGATCTAGCTAATGAAAAAACTCTCCCCAGTTTTCTGGATGAATCTGAGGCTTTGGGGGCCTACAAGCTAGCTGCATTTTTCTTCCAGCAACCTAGTCCTTGGATTTTTTTCCCAAGTTTCCTTCCAGTGTTTCGTGAGGGCATCTAAGCCCTTACCAGTAGGTCTGTATCCACTCCCTCAAGTGGAGACATGGGGCACCCTGGAAAAGGGGAATAAAATTAATATTCACAACTTGAGGAGAAGCATGGCCTTAACAACAGCATAACTCACAGCTCCATACTGGAGACACCATTAAACAACTTTGTGCCCGATGGGACCCACGGATTGGCTGCACTGTCTCACCAACCTGGGGCTCCAATCTCTACAGTCAGTGGACAGCAATCCAGAGCTGATCAATGGCCCCACACACACTCAATTTCAGTCCTCCTCAAGCCCTGCCCCCATTCACACCTGGAACCTTCCAGGCAGGTTGTTTCCAGTTCCTCATGGCTGAGCCATGCTCTAAGGACTCCATCAGAAATCCAGGGGAAGACCAGAAAGCATCAGAGAAAGATTTAGAGAAAGAGGAGGGCAACCAGTGGCCGAAGTGCTCTGAAGCTCTCAGATGTTGACTTTACTGTCCAGTTTCAGGAGCTGGGAGGTAAGCCTCCCAGACCTCTCCCCTGACCCTGACATTGACGGAGCTGAGGACCCCGAGCCTGGGCCCCCAACTCTCCCACCTCAGCTAGACATCCAAAAGCAGTACTTTCAAGGTGAATAAAATTGGGATATACATATTATACTTCTTTACACAGTGCTAAATTTACCCAGCCCACCTCCCCAGGAGGGGGAAATGACAGAGAATAATAAATATTTTTGATTGTAGGTAAAAGCATGGCTGATGCATACAGTAGTAAAAAATGATGAATTCCAGAATCAGATCTGGATTCAAATCTAAGCCATTTCACTTACAAACTGGGTAACCTCAAGCAAGTTACTCAACCCCTCTGAGCTTCCTAGTGTGTGAAATGAGTATGATAGGAGAGAGTATATATAACTTGGGACTTACTCATTGAACCCCAGGTTGTTTTCATCAGCGGGCTGGGACGAAAGGAGAATCATGAGTCCCCGAAGAACCAGAAGGACCCAGGCTCCAGAAGCAGACTAAGAGCAACAGACAGGTGCATCGGTCCACGCACCTCCCAACCCCCGCAATACACACAGCAGGAGGTGTAGCCCTCACTCACAAACCCCTTGGGCTGCCCTTGCAGACCATGAACACTGCAGAAATGCCCTAGACATCTGGTTTTCAAATTTTTTTTAGCAGCAGAATCCCAGACCCCAATATAGAGAACAGAGATAAAAAGCAAGATGCTCTTGGAGAAGCGGATTCTAAGATTAACTGCTCTGCAGCCCTGAAAGAATCTTGCAAACTAAAACTGCACTGTACTGGAGAAGGGGGGGAAAGAAGGAGAGGAATGAGGCAGAGGGAGTCATCGGTGGAGAGTGGCGACAAGAAATTAGCTGTGGAACAGGACTGGGATCTCATGGGGACAGCACCTTCCTCCTGTGACAAAACTGACAGCCTCAGGCACCTTCCTCAGACAGTATTTACGGCACAAACCCCTAGTTAGAGGGATCAAGACAGAGGACCACTGAGATATACTCTAGAATTACAATATTTTTTCACAATTACTAAATATGTACTAAGATTCAAGCACCCACCCTGCCCCCAATGACTATCACCTACCTTACACTCCCATCCCCCACCATGTCTCGAGACATCCCTTGGAAAATTGGGTCCAACGCCCAGTCTACTGCCTCTGCCCCAGGAAGTCCACCTCGTACTAAGTTGCTGCTCCTCAACCCCCTCACTCTCCTTGTTTCTCTCTTAGATTTCATGGGACAGCATTGTCTGTCCAATAAAAACACCATCCCACCTGGCCGATTCTGCCAGGTCAAATGCTTGTATCCATTAACAACCCATTCAAGCACAGAATGTGACTTGTCAGCTTGGGCAGGTGAGAGGCCTGAAGATACCTGCTCATCACAAAGTAATATAAATGGCGACTGTCTGAAACACCAGCCAAACAGCAGCATCACAAAAGAATGGCACCACAGAGGGTCCTCCAGAAAGCATTACTGACACAGAAATACTCCTTCCACTAACCACAGGAAGTTTGAATGACGTGAGTGAAGACGACAAAATATTTTCACAAGCATTCCCACCAGCCACTCTACTTTGCAACCTGAATTCTGCTGTTTGGGAATGACTGTTTAGCATTAGTGACTTCCCAGGAGAAGGTGATAAGGCAGTACTATGGGAAGAGTAGGGGCCCTGGAGTCAGACAGTTCCGAGTTCAAATCTCAGCTCTAGCGCTTGCTAGCTATGTGCCCCCGATTAGATGATGTATGTCAATTGGATAAATGTAAGTAAAACACTCAGTAAACACTAGCCCTCTCCTAATGCCAACTCTCCACCTCCAGTCCTAATCCCAAAGTGAAGGAGGTCCAAGCAATTGTGCAAAACCATTATTAGGCAAGCACCACTTAAACCCAGGACCGGATCACCTCTGTATTTGTGCAGTGTGGTATTAAGGTATTAGTGGCCATAGCATCATGCCTTTGGTCCTTATTTCTCCAAGTCTGCCCAGCACCAAAATTCTATTCATCCTTCGAAACTCAGCTCCAGTGCCATCTCTGCATCCCTCGGCAAAACTTAACCCCTCTTCCACTACTCCATTTGGCTTGATGCTTATCATAGTACTTACTTTGTTGTGCCTGGTATTACAGTTATGGTTCTGTGCCCCAACTCCAAAGAAAAGGCTCTTCAGAAGTGGAGGTTTGACTCTCTCATCCCTCCAACCTTCCAGGACTGGCACATTGCCTCATGCAGACCAGGTCAAGAAATATTTTGATGAATAGATGGATGGATGGATGGGGAAGGAATCCACTGAAGATTGTCCGGATACCATATAAATGCATGATCCTAACAATTCTTTAGTGAGGGCTCACGTTCAGTAAGCCAATGAAACCACAGGAGGGAGGGCTGAGGATACACACTGACAAGGAGAATATCTCGCATCTAATACCAGTGCTCTGGGAAGAAGCATAAGCACCGGCCTGGAACCTAAGCAGCACAGCCCTGATTCTAGCCCTACTCCAGTGTGGCCTTCAATCCACTCCCAGCCTCTCCGTGGGCCTCAGCTTCTCCATGTCAACTACTGCCTGCTCCCCCATCAGACACATGGAGAGGCTCAACCAGATGGTGGGAAGGAGGTGCCGTGGAGGCTAAGTGCTGTGTATTCCCCAGGGTCCGGTTTTATTTTCTAAATGGTTTTGGTTTGTATAGTATGTTGTTTGTGACTTTTCTAAAAGAAAAGTCCAGAGGAAGAGAAATGAAACAGCATGTACAGAATTTTTAAAAATAAAACAAAAATCAAGAGGAAGTGGGTCCCTCTCAGGTTTCTCATTAAACCAAGAGTCAAATTTTACTAATCAGCTTATGTTATGGTTTCCATTACAGCAGAGAGTGTATTAAACCTATAACCATCAAAGAGAAGGTATAGGCCCCACCGCAACTAGATTCCACATCCAGAGCTCCCCTGACAGTGAGGTCTTATCTCTCCCAATCACCAGCTGGGGCCTCTGGGTACCTCAGTACCTCAGGTAAGAAGCGCTGCTGAATGGAGGCCGATCCCCAAATGTCAATGCTCAACCAGAAAAGGACCCACACCTTCTGAGTGGCTGCAGTGCTGGGTGCCCGGGAAATGCAAACCTCAAGTATACTAGCAACACTGGGACAAGAGAGCTCTTCCAGAAGGAAGGCTTTAGAAAAGTAATGTGCATTGCTGTAGACAGTGCCAGGCCTAATGCTGACTGGAAGTAACCAGGAATTGACAATGGGGTCAGAGGGGGAGTGGAGGGAAGAACAGAGCTCCAGGGGTTGCTGAGACCACAGCCACGGAGTTCCAGACACGTTCAGGAGAACTCAGGGCAAGGAGAACAGTGGCCAGCTTCTGTGTCCTGATTTCTGATTCCCATCCCTGGTGGTCAGATACTCTGCAGTGTGGCAGTGAGTGGAGAAAGCCAGTGTTTTGGTGACCACCGTTTATCACACT
>NW_006785876.1:3971995-3974742 GCF_000442215.2 Lipotes vexillifer
CACTCTTTCAGTTCTCCAAGCAGGTAACACAGGACCCAGGGTGGATGGGAATTCCGGTGTTAAGAGCCTTCTAGCATTTTAGGAGTCAGGGTGATGCTGCAGAAGAAACACTGTCGTTGGACTCAGAACGGCATTAGAATCCTGATAGTTACATAGAAAAGGTCACTCAACCTCTCTGGCCCACCCGACATGAGTGGGCTTCCCTCCTCCCATTGGACCCAGTTATGATGAAACAGAGGTCATGGGACCCGCATCTTTTGTGCAGAGAAAAATACTCCTGGTCCCAGCCGTGGACTGTCCCCCTTGTCCCAGCCAGCGGCCTCAGAGATGCCACATCATTACTACACCAGGAACAACCAAGCAAAGGGATTTGTGGATCAACATGATACAACCCAGGTGCCGGCTACATAACCCAGCACACAAACACACACACAGAAGAAAGAATAACAAATTATAACCACCCTCTTCCTACAGGGGTGGGGGCAGCACTTTCACCCTGTCTGAATATTTTTCTCGTTGTGCGGGGCTTTCATCTGGCCCTTCACTCATTCACTCCCTCTCTCAACACTGGCTTATTGAGGGCATGTCCTAGGGATATGCCGCTGAAAACAAGACACAAAGCCTCCTTTACCGCAAGGACTGTACCATGGGAGAGGGCAGTAGACACCGGGCTAAAAGAGGCAACCATATCACGGTGAGACTGGCAAATTCAGGAAGAAAGTGTGCTCTGCTCTAAGTGAAGAATCTTCCCCTCCAGAAGCTGGGGAGGGGAGAAGGGAGGGACTCAGGAGACACCACCAACGAGGAAGGAGGCGGAAGCCAAGCACAGCCCCTTTATCCTTCACCAGAGATAATGTCCAGCTACAGCTACCACTATCCTGAATGTCCCCAAGTTCTCATTTCAAACAGTCCATCACCACTGTCCCCATAAACCTCAGCTATTCCCAAAGCACCCCGAATTTCAGAATCCAAAACAGATGTCTTCGACAGCCTCTTGCTTCCAGGGGAGGCACAAAAATCTCTGGGAGACCCCGGGGTCTGACTGGGGCCTTGGGACCACCTCCTCTGACTGGCCAGAGTAAGGTGGGAGGGTGTGAACTACACGGCAGGGGCTCATGGCCATCCTCTAAATACAGCAGGGAAGCATGGTCTGACCAATCACAGGAGAGGCCCAAGAGCAGGGGATGGGCCCTGGAGGATGGGAAAGGGGGTATTCCACACGGGCCAACAGCAAATCCAAGGTGGAGAGGCAGAAACATGTCAAATGAACACAGAGGCCAACCTAAGATACTGAATTAATTACCACCAAAAACCAGGGAGTTGGCCACTGCTTACCTAGAAGGAACACCTTAACTCCCCTCTTCTCACCAAAAGGCTCCCTCCACCATCCACGCTCTCAAAATAAGAGATTCACAGCACTTCTCGTAATTACAACAATCACTTTCTGAGCCCTACAATGTACCAGGCCTGTACTAGGTGCCTTAAATATCTCATCGAATCCTTAAAACTACCTGATTGAGAAAAGGGTCAGTATGCCCATTTTACAGAGGACGAAACTGAGGCTGAGAGGTTACATAACTTGCTCAAGGCCCCATGGCACAGATCTGCACACAGACACGCACAAAAAGGCTGTATCTGTTCAATCAGATTTGAAATTCCATGACAGCCCCAGGCCCTGGACACACAGCCCGGTTGCAGGGAAGCTGGTTCCTAGCATGGAGCCAGGCACGTACAGGGCACTCTGTGGGTGCCTTTCCAGCCACTCACCGCTCCCCACACCCTGCCCCACCCAGCCCCACCTGCAAGAGGGAACACACTGCGCCTGCCAGTCTTTTCGGTTCTTCACAACCAAGTTCATCCTCAAAGCCTGAAATTCCCAAGCCCTGTCTACCACTGGAGACCAAATGGAATTTCACAGGTTCATCTCTTGAAAGGAAAAGAAAACCATCACCTGCAGGCAAAGAGGAGCCAAAGACAATTCTACTTAAAAGGAAAAAAAAAAAAGTTCTTAGGCTTTGAACCACTGCTCTCAGTGGCCGATAATCAAGAAACGGGAGTAGGTCGCTTTAAAAATAAATTAATATTCCACGTAAAACCAAAACCAGACAGAAGCATAAACCTCTAGCTTAGAAGCAAGCAGACACAAATTTGCACATACTTATTTAAGTGACTGCAAAAATATGCATACAGATCAAAATAAAAGTCCAGCAGGAAATCTGGGAAGCAGGAAGCTAAGAGGGCTATGGATCCTCATCCAAGATCTCCCACCACTTCCCCCTTTTAGATGCTCGTGGCTGGGGTGCCCGATTGCAGAAGGCACTGTCACTCCTGACTGGCATATGTCTGCCGGGCATCTGAAAGCTTTACAGTAAATGGTGACTCATCTATTGCAGCCACCATAGGTACCGCTAATGTAAAAAGCCAGAGTTTGTTCCATCCACATTAAAGAGAAACGCCGGGTACAGGGCTGTGAGCCTGACTCAAACTGCGACCCCCGTTCACTGTCACTCGTCAGCATTTAGCTGAAACTCAAACTGTAATTACCCAGCTCTTGGAGACCGAGAGCAGGAGGAAGGGGGGCTTCTAAGGGGGTCACATCCATAAACACAGCAGAGTCCCTTCTCATCGAGCTACGTCTCCTCATGCAATCACTTATTCAACAAATTTTTTTTTTTTTTTTGACTGCACGGTATGTGGATCCTATTTCCCTGACCAGAGATTAAACCCGTGCCCCCTGCAGTGGAAGG
>NW_006785876.1:3974929-3979221 GCF_000442215.2 Lipotes vexillifer
CGGAGCACAGGCTCCGGACGCGCAGGCTCAGCGGCCATGGCTCACGGGCCCAGCCGCTCCACGGCACGTGGGATCCTCCCGGACCGGGGCACGAACCCGCGTCCCCTGCATCGGCAGGCGGACTCCCAACCACCGCGCCACCAGGGAAGCCCCCAACAAATATTTTATATAGCACCTACCAAGTCAGACACTGGACCAAGTGCCAGATACACAAGGTGAATTAAAAAAACACGGCAACCACCCTCAAGGAGACCCTAAGTCCCCCACTAGCTGCTTTACATACTTTTTCTCATTTAATTTATTAAATTCTCATTTAATAGCTCCATCTGACAGATGGGGAAACTGAGGCTGAGGTCACATGGTTGATTAAGTGGAGCCAGGACTCAAATCCACTTCTAGTACACTCTGGGGCTGAGCTCTCAAATGCCAACTTACCTTGCAATGAGGAGGGACACCTAAGGCCTGGTCCCCGTCCCAAGGAGCTCAAGCCTGGTGGAGGACATGCGCAATGAAGGGAGTGTTGGGGTGCTCGCAGAGTGGGGAGCTCATAAGACGGAGACAATGAACCTGAGCTAGGGTTGGCTCTGGACACCTTCCCGAAAGGAGGCCATGGTGGTGGGAGGTGGGAATAAGGCCAAAAAACCAGGAAGAGGCGAGGCCTATACTGTGTTGAATGGTGCCCCCCACACCCCCGAAATTCATGATGACCGGCAACCTCAGAATATGATCTGATCAGGAAATAGGGTCTTTGCAGATGTAACTGTTAAGATGAGGTCACAGTCCTCTTAAACCTACCCTAATCCAATGACCAGTGCCCTCATAAGGAGAGAAAACAAAGGCCCAGACACACATAGGGCCATGTGATGACGGAGGCAGGGATTGGAGTGATGCAGCTACAGGTCAAGAAACGCCAAGGGTTGATGGGAACCACCAGAAGCTAGGAGACAGGCGTGAAACAGATTCTCCCGCAGGGCCTCTGGAGGGAACCAACCCTGCCGACACCTTGATATTAAACTTCTGGCCTCCAGAACTCCAGAGAATACATTTCTGTTGTTTTAAGTCCCCCAGCTTTCGGTACGTTGTCACAGCAGCCCTGGGAGGTTAGTACAAGGCCTGCTCTGGACAGGACCTACACATTGGGTTAAGGAGTTTGGACTCCCTGCTGCAGGCCATGGGGCGGATTTTAAGCAGCAGAGAGGGGGTGCATGTAGGGGGGTGTTTTATAAAAGCCAGTCTGGAGCTTATACCCTTCCAACCTGCGGCCTCCAGTCCTATCCCTTTAGTGTCCTCCAGGACTCCACCGCCCATCTGCCCACACTCTGCTTGCTGGGCTCATCCACACCCGGGGCTTCAAGAGTCTGTCTGCAAATGGCGCCCACCTTCAGCCAGGACACTGTTCTGACCAGACGCCTCCACCTTCTGTTCTCACAGGTTCTCCAACTCAACATGTCCCACGTCAGCTCTGTATCTTTCCCTTCCACCCTGCTTCTGCTGGGTTCCTCTCAGTCATTTGCCCTAAAACTGGGGCTCCCCCTAGACCCCCCTGCTCTCCCCCACATCCAGGGAGTCACCAACCGGCTGTCCACCCCACGCCCTCTTTTCCACCCCATGACAGGAGCACAGGCGCACCTCCTCTCCCTCCTGGATTTCTCTGTGGCTGCACCATGGGTTTCCATCCCCCTAAGGGGACTCCCCTTTCCTTTCCACCCTTCACCCCAATCCAGCTGTCCCGAATACCACAGCCAAGGCTAACCCCAAGAAGCTCAGCTCTCAGTACACCTGACCTCTGGCCCCCCTGCCCCCAGCCTGGAGGCCTCCGGCTGATCCATGGGCCTCTAGCCGGCCAGGGACCCCACCCAGCCTCATTTCCCTGTCCTCCCAGCCCAGCAATCCACTGTCCTCCCTCCTCTTGATCCCACTCTCTAACTGCTCCCCCTGCCAACTCCTCCTTCCTGTCCTGGCTAAGCAACCACAGAACCCAAGGCCCCAAGAAGTCAAGACCTTAGGACTGCCTGCTTTCTCGTACTAGGAAACGCTCACACCAAGTCTGCTTTGGATTCATCCAAAGTGGAGGTAAGTTCACACTTGCAATGCTCAGCAAACTCCTCTTGCTAAGGGCACAGAGATTTGGAGTTGTCCCTAAAGCATTTACATATTTAATCAAGGCTGTTATATACCCATTCCCCAGGCTAAAGCCAGCAAATAGGTTCCCTTCCCAGGGGGCTGGAGAGAGTCTGAGGCTGCAGACGGGGTGACGGCAGCCACCACTTGCAGCTGTGCTCAGGAGCTTTGGGTATTATTTAATCTTTACAATCACCCTCCAATTAATTGCTGTTATCACTGTCATGTAACCACAGAAGACTGAGCACTGAGGGGTTAAATACCTTGACTCAAAGTTAAATCTGGAGGGGAAAAGGCAGCAATAACGGACACCCCCTGCCCCCACCCACTATGTCCCAGTTCACTGACTAGGAAGGGGCAGGGCACTGGGCTCACTAGGGCCCTAAGATACCAGGTCCTGCACCCAGTGCCCATCGGATGTTTGCTCAGAGATTGAGACAGAGTTTGGATCCCCTCCTGTGGACTCTATAAGCCTCTGTTTCCTTATCTGAAAAACAAGAATAATTAACCACCCCCCAAAGAATTATTGGCAGGATTTAAATGCGATAATGTATGTAAAATTACAGAACAAAATGTCTGACACATAGAAGGTATTTAATAAAGGTTAGTTGCTTTAAACTGAAAATAAATAGGGGCAGAGAGAGAGAAGCATCTACCTGCCCATGTGAAGTAAAAAGTTACTGACCAACTGGCCATCAAAGCCAACTATTTGTTTCCAAGAGGCACCAATCCTTCATAATTACAAAAAAATGAAATAAAATAATAATAACAATCATCATCATAACGGCAGCTATTGCGTATGGAAGACTTACTAAGTGCTAAACACTTTCTGCACATATAAATGAGTTAGTCCTCCCACACCCAGGAGGTAAGCTGAATGGCCCCATTTTACAGAGGGAGGAACTGAGGCTCAGAAGGCTTAATTTACTCGGTCACAGTCATGGCAGTTGTAAAGCCGGGACTGACTCCAGGTCCCACATCCTATCACTGCCTCCCGAAAATCAGTCAGACCCCTTTCGTGACCTTCACCTTCTCCACCTCAAAAACCTCCTGCCCCTTCATCCCCTTCTCAGCCCCTCTCCTCACTCAGAGGGAGAAGTGCCTGGGACTGCTTTTCGTGAGAGGGTGTGTGGTTCAGATGCAACAGCAGGACTCTGTCCTGGGCCCAGTCAGCCCAGGAAGGAGCTCGGATCCCTCAGTCCCTGCAAACCTCAGCGCCCTCACCTCACAGGTTGCTATAAGGCCCACAGGAGGTAACAGCCACAGATGTGTTCAGGACGTCCTATAGGGCTGTTAAATCCATCTCAGGCCTTCTGGAACCTTCTCCCACCAAATACCACCTCTCTCTCGGGCATCCCCATACTCTGCCTCTTAACCAGTCCCTCATCCCTCACCCTGAATGGGCCGATTTCCCTCATCCTAAAAACACCATCCCTGACCTTGCTGCCTTCTCATGACATAATTTTGTAGGGGTTCATGTAACCTCCCCCCAACCCCCAGGCTATACAAGCTCCCCAAAGGCAGGGACGATAATGCAGACGGCTCTGTATTCTCTACGGGATCCAGCGTCGTGCCATTTTTGGCATGCATCCAGGAAAAACCTTGACAAAGAGTCACTGAAAGCACAGAGAACATTTAGGCACAACATCCTAAGTCATTCTCACAACAAACTCGGGAGAGGTTATCCTCATTTTTCACAATGAAGAATCTGGGGCTCAGGTTACGAAGTTCAAGGTCACCCAACTCCCAAGGAGAGGAGCTCCACACTAGAATTTACTAGTTAGGCCCCAAAGTGTCCCAAACACACCAGATTAGTGGCTGGCCTCCTTCCCTTCTTGCCTTGTCCACAAGTGAGTCTTCTAAAAAAAAGGTTCGACAGCATGGTAAATCTGAATCTGCTTACCAGAATGTTCTCTTTTAAGGCTCTGTCTTTTCCCCTTGGGCCACATCACCAGTTCTGAAACAGAAAGGGCCCCTATTTCTTTGCTTAATTTTCCTGGGGGCTGCAGTACCTTCGCAGGGCTATTTGCAACGGTTCTGTTGCCTGCCTAGTTCTGGGGTGTGTTTGTCTGCCTCCCCCTCTCTACTGCTGCCCTAGAAGTGGAGACGGGCACAAAACGAAGGACAGCAGCCAGGGCCCCCAGCATGCTGCAAAGCTGTTTAATGAAAGA
>NW_006785876.1:3979397-4012129 GCF_000442215.2 Lipotes vexillifer
AGAGTGTTTGCCTGGAAGGCAAGAACTCCTGGGATCTCATTGGTGGGTGTCACCATTACCTCCTTCTAGGGTGAAGACAAGGGAAGCTGGAGATGTGTGACTTTCCCCAAACCACATGGCAATGCAGTGACTCAAATCCAGCCCACGTGGACGCCCTGCCCAGGGCTGTCTTCCACCATACGCTGCCCACGTTTCCCCTTTTTACTACCAGAATTATTTCCTCCCCTCCTTTCTTCTTTGAAAAACCTGCATTATATATATATTAACAATATTACCGGTGGGGGGCGGGGCGGGGAACCTGATCGAAAACACATCAAATAAACTCTGCCTTTTCCAGATTCTTTTCAATGTGTGTGCCTAGATTTTTACCAGCTTGCTGTGAACACGGGTGAGCTACCCCATGCTGTTCTGGATACTCATAACTGTAATCCCCAGTCTCTACGTGGGTAATAAGTATTCCTCCAAATTGCTGTCCAAGTTTACTGAACCTTTCCCGGATTACCTACATTTGGATGATTTCCAATTTTTTCCCATCTTTGGACAAGTTGGTGTTCTGCATCTTTGGGATTACTTCTGTGGGACTTATTCCCAGAAGTAAAAATACTGGTCAAATGGTATAAACAGTGTCACTGCTACTACAGTCCAAAGTCGCCATGCTCTCCGTCTCAGTAATGACGGTGGTACCCTGTTTTCTCTCCCACGGACCTCAACAGTGGCTTTTATAAATTTGATCAATTTGTCACTAATATGATAGGCCAACTGGAGTGCTACCTCAGAGTAGTACACATCTTTCGTGTTTAGGAAATTGAACTGTTCTCCACATCTCACTCAACTGGGCCTCATATGAAATGATCGGTTCCTATGTCTTGGTTATTTTACCAATACACCCTGAATATTTACCTTAAAGATCCTGATCTTTAAGTTCTGGGCATACTTTTGACAACATGTTCTCATTCATCAGTTTATCACAGTTGTTTCCCTCTTCTATACCGTCCCCTTTATCACAATTACTATGGGGTTTTTTTGGAAAAACAAATCCACTTTACTGAGTCACCCCAGCTGTAAACATGTCACTATGAGAGCACTACCCCAACCTCAGGCCACATAAGTCCACCATGAAATGACTGGGTATATGGTTATTATTTTTGCTTTATAGATTTTATGCCTTTATAGTTGAACACATCCCATTTCATCAATGATCATTTTTATGGAATTTTCACAAACACATTTGCTCTCCATAGTGAGGATAAATATTCCATCTACTTTCTCTGAGTTTTAAAGAATTTTTATTTTTGTGGCTGCGTTAGGTCTTCACTGCTGCGCACGTGGGCTTTCTCTAGTTGCGGCGAGCGGGGGCTACTCTGTTGCGGTGCTCGGGCTTCTCATTGCGGTGGCTTCTCTTATTGCGGAGCATGGGCTCTAGGTGTGCGAGCTTCAGTAGTTGTGGCACGCGGGCTCAGTTGTTGTGGCTCACGGGCTCTAGAGCACAGGCTCAGTAGTTGTGGCGCACGGGCTTAGTTGCTCTGCAGCATGTGGGATCTTCCCGGACCAGGGCTTGAACCCATGTCCCCTGCATTGGCAGGCGGATTCTTTTTCTTTCATGTTTTTTAGCTTATTTTTTTTTAACATCTTTATTGGAGTATAATTGCTTTATAATGTTGTGTTAGTTTCTGCTGTATAACAAGGTGAATCAGCTATACATATACATATATCCCCATATCCCCTCCCTCTTGCGTCTCCCTCCCACCCTCCCTACCCCACCCCTCTAGGTGGTCACAAAGCACCCAGCTGATCTCCCTGTGCTATGCGGCTCCTTCCCACTAGGTATTTTACATTTGGTAGTGTGTATATGTCAATGTCACTTTGTCCCAGCTTACCCTTCCCCCTCCCTGTCTCCTCAAGTCTATTCTCTACATCTGGCAGGAGGATTCTTAACCACTGCACCACCAGGAAAGCCCTTTAAAGAGTTTTTAAAACTAAGTTTTAAATACATTTAGAATTTATAAATATAAGGCACATGTCTGAGTTCATTTTCTTCATATTGTGACCTAGTTCTTCCCATTTACTTTAAATAATTTCTTTCACTATTTTCTGCCTTTCCAAATTTGCCGTATAGAAGAGCCTTCTATTTATTTATTTTTTTTAAAAGATTTTTAATTTTAATTTTATCTTTATTTATTTATTTGTGCTGTGTTGGGTCTTCGTTTCTGTGCGAGGGCTTTCTCTAGTTGTGGCAAGTGGGGGCCACTCTTCATCGCGGTGCGCGGGCCTCTCACTATCGCGGCCTCTCCCGTTGCGGAGCACAGGCTCCAGACGCGCAGGCTCAGTAGTTGTGGCTCACGGGCCTAGCTGCTCCGTGGCATGTGGGATCTTCCCAGACCAGGGCTCGAACCCATGTCCCCTGCATCGGCAGGCGGACTCTCAACCACTGCGCCACCAGGGAAGCCCGAGCCTTCTATTTATTTAGATCTATTTTATTGTACCCATCTCTCATTTTTCTGTTTTATCCTAATGCTGTACAGTTTTAATAACTACTGCTTACCTGCCTAGTTTGCTTAGAGGAGCCCACTGCTAAAAGATTTTCAAAACATCCTTTAGTATGCTTGCCCACCAATTTTTCCTGATTATTATTATGATCATTTTTCATGCTTTATGAAGCATTTCATTGGAATTTTAACTGCCAGAGCATGAAATCGAGGCAAAAACCTGGGATACTGACCCTCCAGTACTGTAACTTCTGAACAAAAGCATCCATGTATGATTTTGTAATTTTCTTTGAATAGAAATTGTGTCATTTGCAAACAGTGATATTTTTATCTCTTCCTTCCCTATACCAATCCCTCTAGTTTCTTTTTGTTCCTATATTGTTATGACAAGCATCTGTTAAACTATGTTAAATAAGAGTAGCGATAAGCGACATTTTGGTTTAGTTCCTGTTTTGCAGAGCACGCTTCTAGAACTTCTCCACTCCGTACCTGCAGCCCCCATGAAAGGCTTGGTATGTCATTATACACAGGCAGGCTCTTTATCATATTTAGGAGTAAATCCTCTAATACACCTATTTTTAGTTTTACGATGCTTTCTAATGCACATACAATTATTTCCAGTATATTTCTGCATCTACTGAGACTCAATTCATTCATTCATCAGATATTTGTTGAGTATCGATTATATTCTAGGCACTATGTTAAATATTGGGTGTTCTGATTTTTGTGGTTTATTTCTATTAATATTAGTCTCTTTGTATTGAACGAGGCATATATTTCTGTGATGAGCCATGCTTGGTAATTTTTTAAAACTAATTTTTCAAGGTCCTGTTAAGTGACTATAAAATTTATCTGAAAAAAGTAAGAGACAAGGATATGGAGATATCAACCTCCAAGGACCAATTCAAACGTCACCTACTCAGTGAAGCCTTCCCAACCCTTACTTTTTTGAAATAGAGTTCCCAGCTCCCCCCCTCTGGGCTCCCACAGTCCTCCCGCCCTCCACTACCGAATGTATCACAGGGACTGTAACGCAATCAAATGTCCACAGGTCTGCTCCACCCCTCCCCCTAACCCCCACAGGCCTCATGACTCCATCACGGCCCCAGGACAGAAGAATCACCAGTGCTAAGCACCATGACTAGTGGACAGGAGTTACAAAATAAATATTTCCCAAAGTAGTAAGGCCATTCGTCTGTTAATTTATTCCACTGATGATTTTTGCAGCTGTATTTTTAAGTGAAATTGATCGGTAATTTCCTTCTTGGGATCAGTAGGGCATGGACAAGCCAGCCCAATTCCATGCACACACAAAGGAGCTGTGGTCTGTTGGGCAGGCCTCCTGTCCAAGGAGATACTGGAAAACTCCAGCTAGAGTTTGACCTCACAGTGACTTTGAGGAAGGGAACAGCATAAGATGAGGTTTGAACTGTCCCAACAAGTGGGCAAAGCCCTGTGATGGGGGGTGGGGGGGGAACAGATGAGCCTCGGCAACATAGGCATCGGGACATCTATGAAGATTACCAAGGCCCCAGCTAGCTGGATCCAGCAGATCCAACCCCCGGGAGTAGGACTAGCCATGCCAGTTACTGGTTAGCAACACATACTATGCACCAGACACGGCACACAATTATCTTTCCAAGTCCTCTTTAAAGGTATATTCTATAGTTCCCGTCACCCACGTAAGGAAACCGAGGCAAGTCGGGTTATGTAATATACCACAGCCACACAGCCAGTAAGTGAAGTGGATGAGCTGGAATCCAGACGGATGCCTTCCCACCACACCTTGCTGTCTCTAGCAAAGCCCACGACAGGGTCTCGGTCCTAGCACAGGACCTGGATATCAGGCATGTCAGCAGAACAGGAACCAACACAGAAGCCTCTCAGAAGAACTGAGACTTAGAGAAAGAAACAGGACACGGGAACAAGGCAGGAGGCCCTGCCATGTCAAAGCCAGAACAGCGACTGAGCCCAGAATCCTGGCCGGAAGGGATCTGAGTCTCCGCTTCCTCAGGCCAGACGTGACTCTGCGAGCTGAGGGCAAGGTTGAGCCGCAGGAAGTAATGTGTGGGTTGCCCTCCCCCAAAGCGATACAGGCTGAGTCTGGGTGGGTCTGCCCCCGCTCAGCTCAACAGACCACAACAAGGGGAACCAGCATCCAGCCAAGCAGGCCCCCACTACCACAGGGAGCACGGGAGCTGTGGACTGTGTTCCTTATCTTGGGATTCTTCCCCTTAGCAGCACCATTTAAATAAGGGGTTCTATGATTTACAGACAGGCTTCTGGATGCTTGAAGCCCATACAAGTGAAAGAAAAATTGGAGTTTCAGTGTCCATAAATGGGGGTGGCATATTTCTGGAGGGGAACTACATAGTTTCCATCATATTCCCGCAAAGGTCCATGGACCACCAAAAAGGTTCAGAACAACTGATCCAAATGCACCTAAAAAGTCAGCTAAATCAGCAGAGTCTAGACAGCTGTGCTGAGCGAAGGCAGTCAGCTCAACCAACCAAATATGCCCTGAGAAATTCTGCAGCCACAAACTCTCTTCTGTCCTTTCAGATCACAGGGTGAGTGTGTGGCTGGTAACTCATGAAGCCAGAGAAAGTAACTGGGTGAGTCAGGGCATCCCACCTTCACTGCTTTAAAGGAGAACACTATGAATTTTTTTTTGGACATACTTAGAAGCATCATGTTTATACAGTTGGTGGGTTTGCTGGATACTGGATACTTGGATACTTGGTGCCCTAAGGTCAGAGGAGAAGCAGGTGCCACTGTTTCCACTTTCTCACTCCTCACACATCAGCCCCACCTGGAGCTGGTTGGAAATGTGGAATCTGGGGCCTCACTCCCAGCCTGCTGGATCAGGATCCACATTTAACAGGGGCTCTAGGCCCCAGGTGATTCGTGGGCGCCTTAAAATTTGAGAAGCACTGCTATACTTGTGTTGAAGGAAATTCGTGGAAGGCAAAAAGGAAGGAGAAAAAGGAAAAGTGAAAAGAGAATTAACCAACAAGAATATGAGCGTATGTCAGGGAAAAGAATGAAAGCCGAAGTTGGCTCTTAGAAAAAATACCTGAGATTACTGAACCACAGGCCCAATTAATTCCAAAAGAATAAGCTGGAAAAGTTAGGAAAGACAAAGACCCAACAAATGAGCCACTGACACACTGTTTAAGGAATTTTATATGCAATCTTAAACTAATAGCTGAAAAACAAAGTTAACAAGCTGATACAAATTTATAAGACACTGAAATTAAAGCTAAAGGAAAGACAAACTGATCAGTAAGAGAAGATGAGTTAGAAAAACGCAAATAAACAAAGGGAAAAGCACCTGGGTTTAATGGATTCCTCGCAAAGTCCTTCCATATAATGTGTAAACATTTTTTTGCTCACTTAAATATACAAGTAAAACACTCATGCTTTGCTTTTTACAAATTAAAGGATGTAATTTAAAGCTGAGGCCTCTCTCAATACCACTCCAGTCCCCAGACGGCTTCTCTGATATGAGCCTGGTGCACATATTTCAGGCCTGTTTCGTACGAATACATGATTCCCCCAAAAATATACTTTTTCAAAAATGGCATCACATTGTACATATCATTCTGCAGCTTGCTTTTTTTACTCAACATTACATTTCTGAGATCTATTCTTATCATAAGGTATCAACCTAATATATTCCTTTCAACTACTCTGGCAGTGTTTTTCCAACTTTGTTGACTGAGTCCCACAGTAAAGAAATATGTGACCCAGTTCGCACTTGTGAATATGCAAAACTGAAACAAAAATCTCACCCAGTATTTACCCACTCTGTGCAATGCACTCTGCTATTTTCTATTCTTTGTTTCACACCGCGTCAAAACCCACTAAGTTGATTTATTGACCCACTAATGGTCTGAACCGTCTGTTTTATTTTGCCCTTACTAAATAAATGAATATTTATTTATCCATCCTACTGATGGACAGTTACATTGTTGTCTCTAATTTTCCACTATGAGTACAATGTTCCACGAACACTGTGCATGTACGTGAATATTTCTCTAGAGCAGATACCTAGGAAGAGAACCACTGGGCCCTAAGATATGGGCATTAACAATTCAGATAAAAATCACAAATCGCCTTCCAAAGCAGTTGTATCCACTTATTTTCACCAGCAATGTACAAAAGTACCTTTTCTTTATACCCTCACCAAACTCAGTTTACTATCAAAAGTTTTGATCTTTCCTAATCTAATAGGTTACAAGTGCCATCTTACTGTAGTTCTGATTTGTATGTTTTATTATAAAAGAGTTTGTGCATCTTCTTTTTAAGATTCATTTGCCCTCCTTTTCCTGTGAATTCCTATTCCTGTCCTTTGCCCATTCTTCAAGTTAATGCTCCTTCTTTATTTCTAAGAGCTCTTTGCATATTAAGAGAATTAGCTCCTTTTATCATATATGCTACAAATATTTTTTTCCTCAGAGTATCACATATCTTTTGACTTTGTTGATACTGTTTTTCTCATACAGAAGTTCTCATTTCTATGTTGTCAAATTTATCAATAGTTTATTTTATGTCTTCTGGGATTTGTGTCAAACTTAGAAATGTCTCTCTCTTCCGAGACTGTAGAAAAATTATTCTAGGACTTCTATACTTTCATTCTTCATTTGAATCTCTGATCTATCTTTGATAGACTTATTTGATCTAAGGCACAAAGTAGGGAGCCTGCCTAATGTACTTCCCGCAAGGCAGGAATTGGTATGAAGTTACTATCTTTCCCCACAAATTTGGAATACTGCCTTTATCACAAATTATACACACACACACACAACACCACTATTTATTTCAGGGTTCTCTATTCTGTCTCATCATTTGTTCAATCTATTCGATACCAAGTTATCCTAATCACTATAGCTTTTAAAATATTTAATATCTGTTAGAGCTACCCCTCCTCTCTTTTTCTTTTTTATATTTTCAGGTATGCTAACTTTCTCATGTGAATTCAGAATCAGTTTTCTACTACCAAAATAATGCTATTGGTAATTTTATTGTGATCACATCTTAAATGTACAGGATTTCTGTAACACTGACTCCTTCTAGCCAGGGTTATATTATCTTCCTGTTTAAGCCTTTTATGTCCCTTAGTAGCATTGAAGTAACATATAAATATATTTTTTATTAAGCTTATAGCTAGTTTTTTCTCTCTTTTGTTGCTTACGTAAATGGAATTTTTTTTCTTCCATCATATTTTCTAGTTGAATATTGTTTATGCGGGAGAGTTACTGATTTTTGTGCATTAATTATGCACTCAACTACTTTACTGAATTCTCTTATTGTTTTTTAGTTTGGGCCCCCTCCCTTCTAGTTTTTACACCTCTTATTTCTTTCTCTTATCTAATTATACCAGCCTATCCCTCCAAAACAAGGTTATATAATTATGGTACTTAACCAAGGTTTTCATTGGAATGCATCAACTATGCACTATTTCGGTACTAAGCAAAATTTGGCTACTAGCTTGATAGAGATGTATTTTCTCACGAGGAGGAGTATCTAATTATTCCTATATTATGAGTTTTTATTAGAAACAGATGCTTAACTTTTCATAAACCTTTTCAGCATCTTATTTTCTCCTTGGATCCTTTAATATGGGGAGTTTATTAATAGGAATCCTAAAATTAACCTATCCTTGCATTCCTGTTCTGAAACCCACGTGCCCATGGAGTTCTTCCAATGGGTTGCTGGATTCTATTTGATAATTATGTTATTAGGATTTTGCATCGATATTCAAAACTAAGATCACTTTGTAGCTTTGTGTGTGCCCATACTGCTCTTTGTCACGTTTTGTTACACTAGCTTCATAAAAAGAATTTACTCCTTCCTTATTGCTTTGCTCTAGAATGATTTAAATAGCATTAGAATCACCTGCACCTTCAGTATTTGAAAAAATTTACCTGTGAAACCGTCTGGTCCTACAACTATTTTAAGGAACAGCTCTTTGATAAGTTTCTCAATTTCTTCTATGGTAATTGGTCTGTTTAAATTTTATTCTATTCTAGTTTCAGGGTTTCTGTTTTTTTAAAGAACACATATTCTCATATTACATAAACTATTTCTAAACATAGAAAAAGATCTTACCAGCATCGCTGTAAGAAGTAAATATAGACCCTACCACAAATCTTACCAGGACAACACCCAAACGGCCTGGTTCCTAATTTCTGCACCCCCTGTTCCTCACCCCTCCTCGCCCCTCTTCTCTCACCACCAGATTCACATAAAATGAGAACGGACAGGTTTGCAATAAACCAGAAACACGCTGGCACTCCTCCTTCACCTCCAGTACTATCAGGGAAGGACTGGAAGTGAATGGACCAATTCCCTTCACCTCCCCTCAGTGGAGTCCCTTTCACTCTCCCCTGGGCTTCTTTTTGGAGCCCTCACCAGCCCCTACCCCATCACTGAAGCCAGCAGCCTGCCTCACCCCACTCACACCAAATCCTCGGCCTCCTGATGGCTGGCACCAAGTAATCCACAGGTGTTCATTCATCAGGCACCTGCCAGATGCCCGGAGTTCCTGGCATACAAGGGTCTTCCTGCCATCTAAAAGCCTGGATCCTAGTTCCCGTCACAAGGAATAAAT
Source organism: Lipotes vexillifer (assembly GCF_000442215.2). Taxonomy (NCBI): domain Eukaryota; kingdom Metazoa; phylum Chordata; class Mammalia; order Artiodactyla; family Lipotidae; genus Lipotes; species Lipotes vexillifer. The sequence goes on from NW_006785876.1 coordinate 3,988,500, forward strand.
TTTTTTTCTTTTCTTTTATTACCTATATGAGATGATGGAGGTTTACTAAACTTACTGCAGTAATCATTTCATGATGTATGTAAGTCAAATCATTATGCTGCCCGTATGTCAATTGTATCTCAATACAACTAGAAGAAAAAAAAAGTGTGTTATCTGAATGAGGGGTTAAGACCTGCCCACAAGTAACCTCAAGGCCTCAGTAAGCCTCCCAGTACAGCAGAGCAAATCAGGAGGGCCGAGAACAGAGGAATCACTGATCGTCAGGAAGGCAGTGGGAAAGACACTTCAAGCAAGAGACTCAAAGCTAGGCTGGGGGAGGATCAACTCAGTGTGCGAGTGGTGTAGAAAAGGGGGCAGATAAGCCTGGGAGCCCCAGCGAGAGGTCTGGCCATGACACAGCAGGCAGTGGGAGCCACCGTGGGCTCCTGTGCAGGGGAGTGACAGGAAGAAAGTGGTGTTTTGGTCACATGGCCCACATTCTAGGATGCCAGACTTGCATTCAAAGGAATGACTAGCTGTGCCAAGAACTTGGCGAGCTGTGGGGGGCACTGTAAACCACAACCCTATGCTGATGCCACAAGTGACAATGGACACACACACACACACAAGTCCAGGCTCTAATTAAAGACGCAGACTGGGAATCATACCGCCGCACTAGGGTTTAAACAGTTTATTACACTACACGATAAAAACCACACTGCCACAAATCTCTAACCTCAGGGGGCATATGTGCTAGCCCAGCACTTCTCAAACTTAAAGGGCACCCAGATCACCTGAGGATCTTAATGCAGATCCTGATTCTGCAACCATGGTTTCTGCATTTATTTCTAAGAAGTTCCTGGGTAATGCCTGATGCCCCTGGTCCTGGGACTATGCTTTGAGTAGCAAAGGACTAGATGATACAGAGGGCTCCCAGGCAGCAGATTAAGGGCATTAACCACAGGCAGAGAAAAAACTGAGGGTTGTCTGGGGTCAACGGCAGAGCACCCAAACTAACCAACTCATTTTCTCAAAAAATTCACCACGGGGTGGGGGGGGGTTCAGTAACTGGCAGGGCTCCCGCAAGGCCATTGGTAAATAGAAACCACCCCTGCATTTCACAACTACCATTTAATTACTCTCCCATAACCTTTAACAGCAGCCCTAAGCCAGCTCTTTCAAGGGCGGATGCCACTAATCAAGTCATAAAGCCTTAAAGTGTCATATTATTAGCTTTGATAACAGAGCGTAAAACAAACCCCAGCAACAATTGCATTTGCCTTCCCTCTCAGCTGAGGCCGTCAGGCAGGGTAACGTTTGCATTACATCCCGGGTCAAGGGAACAATGCCTTTGTGAGAATCTCATACTCAAGATGGGCCACACAAGAGAAATTTATCAGCTCTCTTATGACCCATCTGAGACGAATCTGGAAACCAATCATGATCTGCCACAATCCTAGTGACTTCCTTAATGTACCCATCTCCTGGGGTAACTTGGAAGCCTAGAAGCTTCTGCCTCTCCCTACCGCCTGCTCCTGAGCCCCCTCCCTCGGGTTGCCTACTTAAGCACAGAGTGACCCACTTCAAATCAACCCCATCACAAACCACAGAGCTCCTCGACATGATTTGATTCTGAAATCAGACAGCCTGTGTTTAAGCTTCACGCGGGTGGTCCATCAGCAGAGTGACAATCAGACTGTTTGAACGTAGACCTAGACCCCACTCCCATGTGACCCACAAACCACTCACACAACACACATCATCAATTCAGTGAATCAGGCGTCTAAAGTATGCAGCACCTACCACACACTGTGGGACTGTGGGGATTCAGAAAACACAATCCCTGAATTTGAGGAGTTGGTCAAAGAGTTGAGACTGCACCTCATGCTCAGGCAACTACCATACTCTTAAGTTCCCCGATGGCTAGCACCCACCAATCTGAAGAATTCCCTATACCTGTGGCCTAAAGTTCTACAGAACATGGCTAAGGGCAACTCCTCTGTGAAGATTAGGCCATTGTCTCTGAAAGGAAATAAGCCCAAAGACATCCTCTGCTGCAGGTGAGTACTCCTGCTGTGTGCTGACTAAGTAATATGTGAGGAAAAAGAATTAATCTGTCCTCCAGCAGTGAGTAAATGGTTCACCCAAGATTACACAGTGAGTTTTAAAGCTGGGAACAGAACCTGGGTCGCTCAACTCCCAGGCTGAGGTTCTTCCAACTAAATCACATTCCCTTCGCCTCCAATTTGGAACTCACCTATGAAATTAGAAGGTTTGCCACTTCTTTGCTCTTTATTCCCCCCACAAGCTCAACCAACTTTCAGGACTCCCCTTCTCTTTGGGGAAGCAATATAATATAACCCATCTGAGAGCTGGTCTAGTTCTGTTCCCCATGCAGTGGGTCAAGGGCAAAGCAAAGTCCCATCCCCTAAGAAAAGGACTTAGTTTTCTCTTCTCTAAAACAAAGAGGTTAGTGGAGATGACTTCTAAGATCCTTTCCAGCTTTAAACAGAATCAATGGAAGCTTTATTTTATAATTGAGAGGGAAAAGGGGCTCCCCCAAGCCATGGTCCCTGCCTCATCCTGCTCTGTGAAGGGAGGGTGGGCTGGTCCAGGCAATTGATGAGAAGCTGCAGTCCACAGAGAACCTATCCACCAGTGGCATCCTGTGGTCCACACACAGCTTCCCCAGCCCACACAAGAGGAGGAGCAGCAAGTTGCCAGCTGTCTTCACAAACTTGCCAGCAAGAATTCTTAAAGTTTTTTGTTGCACTGTAGTATTATTTTCTTTTCAATGACTTTTCTAAATTATAAAATTGATTTGTGTTCACTCCAGAAAACATTTCATTTTTAATGACTTTTTACAATCATAAAACAAATGTACATTCGTTACAGAAAAATTAGAAAAACTTGTTAAAAGAAAAATCCCACCTAAACAAATCTAAATCTATTAATTAAATCACATTCCAATTGATAATCAAAGAAACCCCAGAGTTGGAATTGACCTTAGAGAGGGACAGGTGGCGTCCTGGGCTATGCCATAGAATGTCGGGGGGATTATTATGATCCAGTACAATCCCACTGTCTCCACTGTCCCTGACAGGTGGCCACCCAGCAGAGGCTCCAACAATTCTCACTTTTCCAGCCCTTTTCAAGGCAGCCTGGGCCATTTGAGGGAAGCTCCAATGGTTCTTCTTACAGTGGAGGATGGTCATAATTATATGCACAGGCTTTTTTTTTTTAATCAGGTAGGGTTTTATCTCACAGACTTTTTTTTTTAATTAACGTATAGTTGATTTACAATATTGTGTTAGTTTCTGGTGTATGGCCAAGCAATTCAGTAATACGTATATATATATTTTTTCCCTTTCATATTCTTTTCCATGATTATTTATTATAGAATACTGAATATAGTTCCCTGTGCTACACAGTAGGACCCTGTTGTTCACATTCCATATAAAACAGTTTGCATTTGCCACACTCAATCCAACCCTCTCCACCTCTCTTCCCCCTTGGCAACCACAAGTCTGTTCTCTATGTCTGTGAGTCTGTTTCTGTTTTGTAGATAAGTTTATTTGTGTCATATTTCAGTTTCCACACACAAATGATATCTTATGGTATTTGTCTTTCTCTTTCTGACATATGCACAGGCTTTTAAGAGACCCAGACTCTGGTTCAATTCCAAGCTCAGCCTCTAACGTGCTCCTTGACACTGGGAAAGTCACTTAGCCTCTGTGAACTTGAATTTCCTCATCTCTAAGACTAGAACAATAATATCTGCTTAAAAGGGTCACTGTAAAATTGAAATGAGAAAATGTATGTAAAGCACTTAGCAAAGTGCCTGCACAGTGTACGTATTCAATAAATGTAAGTATTATTATTAATTGTAGCTCATAACAATGGCCTTCAAACTTTTCCACCTTACCCCTAGTAAGATATTATACCATAACTCAGAACATAAAATATCGATACATACATATAAATAAATATTTATATGAACAAACATTTTCAAGAAACAATGCTGACCCATACACAGCTGATCCACTCAAGATTCTTTTCCGATTCTATTCTTTCCTTTCTATTCTATTTCTTTTCTTTTTTTCTTTTTTTTTTTTTGCGGTACACGGGCCTCTCACCGTTGTGGCCTCTCCCGTTGTGGGGCACAGGCTCCGGACGCGCAGGCTCAGCAGCCATGGCTCACGGGCCCAGCCGCTCCGCGGCATGTGGGATCTTCCCGGACCGGGGCACGAACCCGTGTCCCCTGCATCGGCAGGTGGACTCTCAACCACTGCGCCACCAGGGAAGCCCTCATTTTTTTTTTAATTGCTGGTTTAATCCCTAAATTGACTGCACAACCCACTAATGGAAATTGCAGTTTGAAAAACCCTGACCTATACGAAGACCAAATACCTCCTCCTATAGCTTCCACCTTTCACTTCTAGCTTTACCTTCTGGAACCACACAGAACAGCTCTGCTCCGTCTTCCACATGTTAAATGTTCAAGCATGTGCAGCATCCCCTGTTCTCTCGAGCAGTCACTGTGTGTGATCCGGCTTCCCAATCCCTCTTGGTCCGCATCCCCTCCTCTGGACTCCTTCTTCCCTCTGCAAGTTTTCCTCCTTCAGTTACCGCTGCCCAGGATGCCATGCTCATTTAGCAGCCGTTCTGCTCCTCTGGTGGCTTCTATGTCTCCTCAGGTCAAGCAGCCTGATAAGAGCATCTTTTTGAACCTTCCCAACAGATGCGCCCTTCATCCAGAGGAACTCAGCTTGGTCTCCTCCAGCTCATCCCCACCTCCTCTCTGAAAGCTGGTTCTTTCATACAAAGGTGTTCCCTCCTCTGTCCTTCCACAAATGAAGATTAGGATGCCTCAAGGCCCATCGACAAGAAGACGGAAAGTGAGGAAGAGTTTCAATACGCCTATCTGAGCCCAAATCTACAGGCAGGAAGTGCTCCCTTCTTACTTACTTCTGAACTAGCTCCACCTGCAAACCCTGGAACCAAACCGGGAAGGCCTCATCACCCACCACACCTGTCCCTTCACGGTGAAAGCGGCCCTGCGACAAGGAGTCTCACACCTGGCTGGAGACACGGGCCTTCAGAGCTGAGATCTCCCAGCACCACCTTGCACACGCAAGAAACAATAGATATTAGATACGGCCACAGTTTCCCATATCCTATCTGCGTTTGTGGTCATCAAAAAAATGAATTCGTGGTGATAAAAAAAGAAGTTAAAGGCACACACATGCACCTAGTGTCACTACTTTGATGGGTAACATTTTGTAATTTGAGTTTAAAAAAAGTTTACAAAGCAATACGTAAAAAAAGTCTACTGTGCCTTCAAAACGAGAGCTGGCTTCTCCTGGCTCCTACCTCTATCCCTGCACTTAGGGATCTCAACACAAACACGTTCAAAAGAGTCTGTCCCAAGAGGACGAAGCTTCATGAACCCACCGCCCAACATTTATGGCTTTATTATATATATCTGCACCCCTAAATAATGTGTTTTAAAATATCTGTTGACTTTTAAATTTATTCCAAAAGTATCATGCCGTATGGAATAGTCAGGGTCTTGCTTTTATAAATCCAACCTTAGGAGACTAAGATTCACTCATATCGTTGCATGCAGATGTTGTGCATTCGTGTTGCTGCCAGATAACAGCCCATCGTGTGACCACAGTGTTTTGACCCATTCTCCCGCTGATAAGCATCTGGGTTTCCAGTTTTTTTGCTAGTATCCACTGTGCCACAAGGAACATTCTTAGCACACCCCACCTGTGCCCACATGAATGTGTTTCTCATGATGATTTTACACACAGAAGTAGAAATGCCAGGTCACGCAGTAGGTGCACTTACAACTTTACAAGATAATATCAAATTGTTTTCCACAGGGGTTGCATCTGTTTACACACCTACCAGCAGCACATAAGAGGCCACAGTGATCTATATTCTCTCTAACACTTGCTACTGCACAGCTTCTTAATGTTTGACAATCAAACGGGAATAAAATGGAATCTCACTGTGATTTGTATTCCCTGATTAGTAATGAAATTAAGTGTCTCATAAAAAGAGACAGAGATCCCAACCTAGAGGCCCTGTATTTTTCTTTCACAGCTCTTATCACAGTCTATAATTAAACATTTGTGGGATTACTTGATTAAAGCCCATCGCCATGCCTGTTTCCTTCACCACCGCACACTGTACCAAGGCACAAAGTAGGGCCCCTGTGTGTATGGCGAATGAATGAATGAATGCATGAATGAATGAATGCATAAAGAGCTGAGTAAATGAGACTATCCAGTTCGTCTTCAGGCTCTGATCTGATTTTGTTAAAAGCCTGGGCTCACCAGTTGGGGTCTGACCTCCCCAACTGAGTTATTCAGAGGGGTAGAGGTGATGAGATGGTACCTCTGAACCTGGACTGAAGGGAGGGAAAGGTCCACCCAGGGCAGAGTCAAGTCCAGTCTCCACCCAGGGCAATTAGTGCCTCCTCAATAACAATAATAGTAAAATAACATCTATTGTTGTGAATTGCGGGCCTAACATGGGCCACACACTTCACACCAAATAACAACGATCACACACACAGCGTGCTTATTAGACTCCAGTCACTGTATTATGTGCCTACTAGACTATTCTGATCCTCCCAACATCTCCATGGAATGGATATGACAGCCCCCATCTTACAACACAGAAAACTGAGGTTCAGAGAGGCTACGAAAGTGCCCAGTCATAGCATATAAGGGACAAGAGTCAGAGTCAAATCAAGGGCAGTCTGGCCCCAGAACCCATGCCCCTTCCACACACCTGCTGCCAATCTCCCCCCCGCCCAGGCTTTCTACCTTCTCTGCATGGGCTGCTTTTCCTCCCCATCAGCCCCCACAAAGCTCCTCAGACTCCAAGTTTTGCTCTGCAGCCCACAAATGCTTTCCCTGCACTTGGGGAGCGGTGCTCAAGTAAAAGGTCACTGTGCTATCTGTCACTCAAATGTCTGCTGACGACACACTTACCTGGCAGGTCCCTGGCTCAAAGAGGCTGGGTGTCACCCAGCAGGCTGGCACGAGGAAATCACCCACACCCGGCTCTCCCAGAGTCTCCCAAATTCATAGTTCTCACCAGTGGAGCTTCTGCAGAAACCAGCTCCTTTGCAACTCTGAAAGGGTTTTTACTGCAACTGGAAACAAACATCTAACAAATGCCTACTACACACTCACCCCCAACCCCCCACCCCTCCCCCCCCAGCACATGACATGCCTTACTTAACTCAGCAAAAAATACCATGTAGCCACTAAAATTATACAATCCAGGCCAATGCATAGAAATATGCAGGCAAAATTACATTAAGTGGGAAAAAGAGCAACTCAAAAATAGGATCTACATGCCAAATTAGGTACACACAGTATCCCCAGACAAGGGGTGGATAATATAAATAGAACTGAGTGTTCACTAGAAACTTTCTTCAGTATCCTTACTTCAGTTTCCAATGCCCCCCAAAAGCTACTTGTCAACTATTTATAACAGGTGTGGTTCCAAAGCAATGTTATTTACAGTAGCAAAGAATTATTCCCAAGTGGAATGAAAGCTCCATGAGGGTCATGATCAGGTCTGGTTTCTTCATAGCTATGTCTCTAACAAAGGGGTTGAAAAGGACAGACTAGGGGTCAGCAACTGTGGCCTGCTACTAAATCCCACCATCTGGTTTTGTAAACACAGTTTGATGGGAACACAGCCACTCACCCACTTACGTGTTGTCTGTGGCTGCTTTTATGCTACAGTGGCAGAGCTGAGTACTCAGGACAGAGACATGGCCCACGGACCTGAAATATTAAACTCTCTGGCTTTTTTTTTTTTTATACCCTCTGGCTTTTTATAGAAAGTTTGCCAATCCTTGATGTAATGCTTAGCCTGGTATTCTGCATACAGTGAGGATTCAATCATTTTTATTGAATTAATTATTTCAAACAAGCCTAAATCAAGCTAATACATAAGAACGAAGACCTTACTGACCCAGGGCACACGTTAACAAATGCCTAGCAAATGGGAGATATGTTCTTTTATATTACACAAAAAAAAGGGGGGGGTGCCTGACATCCTCAGTAGGAGGTATGCCTGGAAGATGGATCACACCAAGTTATGCACACTGTACAGCTACAGTGAGAGACAGCTGGCAAGGGCTTGGCAGGCCATCTGAGGGCAGAAGTAGGAGTCAAGTCCGGGTAACCAATCAAGATTCTGTCATAATCTCCAAGTGGGGCTCAAAGCAGGATTTTGGCCTCCTTAGCCTTACATTCTAAATAAGTAAGCTACAGGCCCAGAACCAACTAGGGTGAAATGATTTATTTCCTATGTAACTTCTGGTTGGGACAACGCATCAGTAGACAACTGTAGACTCAATCATTTCCTCCTTAATTTATCAGTACATCTGCATTATAATGCAGCCATGTATTTTTAGTTCTGTAGACTTGATTATTCAGAGGCTGATGGTTAGGCTGGTTCATTATGGCCCCAGAACCAGAAGACAGGAGAGAGGCAATGAAAGGAGGTGAGACTCAAATCAGTTGTTGTTGCTACTACATTAGCAGATAAGATGCTAAGATGGGGGTGGAGGGCTTCCCTGATGGCGCAGTGGTTGAGAGTCCGTCTGCCGATGCGGGGGACACGGGTTCGTGCCCCGGTCCGGGAAGATCCCACATGCCGCGGAGCGGCTGGGCCCGTGAGCCATGGCCGCTGAGCCTGCGCGTCCGGAGCCTGTGCTCCGCGGCGGGAGAGGCCACAGCGGTGAGAGGCCCGCGTACCGCGAAGAAAAAAAAAAAAGATGGGGGTGGAGGGGTGGTAGAGGGTGAAAGCCCCGTCTGGAGAGCAGAGGCTCCCCACAGGCATCCTTCACCAGATCTCCACATCTCACATCACTGCGTGGTGACAGCCTATCAATAACACTGGCCTATCCCTATCAGGATCCAAGAGTGAGTATTACTCCCTAAGCTCCCTTCCTTTGTTCATATGGAAAACGCAAAAGTCACAAGGAGATTCACAGCTGAATGAAGCTCCAAGGCCTAGAACAAACCCTTGGCCCCCTGAAGTCAGAGGACAGGCCTGCCCTGACTCTGAAAAGCCTGAGGATGGATTCATTTAGGGAAATGTTTAGAAAAGAATGCTGGGAGGAGTCGAAGCCACTTCCTCATCAACCGCTGCGGCCTCCTCCCTCCCTTCCACACACATTAATTACTGCCAGCGGGCCTTCCCACTTCCCAGGGACCCACAGATCCAGGAGAAGTTCAACACACTGGCACTGAGCCACTGGGTTCACCCAAGGTCCCCTGGTAGCACCTCTCCTGCGGCCGCTGAGTTGTAATGGCAGAGCTGACTCCAGCCCAGACCCACAGACCCTTCTAGCCTATCTGTATCCCAGCAGCCTCTCCATGACTACTGATGAACAAATGTATGACATCCATCTGTCACTTTAAGTGAAAACTAACAATCACTCCAGGAGGACCACACTCCTAATTTCTCCTTGTGATGTTATTCCTCCAACTGAACCGAACAAAACACGCCTCACTTCCCCCTTCTCTCTCCTCTCCTCTCCAGCCTGCCTCTTTCTTCCTTCTGCCCTGGGTACTGGTGACTGAAGAAAAACCTTCACTGCAGGAAGGCAGGCTTCTCCTCTGGCTGACCACAGACTCTCCCTCGGATGCACCCTGGGAGGTCTGGGACCCCTGCTCCCCTTGACCCTGTGGGCTTCAGAACGTCCTAAGTGAACCAACCACACGAGAAAACCAAGGACAGACGGGAATGGAGGAAGCTGCCACCGCCCCCTGTCACTTTCCCCAGGGCCTGAGCTCTGTCAGATTTTGAAGGATAATGAGTTTTGTTTCATAACAGTCTTAAATGAACTGGAAGGGGGAAGGGGATGACAATGATAAAAATCTTAATTAAAAAAAATTCCTACAGGCAAAGAGACTTACCAGATCCTAAGATGTGATGAAAGTCTCTTGAGCTGGGGGCCCTACAGAGCCCCCCAAGGACCCAGCATTCAATACACACCTACCGAGGGCCTACTATGTGCCTGGCAGGATTCTGGGTGCTTAGGATGCTTCAGGAAACACACAGAGATCCCTGGCTTCTTGGGGCTCCTATTCTAGGAGGAAGGAGACAGGCAATAAAGATAATTAGCAGGTAAGCTATAATGGAATGTTAGAAAGTTAAAGGGTTTGGGAAAAAAGAAAAAGTTGAGCAGATAAAGGGGACACGAAATTCAGGGCGTGGTGTTAAATACAGCGGTGAGGAAAGCCTCAATGAGAAAGACAGACATCTGAGTAAACACTAGCAGGAGGAGACAGTGAGCAATGCAGATGGGTATTTGGGTTATAAAAGAGCAATCCAAACAAAGAGGACAACATGGGCAAAGGTCCTGAGGCAGAAACATGGCAGATGTGTCCAAAGAAGAGCCAGGAGGTCAATGTGGCTGGAGCGAGTGAGCAGGCAGAGAACAGTAGAAGATAATGTCACAAAAGCGAGCTGGGGGAGAGGGCAGGGTGTCACCAGACCATTCTAAGGACTCGGGCTTTCACTGACTGAGGTGGGGGACCACGGAAGGATGATGAGCAAGGGAGGAACAGATCCCCTGCAATTCTCTGCCACTCTGTCATTCTTCCCCAGTGACCTCCTTTGATACATCTAATAAATAAGGCTCAAAACCATCTCTCGTGCAAAGCCCTCTCTGGGGACTTCCCTGGTGGCGCAGTGGTTAATACTCCACGCTCCCAATGCAGGAGGCCCAAGTTCAATCCCTGGTCAGGGAACTAGATCCCACATGCCTGCCGCAACTGAGGGTTTGCATGCCACAACTAAGGAGCCCTCAAGCCACAACTAAGGAGACCACATGCTACAAGTGGGGAGCCGGCGAGCCACAACTGAGGAGCCCGCCTGCCACAACTAAGACCCAGCACAAGCAAATAAAAATAAATAAATATTTTTTTAAAAGTTTAAACTAAAATAGCATTAAAAAGAAAAAGAGCCCTCTCTGATTAATCACTGTAAATTACAAACTCAAGCAACTCTAAGAAAAGCAGCAAGCCCCACACTTACCTCTCCCTCAAATCAATATTAGACCCAAAGGGAAGGAAGCTAGGAAGGTAAGAGAGGGAAACGGGTACCAGGAAAATACAACAACAAACAGAAAGAGACAGGGAAACACGTGGGAATGAACAGAAGGCTCCAAAGAAAGGCAGAAAGACAAAGGAACAGGAGCCCAACTGCTCCTAGGGTCCCTTATTTTTCATCCACTCCATCCAGTTTACTAGGTCCAAAGCACTTCAGCTTTCCAATCCCTGCTGCCCTGTGGCTGCCCTATACTCCAATCAGTGGAGAGCCCTCTCTTTATACCTCCTTACTCTTTATCCTGATGTCAAGGGAGGAAAGAGACAGATTCCTTTACTCTTACTTTCTAAACTACAAAGGCCCAGCGAACACTAGCCTGTCAGGTGGAAGCAGAAACTCCCTTGTCATTAAAGCCACACTAGATCCCCAAGAGATTCACTATAAGCCAGTGGGCAACCTCACCTGGCCAATCTATAAAGTAAGCTGCCACCACACTGCCCAGGCCCAACAGCAACTTCTGTCCATGGCATCTCCTCCTCCAAATTGTCCCCACATTCACACTCATCCCCCAGCAACCACACGGAGAAAAAAAAAAAAATGCCCAATTAAGAAAAAGCTCAGGGGCTTCCCTGGTGGCGCAGTGGTTTAGAGTCTGCCTGCCAATGCAGGGGACACGGGTTCGAGCCCTGGTCTGGGAGGATCCCACATGCCACGGAGCAACTGAGCCCGTGAGCCACAACTACTGAGCCTGCGCATCTGGAGCCTGTGCTCCGCAACAAGAGAGGCCGCAATAGTGAGAGGCCCGCGCACCGCAATGAAGAGTGGCCCCCGCTCGCCGCAACTAGAGAAAGCCCTCGCACAGAAACAAAGACCCAATACAGCCAAAAATAAATAAATAAATTTATAAAAAAGAAAGAAAGAAAAAGCTCAGGGGGACTTCCCTGGTGGTCCACTGGTTAAGGCTCTGTGCTTCCAATGCAGGGGGGCGTGGTTCGATCCCTGGTTGGGGAACTAAGATCCCACGTGCTGCGTGGCACAGCCAAAAAATTTAAAAATAAATAAATAAAATTTTTAAAAAGAAAAGGCTGGGGAAGCCCTTGAATAAGCTAAAATTGGTAGAATTATAACAATTAGCTCAAGATGGTATAGTATAATAGCTAAAAGTGCAAGATCTAGAGCCAGAATGCACAGTCCAGTCCTGCCACTGAAGAGTGCATGACCTTAGACAAGTTACCTGTGAGAACTTGGGTAAGTTACTTACCCTCCCTTGCCCCAGATTCCTCATCATTATTTAGTTCCTATGTCCTAGGGCTTTAATTAGGAAAATTAAAGTTAGTATTATAAAGCATGTAAAAGAATGTCTGGCACATGGCAAACATTATATGAATACTTTTTTTTTTTTTTTTGCGTCATGCGGGCCTCTCACTGTTGGGGCCTCTCCCGTTGCGGACGCGCAGGTTCAGCGGCCGTGGCTCACGGGCCTAGCTGCTCCATGGCATGCGGGATCTTCCCGGACTGGGGCACGAACCCATGTCCTCTGCATCGGCAAGCAGACTCTCAACCACTGCACCACTAGGGAAGCCCTATATGAATACTTTTAAAGAAAGAAAAACAGGGAATTCCCTGGCGGTCCAGCGGTTAGGACTCGGCACGTTCACTGCAGAGGGCCTGGGTTCAACCCCTGGTCAGGGAATTAAGATCCCACAAGCCGCGCAGCAAGGCCAAAAAAAAAAAAAGGAAGGAAAAACACTCTTTAAAAAGGATAGCATCTTTCTAAAACATCTGAGAGAAAAAGTCTATATTTTATTTTTGTACATGACATGTGCATGAAAACAATCACTACTGATAAATATTTTCAACTCTGATAATTTCTATTCCATACTATTAAAATAGTAATAAAGTATTATGGCACAAAGATTGCAGCATTACTTACATAACAGTATTACGGTAAATGACCTAAGTATCTGACAGTAGAATGGTTGAGTAGATTACAAAAGCCATAAGAAGGGGTGTTGTGCAGATATTAAAAATCACCTAATGAAGATTTTCTTAAAGACATGGAAAATACTTATAATGTCAAATAATAAAGGATACAAAAAATTAGACTTCACTTTCAGCTATTATGACATAACTGCTAATAAACTAACCCTCCTGTATAGAACAACCATAAGAAGTAAATAAAATACAAAATAATAACAGTAATAACTGTTTGCAGGTATAGGAGTACAATAAGGCAGCTAGGACTTGAGAGGCCAAGGTCTTAGAGGAAAGGGAAGCTTGTGAGGTATATATTAGTACTAATGTTTCCCCTCAGGACATTTGCCGATTTGGTAGAAAGAACATTAAGGTGAAACAAAAGGCAGCAAATTAAAGCTTGCAGCAGCTTCCTCCCTGGACTGAGAAGACAAAAACTGGAGCTCAGGGCTATGACAATATCTAGGATTTAAGAGGCCAAGATCCCAGAGAAAAGGAACCACACATAAGTGAGTTCAATATTCGGCAGCAATTTCCGCTGAAGGCATTTGCTGACACCTAACCCATGGGTGTACAAGGCTAGACTCTGGGAATCTAGCAGCAAGAAGCTATTAAAAGACTTAAAAGGTAGCTAGAGATTTTAGTAGTTTCACAGGGGCAGGGAGACAAAATTTGGATATCAGGGCCTATTAAGAAAGGGGGATCCTAATAAACACCCATCCTACAAGTAAGGGCAAACCAGAAAAAACAGCCTTGACTGAATCAAGGTGATACAACATACGAGCCTCTACATTTTCCATGTAAAATGCCCAACATCCAGACAAAAATGACCAAGCAAGCATGTCAGGAAAAGGACCAAACCAAGAGAAAAATACAATCATTAAAAACGGTCAAAGATATATTTTATTATAAATATTTACAAACAATAAAAACAAACAAACAAATTAAGAATTAAATAGATGAAACAGTAGAAGAGATGGTGGGTGAATTGGAAGACAGGACAGTAGGAAAAAATATTCATATTAAAGCACAGAAATTACAAAAACAAGCTTCAGCGACACACAGGCTACCATGAAAGGGTCTAACACATGTGCAGAGGTCTAAGGAGATGAGAGAAATAGTAGACCAAAGCAACCTTTGAAGAGAACTGCCCAAGACTTTTCTAAAACTGACAAAAAACACCAGGCCATGAATTCTAGAAGCTCTCCAAACTCCAAGGGGTTTACATACAAAGAGAACCATACTTATGCACCTCATAGTAAAACTGCTAAAAACATAGAGCCAAAGGAAAAAAAATATGTTAATTTCAAAGCAATCATAATAAAACTGACAGATGACTTTTAACAGAAATGAAGGAAGGCAGAAGACAATGGAATGATATCTTTAAAGGATTATTTAAAAAACAAGCTAGAATTCTATACCTGGTGAAAATATCCTCCAAATATAAAGGTGAAAAAGAAATTTTCAGACACAAGAACTGAGAGAATTGTGACACCACCAGACACACTACACGTGCGCGCGCGCACACACACACACACACACACACACACACACACACACAATAAGGAGAGACAAAAGAAAATTAATCTGAAAGCATGTACATGGTTATATAGGGAGAAATGAAGAATACCAAGAAGAGTAAATATGTGGATTAATCTAAAATATTGTTAATTTTTAAAAACAATATCTTAGGGATTAAATTCTTATGATAATTTTATATTCTTATAGTCTCTTATATTTGAATTATATTTTATATTGTATTATGATAATTTTATGGGATAAAATTTTTCTGAGAATTAAAATCACAACAAGACCGCAAAAGGCAATATGAAGGTATAGGAGGTATAAAAGTCTAAGTGTTCTAAGGAGCTTGCAATGCCCAGGAAATGGTTAAAATACTACTTTAGGGTAGACTCTACAAAAACAAAAATACAAAATCACAGACAAAGCATCCAACTACGCAAAGGTATATATATTGAAAAAAATACTAGAAAGAAAGCCCATTTTTTAGAACTGAGGTTCTATCAAGATGATAGAATACTGACTGGTTTTCATTGTCTTTATACTTTTGGGCTTTGTCAGTAGAAAAACGTTTTTCTCAATATTTGGTTTCATATAACACTAGACACTATTTTCTTATACTTGCAGGAGGTGAAAGTAGCCTTCATTTTCTTATAAAGATTCAAAAAGAACAAATTCCTAGAAAATTGAACCAAGACCCTGTATTTCTGCAGTCAATTATTAGCAACATTTATTCTAAAAATACTGTTTGTCTACCGATTACAGACCAGCTATCTGACATATCCTGTGCCCTGGGTGTGGAATGACTGGTCACTCACACACTGGGTTTCGTGAGAGAGAGAGCACTCCTAAAGTCTTCCTTCTCAATAAGCATGAGGAAATTCTAACTTGGCAGAGTCGCTTTCGAGAGTAATTCAAGTCATCTGCATGATCTTTCCACAACAGAAATCCAAAGAGCTTACTAAATTAATAACAGTCATCAAGGGGCTTCCCTGGTGGCACAGTGCTTAAGAACCCGCTTGCCAATGCAGGAGACGCGGGTTCGAGCCCGGGTCCGGGAAGATCCCACATGCCACGGAGCAACTAAGCCCATGCGCCACAACTACTGAGCCTGCATGCCACAACTACTGAAGCCTGTACGCCTCGAGCTCGTGCTCTGCAACAAGAGAAGCCACCAAAATGAGAAGCCCATGCACCACAACGAACGAGCCCCTGCTCGCCCCAACTAGAGAGAAAGCCTGCACACAGCACCGAAGACCCAATACAGCCAAAAATAAATAAATAAATTTTTAAAATAAATAAATAATAACATTCATCAAGCAAGAGACGTTTGTACTCCACCTTGCAGCAAGAAAAAAACTGCGCCCCAGAAAAGGAATGTATATTGCTTAGAGAGTAATCCATGCTCACAAGAATGACCACTTTTTGAAAAACAGTAATATTAGGGCAGATGGGATGAGGTGGGTACTGTCATATGCTGGTAGTGCAAATGAAAATTAATTTTAAAACTGTGTGAAGAACAATTAGGAAATGTTATCAAGAACCTTAAAAACGCCCACTCTCTTTAACACAGTAATTCTTCTTTCCAGGAATTTAGCCTAAGAAAATAATGAGATGTGATCAAAGATCTATGTACATCTATGTTCTATGATCTTTGTTCATCAAAGCACTATTTATAATAATCAAAAATGATAAACAAGCTAAATTTGTTTTTTTTTAATTAATTAATTAATTGTTTTTGGCTGTGTTGGGTCTTCGTTGCTGTGCGCGGGCTTTCTCTAGTTGCGGCGTTATTATTTCCAATAAGTGAAGGATCCTGGATTCAAACCCAAACAGTCTGATTCCAGAACTTATACTTTTAATCAGTAGACTACACTGCCTCAAAAAAATACTGGATGGAAATTATTAAAATATTAACAGGAAGGAATATAAGATTCTTTTTTTTATATAAATTTATTTTTATTTTTGGCTGTGTTGGGTTTTCATCGCTGCGCGCGTACTTTCTCTAGATGCCTCAAGCAGGGGCTACTCTTTGTTGCGGTGTGCGGGCTTCTCGTTGCAGTGGCTTCTCTTGTTGCAGAGCACGGGCTCTAGGCTCATGGACTCAGTAGCTGTGGCTCGCGGGCTGTAGAGCACAGGCTCAGTAATTGTGGCACACGGGCTTAGTTGCTCCGTGGCACCTGGGATCTTCCCGGACCAGGGCTCAAACCCGTGTCCCCTGCAATGGCAGGCGGATTCTTAACCACTGCGCCACCAGGGAAGCCCGACAGGCGGATCCTTAACCAGTGCGCCACCAGGGAAGCCCACAGGAAGGAATTAAAGACAATTTTTATTTTCTTCCTTAGAACTGTCGATATTTTCTGGATTCCCTATGATCACCATGTACTATTTATAGTCTCCTTCTCCAAAAGAAAGTTCTATGTACTCTTTTCACTTACCATTTACACGATTTCAGTGAAAAAGTCTTAGCTCTAAAGAAGCTTTGAATCATGTCTTCTCCAGGCTTTATAAGCAGAACATTTGTAAATCTGAGCGTGACATTCTGACCAGGGAAAGGGGATGAGCCAAGACTGTGGACTCTTCCATTCCACAAATACGTGTTACCCCTCTGGCTGACGAGGTGCTAATTTTTACGTATATTCTGCCCTTAATCTTCCCAATGACCCATTCAAGTAGATGTGACTATCTCAGGAAATAGAAGTTTAGGAAGGTGAAGTGACTTTCCCGAGGTCATGAACGCCGCTCCAGCTCTGGTCAAAGGTCTGCCCACCGACCATTCCCTCAAATCGTGTAGAACAATTGGGGCAGAGCTGAGAGCATGTTCAGGCCCAAATACTACATCCCTCGGTGCCTCCATTTCCTCACTTGTATAATGGGGATAATAATGCTTTCCTCATGGAGTTGCTTTGAGGATTAAATGAGGTAACATATGTAAAATGATGGCATGCTTTTACACTTATTAGGTAGCTGTTGCGCTTTGAAATGCATCCTATCCCCAAACATGCACAAGGCGAGGTCACCACCGCCAGAGCACACAGCCTCACCTTCCGAAAGAAAAGAATCCTCTTATGCTTCTCTGAACTCCACCATCCTGGTTCCTTCTTAACTATCTCAGAGACACTGGATTGATCTCAGTTACATCCTAGACTCCTTTTCAAAACTCTCTTCTTAAATTTAGCCCCCAAAAGTGTCCTCGGAGAAGAACCTGGCACGGATTGTCAAAGACAGAAGGCTGAAACCCCAGCCTCTGTGCTCTGCACTTCTGCTCAGATTTGATCATAAATTGAGACATGGGACGACCCAGAGTGAGACATTCCCTGGAGGGAAATGAACAGTTGGGCACAGGGCGGAAGGGGAGGTGGAAAGAGGGCAGCCACCAACAAAGTGGAGAGTGGACAGGGAGGGTTTCCGAGTATGTGGCCGGGGGCCCCAAAAGGGAAAGGGATTGGGGACCCAGAAGAAGTGAAAGGGAATTCTTTTTGCAGTTTCCCTCAGATATGGAAAAGAGCAGCTAATATGGAAAGAGAAATGGTAGGAGGCCCTGACTTGGCAAGATGGTGATGCTATTCTTTTTTTTTTTTTTTTTAAAGGACAGCTTTATTTTTTTTAATTTATTTTATTTTATTTATTTATTTATTTTTGGCTGTGTTGGGTCTTCGCTGCTGTGTACGGGCTTTCTCCAGTTGCAGTGAGTAGGGGCTACTCTTCGTTGCAGTGCGCGGGCCTCTCATTGCGGTGGCCTCTCCCATTGCAGAGCATGGGCTCTAGGTGCATGGGCTCCAGTAGTTGTGGCTCACAGGCTCCAGAGCACAGGCTCAGTAGCTGTAGTGCACAGGCCTAGTTGCTCCGCGGCATGTGGGATCCTCCCGGACCAGGGCTCGAACCTGCATCCCCTGCATCCGCAGGCAGATTCTTAACCACTGCGCCACCAGGCAAGCCCCGATGATGCTATTCTTTAACATCACTGCCACAGCCTACGAAGTCGAGACCCTTAGCCCTCTTGCCCCTGTGCTTCTAACACTTTCCTAACTGATCTCTTGGCCTGCAGGCTCAGCCAAGCCAGCCTGTCCTCCACACCTCTCAGAGTAATCTTTCTAATATGTAATACTGACGTGACCCCATTGTTCCCACACCCCAAACCCTTCAGTGACTCCCCCACGGCCTACAGGGTCAAGACCAAGCTCCATAATGTGGCACTGGCTCCCCCCCTGCCCAATCCCTTGCTTACTCCTCCAGCCTCATCACCTGCAAATGCCATTGAGAACTTCCTAGGTGCCGGGCCCCAGCTGGGTGCTGGGGACACAGTGATAAACAAGACATGACACAGATGAACAAGACCTAGTTCATGCCTTTAAGACGCTGAAGCTGTCACTGTTTGCAGATGACATGATACTATACATAGAGAATCCTAAAGATGCTGCTACCAGAAAACTACTAGAGCTAATCAATGAATCTGGTAAAGTAGCAGGATACAAAATTAATGCACAAAAATCTCTGGCATTCTTATACACTAATGATGAAAAATCTGAAAGTGAAATTAAGAAAACACTCCCATTTACCACTGCAACAAAAAGAATAAAATATCTAGGAATAAACCTACCTAAGGAGACAAAAGACCTGTATGCAGAAAATTATAGGACACTGATGAAAGAAATTAAAGATGATACAAATAGATGGAGAGATATACCATGTTCTTGGATTGGAAGAATCAACATTCTGAAAATGACTCTACTACCCAAAGCAATCTACAGATTCAATGCAATCCCTATCAAACTACCACTGGCATTTTTCACAGAACTAGAACAAAAAATTTCACAATTTGTATGGAAACACAAAAGACCCCGAATAGCCAAAGCAATCTTGAGAACGAAAAATGGCGCTGGAGGAATCAGGCGCCCTGACTTCAGACTATTCTACAAAGCTAGAGTAATCAAGACAGTATGGTACTGGCAAAAAAACAGAAATATAGATCAATGGAACAGGGTAGAAAACCCAGAGATAAACCCACGCACATATAGTCACCTTATCTTTGATAAAGGAGGCAAGAATACACAGTGGAGAAAAGACAGCCTCTTCAGTAAGTGGTGCTGGGAAAACTGGAAAGGTACATGTAAAAGTATGAGATTAGAACACTCCCTAACACCATACACAAAAATAAGCTCAAAATGGATTAAAGACCTAAATATAAGGCCAGAAACTATCAAACTCTTAGAGGAAAACATAGGCAGAGCACTCTATGACATAAATCACAGCAAGATCCTTTTTGACCCACCTCCTAGAGAAATGGAAATAAAAACAAAAATAAACAAATGGGACTTAATGAAACTTCAAAGCTTTTGCACAGCAAAGGAAACCATAAACAAGACCAAAAGACAACCCTCAGAATGGGAGAAAATATTTGCAAATGAAGCAACTGACAAAGGATTAATCTCCAAAATTTACAAGCAGCTCATGCAGCTCAATAACAAAAAAACAAACCACCCAATCCAAAAATGGGCAGAAGACTTAAATAGACACTTCTCCAAAGAAGATATACAGATTGCCAACAAACACATGAAAGAATGCTCAACATCATTAGTCATTAGAGAAATGCAAGTCAAAACTACAATGAGGGGCTCCCCTGGTGGCGCAGTGGTTGAGAGTCCACCTGCCGATGCAGGGGATACGGGTTCGTGCCCCGGTCCGGGAAGATCCCACATGCCACGGAGCAGCTGGGCCCATGAGCCACGGCCGCTGAGCCTGCGCGTCTGGAGCCTGTGCTCTGCAATGGGAGAGGCCACAACAGTGAGAGGCCCGCGTACCACAAAAAAAAACAACTACAATGAGACATCATCTCACACAGGTCAGAATGGCCATCATCAAAAAATCTAGAAATAATAAATGCTGGAGAGGGTGTGGAGAAAAGGGAACACTCTTGCACTGTTGGTGGGAATGTAAATTGATACAGCCACTATGGAGAACAGTATGGAGATTCCTTAAAAAACTACAAATAGAACTACCATATGACCCAGCAATCCCACTACTGGGCATATACCCTGAGCAAACCATAATTCAAAAAGAGCCATGTACCGGGCTTCCCTGGTGGCGCAGTGATTGAGAGTCCGCCTGCCGACGCAGGGGACACAGGTTCGTGCCCCGGTCCGGGAGGATCCCACATGCCACGGAGCAGCTGGGCCCGTGAGCCATGGCCGCTGAGCCTGCGTGTCCGGAGCCTGTGCTCCGCAACGGGAGAGGCCACAACAGTGAGAGGCCTGCATACCGCAAAAAAACAAAAACGAAAACAAACAAAAAGAGCCATGTACCAATATGTTCGTTGCAGCTCTATTTACAATACCCAGGACATGGAAGCAACCTAAGTGTCCATCAACAGATGAATGGATAAAGAAGATGTGGCATATATATACAATGGAATATTACTCAGCCATAAAAAGAAACGAAATTGAGTTATTTGTAGTGAGGTGGCTGGACTTAGAGTCTGTCATACAGACTGAAATAAGTCAGAAAGAGAAAAACAAATACCATATGCTAACACATATATATGGAATCTAAGAAAAAAAAAAGGTCATGAAGAACCTAGGGGTAAGAGGGGAATAAAGACACAGACCTACTAGAGAATGGACTTGAGGATATGGGGAGGGGGAAGGGTAAGCTGTGACAAAGTGAGAGAGTGGCATGGACATATACACTACCAAACGTAAAATAGATAGCTAGTGGGAAGCAGCCGCATAGCACAGGGAGATCAGCTCGGTGCTTTGTGACCACCTAGAGGGGTGGGATAAGGAGGGTGGGAGGGAGGGAGACTCAAGAGGGAAGAGATACGGGAACATATGTATATGTGTAACTGATTCACTTTGTTATAAAGCAGAAACTAACACACCATTGTAAAGCAATTATACTCCAATAAAGATGTTAAAAATAAAAAAAAAAGAAGCTGAAAGTCATGCTGAGGAGACTGACACAGAAAGGGAGCATTGAAGTCGAGATGGACAGTGGGATGGAAGCCCAGCCGGGCTGTTTAGGGAAGGCCTCTGGAGGAAGTGGGAGCGAGCCAGTTGAGGGGCAATGGAGGCAATATTCCATGCTGAAAAACACCTCAGAGCAAAGTTTGTGAGCAGAACTGACAGAACTTCTGCAGTAATGGAAATGTTCTACATTTATGCTCTCCAATATGGCAGCCACTAGCGGTGTGTGGCTATCGAGCACTTGACACATGGCTAGTGCAACTGGGGAACTGGATTTTTAAGTTTATTTATTTTTAAATTAATTTAAATTTAACTGTCCATGAATAGCTAATGGCTACCATGCTGGACGGCACCGTTCTAGAGCATTCAACTGAGGGCGATGGAAAATGAAACTAGACAGGTAAGCCCTGAAGTTGAAGTGATGCTGCAGTAAGGCCAGACTGTATGTGGTTTCCTATACTCACCAGGCCATCAGCTGTCTACCTGTAAGCCGCACGCTGGACCCACACAATCCACTCAAGTACCACCTCTCTCTGAAGACTTCCCTCCTACTTACTATTTCTGAAGTTTTGTCTTTTTCTAGGCAGGCATCACTGTGTATCTTACTTATGTGTCCTCGTAACAGTCCTCCACTAAACTCTGAGCACCTTCTCTTATTTGTCTTAGTACTTCTAGCCACTGGTAAAATCCCAGCACATGAGAGGCAGTCAGTAAATGTCTAATGAACAAGTGAGTTGTCAGCAAAGGAACCATAGCCTGGCAGGGATGCGGGGGAGGGCATTCACCTCTTCTACCAAAGATGTGAGCCCCTAAACTTGACCTTCCTTAGAATGACGGCTCTGTCCAGGAGCTCGGGAAAGGTTCTCATGACTGTCCTGAGCACTCTACCCTTAACTCTCATTGGCAGGCCTTGGGGTGGCTCTATTTTCCCCAAGTTCCTAGAATCTAGAGACCTATACAAGGAAGGTGACTAGCCAATTTTTAAAGGCAGCGTAGCCTAGTGATCAGGAGCCAGTCTTTGGAGTCAGTCCTAGGTCTGGAGATCAGCTGGGCAACGTAGCCCCTGAATGTCCTTAACCACGTTGCTGAAATGCTCTAAGCCTCTGTTTCCTCAAGTGTAAAGTAGGCATCACGTCTGCCTCTTACAATTGCTGTGCAGATGAAATGCCTGACACATCTGCACGAGGCCAGCTACACAGTAAGCTGTCTATAAGCAGTAGCTACTGCTCCTAAAGCGATGTGGAACCCTCACTTCGGTACCCCACGGCATATGCAAATTCCCGAGCCCCTAAATCGGCTCTTTGTGATGCTCCCTGGGATGCAAGGGGTATAATCCCATCTCTGACTCACAATGTGTTGCCAAAAATCTCCTCGAGTCCCCAAGGGAAAATTTATTTTAATTCCGTCTAACTTTAAAAATTAAACAGTTCTCAAAAGAAAAAAAAATTAAACAGTTCTCACGGCATTTTGGGGTGGCAGGGGTGAGGAAGGAGACCATGAAATCCAACAAGCGGCTTTTAAAAGGTTACAAACTGACTGGAGAAAGAAAGGAGAAGGCAGCTGGAGGGGGTGAGCACTGGGGGATGGGGACAATCCCCTGAGTCTCTGCTATTATTGAATACCCCGACCCTCAAAGCAGCCAGGCAGCCCCCTCCTCCACGTGGGCTAAGCTCCGTTAATGAGAAAGCAGAGCTCTGCCTACATTACCACAATAATGATTTCCCGGTTGCATTTTTACATGCCTGCTGCTTTATCACAGCAGAAGTAGACATATATTTTCAATAAATCCCTTCTCTCCTTCCTCCTCCCCAACTTGAGCTCTCCCAGTAAATGTTGTTCCCTCTGCACCCTCCCCCAACGCAATCCCAACCCCGGAGCACAATGAGTTCCACTAATCAAAACAGAAAGAAAAAGAAAAATGGAAAAATCACAGCTGCTGAAAAACAGCATTCGCTACAAGTCAAAGCCCTCCACATTTTTTCTGCTGGCAGCTTTTACTTCAAGGACACATCACCCCTCCCCTATCAGGAATCTTACGTAGAGTTGCTTAAAGGGGAGGGAGGAGGGGATGGGCGAAGGAATCTAATATTCACTCTT
>NW_006785876.1:4012139-4022133 GCF_000442215.2 Lipotes vexillifer
CTCTTTCCTATTTTGACTAAGCCAGCACAGACAGAAATATAGATAAGGCCTTGAATAAGTGATTCAACAAAATGTCACTTATTAAAAGAGATGGGGGATGGGGCCACATTTGCATCTGAGTTAAACCACCCCAGCTAAAGGCTGCCAGGCCAGAAAGGCAAGGGGGAAGGAAACATTTCTCCAGTCTGGTCTCCTTCAGTGGCTGCAAGAGCTGACCCTGGTGGCAGAGAGGCCCGGATTTCTCCCTCCAACGAGAACCCATGGGGAGAGAACCAGAGAGGCAAAACCAAAGCAACAAAGGAGCTGTAAGCATTTATACTGTACTAACTAGCGCCAGGCTCTGTACTAGGTGATGCGGGTGCAAAATTGAGTGACGACCCAGTTCTGCCCTCCCAGGGCAGTCTAGAAAGAGTCAAGGACACGCCCAGTGGTCAGGATGACAACAGCCCTGTGAGCCAAGGGCTGCAGGAGCCCAAGGGCATCCCCCCTCTAGCCCACCCCCCAGTCTGGCCCCAGACTAGGCACACAGAGCCCTCAAGAAAGACTTAAGGAATGAGTATGTGCACAGTGAAATTGCTGGAATTCCATGCTGGTCTCTAAAGAAGCTCAGACTCTTCAGAAGGAAAGAGGCCGCTGAATGTCCTTACCTACCCCGGCTCCCCTTGAAAACCCCTCAGCTCACGTGTGTTCACCCAATTAAAACAGAGAAGTGAACAAGTCCCAGCACTTGAGAATCAGCTCATTAAGGATAGCCTTCAGTTGAATTTTAAGGGAGTTTGGTATCTTCCATTGTGATGACCACAGAGGGAACTCATATGACACTCCTATTAAAATTCCTTGGATATGGGGATATATGTATAGGTATAGCTGATCACTTCGTTATACAGCAGAAACTAACACACCATTGTAAAGCAATTATACTCCAATAAAGATGTTAAAAAAAAAAAGATTAAAAAAAAAAAACAACTCCTTGGGCATCGACTCCATTCTTTTTTCTTTTTCTTTTTTAAAAAGTCCTCCAAAAAAGCTGAGTTGGAGGCGGTTTCCCAAACATGAGGAGAGGCTCTCAGAGCAGCCTCTGTTATACCCTCTGTAACGACAAAGAACCCTAGGGGGCCCTCAAGAAGCCTCACCCAGGTGGCAACCTGCTCTAGGTCCCATGTGTTCAAAGCCAGAGCCTGCAGACTAAAGGCCACAATCTCTAGAAATGACCACGGAGGCGCTCCACAGAGGGGACAGGGCTGAGAGTAGGAGGCTAATGAAGAATAGCCACTAGATCTGTTAAAGTCAACTTTGGGCTTTCATTATGAAGCAGCCTTAAAGCTGTGTGCTCCAGCATGAGCCAGACAATTCAATTTTCTGACAAATGTAATGCCCAAAACATGCTTAAATCACCTGAGTATTTCCAGCTGAGGTCGTTGAGTTCTAAGCCCCAAATTCTCAGATGATCTTCTTGGTCTCCATGATCCTTTGCATATATTCTGTACCACATCTCTTATTGAATACCATATAGCATTATCTGAGAGTGCACAAAATTTGGAGGCCGTTCAAATTCTGGCATTAAACTAGGGCTCTGAATGCTGGCTGGACATGTGACTCTGGGTTAATCACTTACTTATATTTTTTCAATTCTATCCTATGGTTGTTGCAAGACAGTTAAAATAAGACATGCCAAAGAGGCTTTGGACCCATGACATGCTATGTAAACACTGGTTATTACAGTGACGTCACCCATTTCCTCTCTCGCTCTCTGATTTTTTGTTGATTATTTTCCCTCTCTATGAAACCAAATTGATATTGGTTCCACTGATCTCTCAAAACTGATAACTTGTGTTTATCTTACAAACACAGGAAGAAGTCCTCTTATCCACAGGTGTGCAAAATCTCACTAACTGCTGAATCTAGGTGATGGGCACAACGGAGTTCATCATACTAGTCTGTCTGCTTTTGCGTGTGTTTAATGTTTTTTCATAGTAAAAATTAATTTTAATAAATAAATAAAGCATCACCCTCTTAGGCAGAGGCCAGAAGTCCAATTAGTAAAAAGCATTGGTTGCTTTTTAAAACTAGAAATGACTTTCCAGCATACACAGTAAGACTAAGGGCTAAGGACTGTAAGGTAGACTCAGCTTTATAGAACAGTTCTCATTTGCAAAACAAACTTGGAAGGCAAATGAATCACTGATACGACCACTGGGCCACAGCTGGGATTCTTGGGTTCAAGGTTTCCCTGCACCAAGTTCACAAACCAAGTTTATCTGGACCTTTGAATAGGCAGGTCTCAAATTCTATATATGGAATCAGAGTGTTGAACCTACACAGACTGGCATTTCACAGCCAGCTTTTCTGATGCCAGCCTTCCAGCAGTAAGACCAGTTTCGCTGAAAGAAATCACAGAGGACTTGAACACCCCACACAGAAAGGGGCTACAAGGAGGGAACAAGAGAGAGTAGACACGGTGAAAGGGGTTTTTAGCAGAAGCTTTAGGGAACTGACGGCAGTTTTGCATTGGTTGTCAGGTTTCACATCTAAAAGGCGATCTGGCTGAAGATCACTGGCTGAGGATCACTGCACCTCGCTGCCGCCTGTGTGCGATGCCTCTTACAGTTTACATTGCACTTTGCGTACATTATCTGATTCAGTCCTCACAACTCGCAGAGAAGAGGCGACAGATGGTATCACCCTCTTTTTACAGACGCGGAGACAGACTCGGAGGCTGACTTGTCCAGAGCCATACGACGGAGCTGCACCCTAACTCAGGTCTTCTGACTCTGCTCACCCACTCACCTGCCATACAGACCCCATGGTTGGGGCCATGGGGGCAAGCAGGGCAGTCTATGGCCGATTTTTGTGAAAGGCTGCCTGAAGCAGAAGCAGCCCTTTCGCCGTTTGTTTTTTTTTTTTTCCTTTTGCTCAAAACGTACAACACAGCGCCCACCAACTTTTGAACAGGGCTGCAAATCACAAATGTCTTCTCCCAATCATAGTTTTCAAATAAATCTAATGTAAGGCCCAAACTACTTTAACTGAAGACTCTTTTCCTCAAGCGAAAGAATCCGGTCTTTCCTTTGTACTGCTCAGTAATGCAGTCAAATGTTCAGAAAAATGCAGTACAATTTTCTGATGCAGTCTTAACCCTTGTCGTCTCTGGCTGGTGTCAAAGCCCGAGCCCAGACCCCTTGCCCAGGGCTAGCGCGGCCTCAGCCTGGAGAGACAGAGCACCTGTGCCCCAGCACCGCTCCCCACCCTTCCCTCACCTGCACCTTCACTCTTCCAGGATCTTCCCTCCAGTCATCATGAAGGAAGTGTTCCTCCCCTCGGCCAAGGCCAGATCTTCCCCACAGACTTTCCCAATGGCTTTTGCTCAGCTGACCCAACCCATTGCTCTTGAACAATCCCTCCCTCTTTACTAGTCTTTCCCATCATCACACACACAGACCAGCAGCACCGCCCCCAAAACCCTTCCCGCTACACACATGTGCTTCCAGCTCCCCCTCCATTTCTCTGCCCCCTTTTCACAGTCAAATTTTGCCCCGAAGTTGTCCCCACGTGCTACTCCCAGTTCTTCACCTCCTGTTCCCCTCCCAACCCTTCCGATCCTGCTCTCACCCAATCCATTGCTCCATTCAAACTGTTCTTTGCAAAGTTGATAATGGCCTCCATTTTGCCAAATCCAGTGGTGACTTTTCTGACCTTAAACTCATGAAACATTTAACACTCACTCCGACCCAACACACACACACACACACACACACACACACACACACACACACACAGCCTTTTCTTCTCTCAACTCCTTAGACTCCTTAGAGCACCTCATCCAGTCTCCTGGATTTAAATACCCCTTAGTTGATGGTTCCCACATTTTTATCTCCTGCCTGGCCATACCTCTGGCGCTGGACATTATATCAGACTGCAAGCTTAACATCTCCACCTTGAGTCTAACAGGCATCTCAAACTTAGCGGTGTCCAAACTGAAATCGCTTGGTTCTGCTCCCCAAGACTCTCCCTCGCCCCCATCTCAGCAAAGAGCACCACCCATATCTACCCAACTGCTCAGTCAGAAACCTCAGTTATTAGATTCCTCCTCCCCAACCTCCACCAAATCCATCAGCAAGCCCTGCCCATTCTACCTCTAATAAGCATCTCACACCCACCTGCTCCCCTGCATTCACCTCCTGTCACCTCCCCACCTGGCCTGCTCCAAATGCCTTTTTATTGCACTCCAATTCCACACCTGTCCTCTCCACCAATGCCACCCCCTTTAAACACGAGTTAGGGGGTGCAAACTTCCAGTGCCTTCCCACTACCCTTCAAATGAAACCCAAACCTTTCCAAGGCCCCAAGTCCTGCATGATCATCTCATGCTGCCCTCTCCCCCTGCCCCCTTGTCCACCTGTGCCTCTTTTTAGTCGTTCCCCCCCCAAGGCCAAAGTCCTTCCACACAGGCCCCCCTCTCTCTGCCTGATGCTCTCTGTCTTCCCCTCACCCCCAATCCTCAGAGAGGCTTTTCTAGGCTCCTTTAGCTAAGTAACTGCAGGTTACTGCTCCCTGTGGTTTCATCTGAGCATTTACCACATTTTGCAAGATATATTTCTTTACATGTCTGCCTCCCCTCTGGACTACAGGCTAGGCGGTGGAGTGGGGGATGGGTAGAGGAAGATGATTATGTCTTTTAATTATCAGTGTATACCCAGAGCGGTAACACAGTGCTTAGCAAATAGTAGGTGCTCAATAAGTAGCTGCCAATACATACGCATGAATAAACCAGATCCAGTCACAGCACGAAAGTAACTGTTAACCTCCTACAAGCCCTTGGTTACCATTTAGGTACACAAGTTCTTTTTCCCCTTCCTGTCTGTCAAAAAAGTAGGTTTTTAATGTTGCTAAACCAACAGCCCAACAGTTCAGTATACTCCACTCATCCCCAGCTTGTTGTCTTCCATGACGAAAAAGTAAAAATCATGTTTCTTCAGTAAACCCCCATTAACCAGAAGACCCTACAAGCAGCTGCCTTGAGAACTTAAACATCTTTAGAAAATACCACAGAAGCTTTTTGGTGTGTATTTTCTTTAACCCAGAAGAGAGCCATGGGATCAAACTCATGTTACCAGGACTCTGTTATCCCTTAAGATGCCACAGTATCCTGGCTGAAAAACATGCCAATATCTGGACTCCAGCTGCTCTTGTGTCCCTCTCCCTGCAAAGGAAATCAACTATGTTTTAGTTTCCCTTTTATTTCATTGGTTCCCCTCCAACAGGCAAATTCAGAAATATTATTAATCCACAAGATTCCAGCTGATTCTCCTCCCTAAATCACACAGTTTTATGAAGTCAGAAATAAAACACGCTGAAGTCAACTGCTTTTAGAGCAATCGGCACCCACCTCCACTGCCTGGGGTCTGAGCCACTTGTCTGGATCCTTACTTCTCATGTCAATGCTCAAAGTCAATAAAAACATCAAGAGCTTTTCCTCCAAAAGTGCCCGTGGTGAAATGTATGATATCCCGGAAGTGACAGTAATACAATATCATTATTTTGAACCTGATCACAAATATACGGCCATATCCCAATTACCCACATGTGAATTCTCCACAGAAAGTGGGTAAAGCCACACTAGGCTTTCTGGTCTCCCACTCCTCCCAAGATTACCTCCCCCTGCTGCCTGGGATTAACAGCTCAATTAACCTTAGACTTGACCAGGCATAATTAGGCAGGTGAACCAGCTGGCTGGAGGGGAAAACTTCCAAGATGAACTGAAATTATTTTTGGTGCCTGGGATTATATGCCCCACTCTCTATTAGCATATATAATTGGGACTCAACCATGCACTTTTTTTTTCCCAAGACGGTGGCAGACTTTTTAAGCATTCTCTTGCATTTGACGGTCAAGATTACCAGGCCACTCAAGAGTCCTTCTTGGAATGCCAAGGTGTAAATCCACTATCTCCATGAGAAGACAAAAAGAGAAGTTAATCAACTCACCCAAGTCCATGAGGCAATTTGGCCGTTGGCCCAGGAAGAGACAGACTGTGGAGATCTCTTGAGACTTTTCTTCACAAGACTGAGTCACAGAATTTCAGACATGAATGGAACTCACGGATCAAACCATGCGTTTTTAAGATAAAAACTCTGAAGTCCAGAAATGGCTAGACACTGATACCCTCCCCATTTTTTCTTCCAGTGACGCTGTGCTCCTGCCTTGAGAATAAAACCACCTTAAAAGTTCTTTGTCATTTTACAAATACTGTAAACTGAGCCAACTGCTGAACACAATTTTAACATGTTCTGATTAATCAACTTTACGGAGAATCCTCAGACCTTCCCCCCAAAAAACCTCTGATGCTTTCAATTATTATGACCAATCCACCCATCAGAGCAGGAGAAAAAGAATTTTAAGTAAGCTTGTTTCTGTGACCACACATTTTATTATATAAGCAGCAAAGAACACTACAGTCTGTCCCCTCTCTTACAGTGAAAGCTCCCACCTCGACAAAAACCACAGGCCCAAGTGGGTTAATGGATGCAAAACTGAGTACTTTCCACACAGTTCATAGAACAAGTGTTTTCACAGCAAAGCTCACATAAATGCTACGTGATATTACCACATGCCTGCTATGTGGAAGCCTGCTTACCAAGCTGTGAAAAGACCCATGCTTACTATGGAACCTGCAAAATTAATCTTCTCAGTGCCCATAAAGCAGAAGGGAAATGCTCTTTTTTGACATGTTCAGCTGGCTTCTTAAACAATTCTTTGGCGAAAATGGACATGCCTAAAAGGGCAGAGCCCAAAGAGGTGTGTCACTCCTGGTATCAATTCCTATAAATCAAATCCTGACAATATTTTTAAAAGAATGAATTATGATTCATGGGCCTTCAAACCTTTATTACCACAGAACATTCTCAGCAGAAGAGGAAAAAAAAAGCTACTGTGACTTGATTAATGGCCAAAGAAAGACAATAAAATAAATCTCATAAATTAAAAAAAAAAAAAAACTGAATGACCATGAACACTCTTGGCTTGGAGGGTAGACATGTAAATAATTCCCCTGCCTTGGGATAAACACACATAAAGTTTCTGTTTACCTTCCCAGCATATATATCAACCAGAAGCAGATTTTCAGCAGGGGAAAAATAATAGCTAATTTGTTTAACGAATGCCTAGTTAGGAACATTTGATAAGTGGCAATAATATTGAATTCCCAACTAACTCAACTCTCAAGCTGCCAAAAATCAAATTCTCAATCTGGAAAATCTGATGACAGAAAGGAAAGAAAAAAAAAACAAAAACCACTGTCCATGTAAAGAGATCATTTTTTTTAAAACCCATATTTTCTCCTGCTAGCATTGAGCCTGTCTGTAGCACTGCAGAAAGCTTAACTAACTTTAGTTAACCACACTGCCTAGTGTTCACTCCCTGACTCTACTAAACTTGTCTGGGTTTGAATCCCTGGTGCTAAAATTATCCTGGCCAAGTTAAAACTCCTAGCATACTTATGGTGGCGATCATTTCATAATGTATAAAAAATATCAAATCACTATGTTATGCAACTGAAACTAACACAATGCTGTTAAGTCAATTATACTTCAATTAAAGAAAAAAAAAGAAAAAGAAAAAGAAGGAAATAAATAAAGCTCCCAGCCTAATGAAGGTACCTGACAGCCAAGACCTACAACTCATCTGCAGAAACCAGTAGGCTGAGGACCAGGAAAAGAGGCACAGAGAAGCAAAGAGGGCTGGTTAACTAGTTAAGGGCTGAATACTCCTGGTTGTTATCCTTCCAGAGAGCACCAAAACCACATTTTCCATCACCAGACTGCTTTCTTGAGACAGTCTATGATGCAGAAGGTTGGTACCAATTGGGACAACTTAGAACTCCTTTCTTAAAGCTCTGCTCCATGGCCTGCAAAAAAGCGCAAACAGCCGGCATTTTTTTAAAAGAACTCTTCAGCCATCCCTGGATCCGTCAT
Organism: Lipotes vexillifer; assembly: GCF_000442215.2. Taxonomy (NCBI): domain Eukaryota; kingdom Metazoa; phylum Chordata; class Mammalia; order Artiodactyla; family Lipotidae; genus Lipotes; species Lipotes vexillifer. Next base: position 4,020,110 of record NW_006785876.1, read on the forward strand.
TCTTAAATATCACTTCCACGCACTTCACAAGACAGCCGGGGCCATGCTGTTAGCAACCCGCTTCAAAACGTTCACTTGCCAAAGCCGCGTCTAGTGTGGGGAAGAGTTTCCACAAAGCTGGCTCTAACGGGCCAGTCGAAGGCACACAGAGGAACCAGAAGTCATTTTCTTTTAACCTAAGGATGGAAGGCGCACATGCTCCAGCCCAGTGCTGGCCAGAGGCTGCCCGCCAGGTGCTCTCGGCCTCTGCCAGTGAATGAGTGGTTTTATGCTGTTTTTTAACATCTATTTCTTTAGACCACCGGCAGTAACTTCACAGTCTTCCGAACTGAAGTTGGGGAGTCAAGGGGCAGGTTTACTCCCTTACACATCTCTCCCATCTGGGTGGCCACTTTAACTTCTGGGGAGTACCCAGCCGCCGAAGAGCCCTCAGGAGCGTATACATACACATATGCATCATGTCAAAAACCCCAAAAGGCACATCCCTAGGGTCCTGCGGCTTCTTGGCTGGAATAAGGAAGGCTTTATAACAACACAATCTTCATTTTCAAGCCCCCCCCCCCACCCTTTAAGCCGGGTCTGCCAATTATAGCGCCCACCTCACCCCTCCCCCCTTTGCTGGGATGCTCTGCAGCGCAGAGAGGGAAGAGGCAGAGAAGGCCCTGCTAACATACTGAAAGTAAAGAAGTGGGGGGAGACTTCTCCTCATCTGTCCCCCTACTCTTTTCTTCCCCTCCCCCGTCTTCTCACAGAGCATCCCCCGACTAATTTTTTAAAAATGAAACTTAATAAGCTTCTTGCCTACCTTGGCTGTTTCTGCAACAAGTGCATGGGCAATCCGACAAGAAGACCAGTCTTCGCTTGGGGGGTGAGATGGGGGGGCGAGCAGAGCTGATGGAGTAATTTCAATATTAATTTCTGTCAGAGCCTCCTTCTCGAAGCGCTACTCACTTACAGTACTGCCCTCAGCCTGTAAACAAATATCGCTCCGCCAGGAAACATACTCCCCAGATGAAAGCCCCTCTCCCCAGCAGGGAACCTGGACCTTCACGCCCTCCCCTCAAAACAGCGTGCTCCCCCACCCAGGGTAGGAAGCTCCGGGTTTCCAGAGCACCAACCCACCACCTCCGCCACCACCCCAGCAAGAAACTTACTCGGTCCGTCTACGCCTCCACCCTCCCTTCAGGAAATCTACTCTCCATATGCATTCAGCCTCCCCGCAGGAAATCTGCTCCCCCCTCCCCCCTTCTATATACATGCACCCCCTCCCTCTCCTCTCCCCACGCGCCCTCCCCGGCCAGAAACTTACTAGCGAGAAAGCGTGCAGGCTCTCCCGATCCTGGAAACTTACTCCCAGATATAGCGCCCGCCAGCCCCCTTTCCCGGCCCTGCTCCCCTTCCTGCCCTCCGCCGCAAGCAACTCCAAACTCTCTGCATCCAGCCACTCTCCCTCCCCGGTGGAAATTTGCAGCGCGGGGCCGCGCGCGTGCATCCACCCTCCCCTTCAGGAAACTTACTCCCCATCTGCATGCACCGCCTCTCAGCCATCGCTTAGAGGGAAGGGGGTGTGCTAGGGAGACAGAAATACATATGTATCTCTCGCCCCTCCCCCGGCCGCAGCCCACTCGGGGCCGAGCCGCTGTAACCTGGCCTTACCTTTTGCATTGCTCCCCACCCTCGCCCCCTCCCTTAACCCTCCTTATCCGCTTCCCGGCGCCCCCTTTTTTCACCCATTACCCACCCCTAGCAACCGTTCCCAAGCTCCTCTCGGCCTTTTTTTTTTTAATCCAGGATGCAAATTCCTCCCCTGTCAGCAAATCGACTGTCAAATTATTTTCTTGCAAAAGGAGAAAGGCGGGGTGCGGGGGGAGCAGAAGCAAAAAGGAGGGGAGGCGGGGGAAGGCAAAGAGAGGGACAGAGGAGGGGAGAGATATCCCTCCGCAGAGCTGGGTCTGGCCGCGGGCGGGGAAGCAGGAAGTAAGGTGTCCAGCGCCGCGACCGGCGGGTCCTACGCCGCGGCCCCC
>NW_006785876.1:4023863-4035454 GCF_000442215.2 Lipotes vexillifer
TCCTACGCCGCGGCCCCCGCCCGCGCCCTCTGTCCCCCGGGGCGCCGCGCTTTGGCCGGCGCGGGCCGCCCGGCGCATTGTTCGCAGCCTCCCTGGCGTGCGCTGCCGACCTTATCTGTGTGCTCTGCCTGTACGTGAGGTTGCACCTTTTGTAGGCTGGCGAGACTCTGGACATGGATGGGGCAGGGGGCGCGGGCCAAGTTGCGGCCCCGCGCGGGACCTGTCAGCCCCGGGGTGTGGCAGACTCTGGCAAGGCCGGAAAATCGAGGCCCGGGAGAAGGTGGCGTGGCCGGGAAGCTGCCGCCTGAGACCCGGACCAGTGCAGGATTGTTTCCTGCGTAGCCGTCCCGGTTATTGTAACGCGCTTTGCAATCTAACGACTGGGGTTTGGGTTTTATGTTTATTTTATAAGGGGCTGCAAAGATGCCAAGGTCTAGGTGGGCTTCGGGGAGACGGTCTGCGCCTACCCCTCGCTGCATCCCGGCTTCTGTGGGGTTGGGAGAGAGGTTGAGGCTCCCGGGAAGGGGCTTGGAGGTTCGCGAAGCGCGCGGCTCCGTCCCTCCGCCCCGATGGGGGCGGGGAGGGGGTGCTGCAAACGGCGCTGGAACTGCATCCCTCTGGGGAGGGGTCTCCATCTCCGCGGCGCTGAAGGCCGGGGAGGGAGGTTGCCTAGGAGAGGGGCCGGAACCGGGCGGCGAAGGGGAGGGGAAGGGGCGCGGGTGCCGCCGCGGCGCGCGCTCGCCCCTCCTCGTGCGCCATGACTGTGGAACGTGGTGCTGGGGAGGAGGGCCGGCCGCCTGGGGCCGCTCGGCATTGGTGCGGAAACCCGAGCAGGGAGTCGCTCCTCGCGCAGTCTCCTCCTCCTCCTCTGCGGGGGAAACCGCTGCACCTAAACCGAGAGCAGCTGCGAGCAGGGGGCAGGGCGCGGGCTGAAAGGCAAGCCGTGGGTTCAAACCTCGGCGGCGCCATGGGAGCGAGAGCCCAACAGCCCCCTGGTCCCTCGAAGGCGCGGCCGCCCTTCGGTCCAGCCCGGGACGCCAGCACTTCCAGGCGGCTTCTCTGGTCCAAGGAAACGTAAACCAAAGATGGTTGGGCTTAAACAGACTACCTCGGGCCGGGTACGGGGCATCTATCTTAGGGAGGTCCCACAAGACAGCGAGTGTTTTTGCTCAGGAGAAAGTTAAACCATGATTTTTTCGGTATGGGAAAATCGTTGTGCCCCTTACCCCAAATCTTCGCGCAGTATAAATAAGGTGCTCCCTCTACCCAGACTTTCGCCACTGTCCCCTCACCCCACCCCCACTCGGGCACCGGGTGTGGACAGGGCGGGGGAAGGCTATATGGGAGCTTAAAGCATGAGGTCATGGACGGAGGAGGCTGCTGCCAAAAGCGGCCGAGGTTTTTGTGTATTTTGAGGGGTAACGGTTCTCCATCTTAAGCAGTGTTAAGTTCTCCCGCAATACCCTACGAATTCTGGGGCACCTGGACCAGAGAGCCCCCGAAAGAAGGGGGGTTCTGCGCTGTTCCGCTCTTTGAGCTTTTGGCCGGTGCCCTGCCCTTTATGGGGCCCTTCCACATAAGCAAAGAAAGTCGAGGGACAGCGCACAGTGTCGTGGGGTTTGAGAAAAACTCAGATGCTCGGCTCCGCCCCCCAGCGCCACTTTCCTCAGTCCTCGGTCATTTTCCAACCCGATTGCTTTCTACGATAGCCTCCTGCCCCTCTCCGACCCATTCTTCCCAAGTGGCTAGAAGAGTCTTTCTAAAACTCCGGACTACCCTCCTTCAAACCCCTCCCAATTGCTCTTAGAATAAAGCTTTGAAGCCCCCGCGCGATTTCGCCCCTACAGACCTCTCCACTCTCACAGCTCCTCCTCCTATACTGTAAGCCGGGTTGTGCTTTGTTCTGTTGTTTGGGCCTGGGGTAACCCTTCCCCCTCCACCTCTTCTTACTAACTCCTGCTAGACCTTCAGGACTTGACTCAACTGTCACTACCTCCAAGAAGCCTTCGTAAGTATAAAATCTCAGCTCTAACTCCCTCAGGGAAAAAAGACCCACCCTCGACCTCCGGGCAGCCGGACTTTGGCCGGAGCTGGCCGCAGTGGCGGCCCTTTTCCAAGCGGAGGAGGCATAGCCAAGCTTGCGCGCCATCACTGACTGGGGGCCCGACCTCCTGGGAGGGAGTTGACTAGGACAAAACCTCCAAACACCCTGTTTCCTCAACAGACCTAGGAAAAGCAGCGCAGTACCGCCCAGAAACCTCAGCCCCTACACCTCCCACCCCTAGCACACACCCACACTCGTAATGCAAGGAGAGGTCTTTTCATCTAAAACTCCTCCCTGGGGCAGATAAGAAACCTGAGGCTTGAAGGGAGTAAGTGACTTGCCCAGGGTCATTGAGGAAATTGACACCCTGATCTTTCTTGGTCCTAAACTAGAAGGAAGGATTTGGGACCTAAAGCATTGCTGCTGCACAGCCAAGCACGCCTGCATCACCTTCAAAGGACCCCTACATGCTTGGCCCACTGCCAACAGAGAGGTAGGAAGCCTAGTGGTTAGTCGCGCAGGCTCTGACCTTAGGCAAGTTACTTCACCTCACTTGGTTCAGTTTCTTTGCCTGTAAAATCAGAATAATGGTACCTGCAGTGTACTGTTATTGTGAGGTTTTAATGAGTTCGTGTATGTAAAGGCCTTAGAACAGAGGCAAGTTCTTGATTATTTGTGAGTGGGGTTATGTGACCCCTCCCTTCCCAAGGACTCTAGAAAATCAGAGCCCCAGAGTCTTTACTTAGCAACAAAAACAACTTAGGGCCTAATAAACTGGGAAAGCACCCATAAATGTACAGACAGTACATACAAAGACCTTAGTTAGCCAATAGGTTCAGCCCTTGACAATGCATATGCTTGACGACAACTCCAAATCTGGGAGCACTGGTTCTGGACTCTTAGAATGAGTGTCAGAGGGAGGATAGCTAAAGTTAAAATATTACCTTAGATCTTTGAAATCAGAGTCAAGCTGAAATAGTCTCATCCTAGTGCAAAACCTGACTTAGATGACCGAAGCCCTCCTAGGGCTGTAAAAATTGTAAGGGGATTATTATTATTACTATTATTATTGTCATTAAATCCTAGTTTTCCCATTCTCAGCACTTACCCCGTGGTAAAAGAGGGGTTTACTTTTTAATGCAATTCATTTTATTGGAATTGGTTTAATGCATTTACATGGTTCCAAATTCAAATAAACATTGAGAAGTCTCCCTCCCACCATGTCTGCTCCCCACCGGTTTTCCCTCTATGCAAGGTCAGAAGACATGTTCAACTGTTTTCCAGCTGAGGTCTCGGGAGAATTCCTTGGATGCCTACTTAAATTTTTATGTCCAGGGCTTCCTTCTCCAATCCAGGCAGAATCAACACCCTACTCCCAACCTCCCCACCCCTTCAGCCTCAATCCTACACAAGTTGTAGTAACAATGATGAGCCACAATTCCTGAGCTACTGACAAAAGCAAACAACCATTTTGTGATTCTTTCTCCTCCTTTATGCTAGGAATAATAGCTAAGGTTTACTGAGTGCTTTCTATGTGCCAGTCACTGTGCTAAGTACTAGACATGCTTTCTCCTATTTAATCAGCCCCAAACCATCATCATTAACCTTATTTTACAGACACAGACAGAAGTGGAGGATCAGAGAGATTATGTAACTTGCTCCAATTTGCATCCAGGCCAACCTGAGCCCAAACCCTGTCTCTTAACCACTAGGCCTCTTGCCTCTCTGCAACACAGGGAAAATTCTGGTAGCCTGAAGGGGAAGGAGTAGAATGGATTCTTTGGACTTAGGCAGGCCTTAATTCAAGTCCTGGGTCTGGCCCCTACCAGCAGTGAGAACTTGGGGAGGTTTCTTAACCTCTCTGAGCCCCAGTTCACCCACCTGTGTACTGGGACCATACATTCTTCATTGGTCAAATGAAGTGAAAGTCAAATGTGTATAAATAATGGTTTTTAAAAGGTGTAGTAAACCAAATGCAATGTTTAGATCCTGTGTGGCTCTGATTTGAATAAACCAATTGTTTAAAAGACTGAGATAATCAGGGAAATAAAATGTGGACTTGATATAGATGTTAAGAAATGGGACTTCCCTGGTGGCGCAGTGGTTAAGAATCCGCCTGTCAATGCAGGGGACACAGGTTAGAACCCTGGTCTGGGAAGATCCCACATGCTGCGGAGCAACTAAGTCCGTGTGCCACAACTACTGAGACTGCGCTCTACAGCCCGCGAGGCACAACTACTGAGCCTGAGTGCCACAACTACTGAAGCCCACGCACCTAGAGCCCGTGCTCCACAACAAGAGAAGTCTTGTTGCGTAATGAGAGGCCTGCGCACCGCAACAAGAGTAGCCCCCGCTTGCCGCAACTAGAGAAAGCCCATGCGCAGCAACGAAGACCCAATCCAGCCAAAAATAAAATTAATTAGTTAATTTTTTTAATTAAAAAATAAAAGAAATTATTAATTTTGTTACATGTGATAATGGTATTGTGGTTAAATTTCTTCTTGAGTTCTTATCTATTAGAATGCATAATGGGGAATCTGGGGTGAAAGTATGTTTAGGATTTATTTTCAAAGAATCCAGCCCCCTCCCAAAAAACCGAAAGATAAATAAAACAAGATTAGCAAAGTATGGATAATTGGTGGAGCTATCTGTTATACTGTTCACTCTACTTCTGCTGAATGTTTGAAATGATTCAAATAAGTCTGAAATAAATTTAAGAGTAAAGTAATTCTAGTTTAAAGCACTGAAATTTAAAATGATAAGGCTTATTCAATTACTATGAAATGTTATCAGTAACTATGAAATTTTTTTCAGTAGTTTGTTTTTATTGTAATTAGTTTTTATTTCTTAGTTTACACTTTTTCAGTACTGTTAATTAATGAAAACAAACAATTGATTTTATACATTTAAGTGATAACAAACGTGCATAGATACATGTATGTCTGTATACACATTTTTAGACAGATACACATGGATATATGTATTTGTACACACGTAAAACTTGCTTGTGATCTAATTTGTGATAAATATTTACTATGAAATTTTTTAAATTGTTGAAATACAGTACTGGCTTATAGTAGAGATGCAAAAATGGTAATTTTGTTACTGTGAGACATTCAGAGCAACACTTATGTCTGGCAGGTAAATCGGAGGCGGCAGAAATGAACACTGCAGAGAGCAAGGTGGACATATAATTGTTAAGGACACCCCTCAACCACTCAGAGGACAATGTACAGGAAGGAAAATGGCAGGACCGGGTGATGGAGGAAGAGGCAAATTAAAATTGGGAGCCAATTTTCCCTGAGAATGTGTCTCCACAGAGCTATTTCAAAATTGCATGGATTAAGAATCTGATGCACTGGGCAAAATTCTCAACTCTATGCTTACCAGTTCTGTCACCCAGTCCAGAAGTGCTCTGAGTTTCTTCATTTGTAGTTTGGCTATAAGACCTCTCAGGCCCCTTCCGGCCATCCGGACTAGAAGTCTAAGCAATGCTGTTGCTTTCACAAGAGAAGGATCATTTCTGAGACCACACTGGTTATTTGCCTAACTCAAGAACAGATCAAAACTGAATGGAGGGCTTCCCTGGTGGCGCAGTGGTTGAGAGTCCGCCTGCCGATGCAGGGGACGCGGGTTCGTGCCCCAGTCCGGGAAGATCCCACATGCCGCGGAGCGGCTGGGCCCGTGAGCCATGGCTGCTGAGCCTGCGCGTCCGGAGCCTGTGCTCCGCAACGGGAGAGGCCATAGCAGGGAGAGGCCCGCGTACGGAAAAAAAAAAAAAAAACTGAATGGAAATGGAACTGTAGCCAATTCACAACCAAATGAAATGTTTCAGGCCCAGTGAACATTCTGTGTACTGTTCTAGGAATAATTTTTCTGTACTCTGGATTTAAACAGCTGGAATTATTTTTTTCATATGACCCCCTTTTGAAATGCAAGTTCGTCCTCCTTGAGAGAAAATTTGCATTTCAGAGAAAAGATAAGACAGTATATTTGGTAACTCTTCAAAGAAGTGAACGCTTCCGTATAGTACTTTACATTAAAGGTGACTCTTCAGGAGCGCTTCTTAAAAACAGGGAAAACTAGAGGCATGAAGAAATGGGGGAGAAAAGGCATGGAAAGAAAATCCCAACTTTGCTTCCTGCTCTATCCAAGCCTCTGAGGCAACGTGACCAAATCAAGGGACTGTGAGGGTAGAAAAAGTCAGTGGGTACTTTAGAAATGAGTGATGGATGTCACTAATGCAGTTGTTGAAGAAAGCTCAGTGGTCAAGCACCAATAAGTCTGTGGCAAGTGCAAGCAGTGAAACACTATAGTTGTAGAGTATTTCTCAAACTCATGTTTATTTGCCATCCCTGAATTTGTAACAACCAAAGCAATGAATGCAAAAAGTCCTGGCACAGAAGAGCTTATGGGACTCCCATTTTGAAACCAATAAGATAGCATAATTTGTTGACTGTCACCTCAACCCCCAAGTCTGTTAAGGTCAGTGTTGAGAGAGCAGGCCTTACTCAAGACAGGAGGCCTAACTGGTGTTTGTTTAGTAATACTAAGAGATCACTATCTCAGGCAAGTTTCTAGCCAGAGAGAGAAAGGCTATGAGAAAGCTCTCGGTTTCAGTCTTATTTTGAAGAGAGGGAAAACAAACAAGCAAACTAGGATAGTAGATTCTGTATCCAGTACAAAAATCAAAAAGCAACTCAATGGTTGAAATCACTGCCCAGAAGGCATGCTTGGGAGTCACACATTTCAACTACGATACCAACACATGGTGGGTAGTGCTCAAGGGCTGCGGCGGCCCCCGCTGGTTCCCAAATGAGTGGCTTTGTTCCATGTACGGGTGAGGAAGAGAGAGAATAAGTGAATTTCCTACTGCAGATGCAAATCTATTAAAAAGTTTTAAATTGCAGAGTGTTTAAATCTAAGTATAGATAACAGCTACTTTTCCAGAACCCCTAATGGAGTCACATTTTGTTTTAAATGGGAAGGAGAACCATTAAGACCTTATATTAGAAAAGATCCTGTCAGGAAATGGATGGCACACTCAATAGGTAACGGAGGAGCATTTATGGTAAGTACTGTTTACAATAGTGTGCAGTCAGGGCAGGCTTCGTGAATGTGCAGCTTCTGTGGTCACACAGGACCCTGCACTTAGAAGGTCCTGCACTGCTTAATGCCTTGTGGTCGCCATCTTGAAATCCATTATGGTTTTTGAACAAAAAGTTCTGCATTTTCATTTTGCACTGGACCCCACAAACTATGTAGTTAGTCCCTTGTGCAGGGCGAAGGGAAACCAGCAAGAGATGGTATAGGACCAAAGAACTAAAAACAGTGTGGAACCTTTACCACCCATAAGTCAGAAAGGGCAAGAAAGAGAAATATCTGGAATGGAGGAAACGCTGTCTCTGAAGTTATGGCTGTGACTGTAGCTGTAGGAGAGGGTCACACAACACAAGTGATGGCCTTCTGTAAGAACACAACACAGAACACAGCCATAGTCAACCCACAGCCTGCGGAGAGCACAGGCAGGTGAATAGCTACCCCAGCTTCTCTCTGCCCCTGCCCTCTGACCTCCTATATGTGCCTCCCATTGGCTGAACCCTACAGGAAGCCAGGGGCTCTGGCAGCCTGTTGATGAAATCAGTGGAAGGCAGCCTGCCAGGGCATAGGGTACAGTGGAAAAAGGTAAAAGTGAATCTGGAAAGGGCAGAGAATAGCCAGCTCAGGACTTTTACCTGAAATTTTCAGGATCATGGTTAAGAGTAAATAACATGAAAATGGAAAATTCAAACAATGAATTTCAGTAAAGGACTCTGTATTGATTATTAAAGGGTAATCATGTGGTATGCATCATGTACAAGGTTTTACATACTTTCAAAGGAAAAACAAGATGATCCAAGAATTTTCAAGAAAATTAGATGTTTGAAAGAGCCATCATTAAGTGAAGAGAGAAACCTGGGATTTCAAAATGTTTAGAAACATTCCAGGCCCCAAAGTCAAATTTTGTAGGTAACACCCCACTCCCCTTCACCCTTAGGCCAACATCACAACAAAAAAGTATCTTTGACAGGCACAGCATCCCAAGAATTGCAAGGACCACTAGGGCAAGAGCAGCTAAATAGAATGTATTCCAACCAAGGATTTTGGTATAATTAAATATTTGTAGATACCTTTCACACATGAGGAGCATTGTAAAGCTTGTACAAAGGGAGTTCATTATGCTGCTTTGTAACCATTCTGACTACTCAGTTCCTCTGAACATTTTAAGACTATTCAGATCACCTTCCAAAAAGTATATATCACTTATTAATTCACATGCCACTCAGAGTTCTTAATTATGTAGATACGGGCTAAACTATATTTATCCTTTATAATTTCCTTGAAAAATAAAGATTTTTGCTGCAAATGTGAATAAGATTGCAGGGACACACTTCGTCTTTTTTTAAAAGTTGAGGTAAAAGTCACAGAACACAAAATTAATCATTTTAAAGTGCATAATTCAGTGATATTTAATACATTCACAATGTTGTATAATCATCACGTCTATCTAGTTCCAAAACATTTTTATCACCCCAAAGGGAAACACCATACCCATTAAGCAGTCATTCCCCATTCTTCCCTCCCCCTAGCACCTCACAACCACTTATCTGCCTTCCGTTTTTAGGTTTACCTATTCTGAATATTTCATATAAATAGAATCATAAAATACATTACCTTTTCTGTCTGGCTGCTTTCACTTAGCATAATGTTTTCAAGGTTCATTCATGCTGTAGCATATGTCAGTACCTCATTCTTTTTTATGGCTGGATAATATCCCCTTGTGTGGATATACAACATTTTTTAAATCAGTTCATCAGTTGATGGGCATATGGGTTGCTTCCAGCTTTTGACAATTATAAATAATGCTGCTATGAACATGAGTGTACAGGTACTTATTTGAACAGCTATTTTCAGTTCTTTTGGTATACACATAGGAGTGGAATTGCTGGGTCATATGGTAATTCTATGTTTAACTTTTTGAGGAACTGCCAAATTGTTTACACAGCCTTTTTAAGGGAACTCTGAAATCCTTTTAGGAGCACCCATTTTACAATCACTAGATATCATACCTAGAGTAACTAAGCCCATTCTTGCCTATAAAATAAAACACATTCCAAAAATTTTTCTATGTGGGAGATACTCTAGTTAGCAATTGACTTGAGTTCTCATAATTTATTTAGGTTATTGGTTTATAAAGTAATACATGCTCATTAGAGAAATTTTTAAAACAACACTAAGAGTCAAAAAGAAAATACAGATCACTTATAACACACTGTGAACTCTTACACACACACACTTTTTTTTTTTCAAAAATAGCTTATCAGAGCACTTATCAATAAATCCAGCCTGAAATAGAAAATGAAATTAAGTCAAAGAAGAAAAACAACACAGTAAGCCTGTGAATGGTAACAATTTCACATCAGAAAGCACACTTACCTAGTTTTTTCAGTTCAGCCTATTGCTGTAATAACCTGAAGCATGATTGTATGGTTGTGTAGGATAATTACCTAGTAAATCAACTCTGACTTTGAGTTACTGAGCCTGCATATAGAAGGTGTGGTTTTGGTTTGTTTATTCTTGTTGTTTTTTGTAATCTATTTATTTGACTTAATAATATTTGTTTTCTCTCTTGGAATTGAGTTGAGGAACACAGAATTTTGACAAACTGTCTCCTTCAGATGGATTCAGAGGTCCTACCTAGATATAGGCTTTCTTTTCGTTTCTTTTCTTTTCATAAATTTTTTTATTGTATTCATTCATTCTTGGCTGCGTTGGGTCCTCATTGCTGCGCGCAGTAGGCTTTCTTTTCTTAAATCAACATATAGTAAGTAAAATTGACGTGTGTGTGTGTACAGTCCTATGTGTAAACATCATCACAATCAAGATGCAGATGGTTCTATCACTTTCTCCCTAAAAAATCCCTTTAGACTTCCGCTCTCCCCGCATTGTAACCCCTGGAAATCACTGGTCTGTTCTCCATTACTCCTCCACTTGGCCTTCTTCCTAAATGTCATAGAAATGGAATCATAAAATATACAGTCTTTTGAGACTGGCTTCTTTGACTCCACATAATGTCTTTGAGACTCATTCATGTTGCTACATGTAATGATAGTATGTCATTCCTTTTTATTGCTCAATAGTGTTCATACTCTACTAGCAGTAATATCTATTGCTAAATAGTATCTTAATGCTAAAGAGTATGAATGTTCTCAGTTTATCTGTTCACCCACTGAAGGATTTTGGGGTGGTCTCCACTGCTAGGTGATGATTAGAATAAAGCAGATATAAACATTCATGCACAGGTTTTAGGGAGAACATAAAATTCATTTCTCTAAGAGAAATACTTAGGAGGGGGATCATACCATATCATATGGTAAGTATGTGTTTAACTTTATAAGAAACAGGCAAATTGTTTACCTGAGTACCATTTTTTATTCCAAGCAACAAATTAGAGTTCCAGTTGCTCCACAACCTCGCCATCAGTAGATGCTGTCAGGCTTTTGTTGCTATTGATTTTATTTTCATCCTAATAGCTATGTAGTAGTATCTCATCGTGATTTTAATTTGCATTTTCCTAATAGCTGATTGTATTGACCATCTTTTCACGTGCTATTTTCTCTTTGGTGAACGTACATAGACGTTTAAGTCTTTTGCCCCTCGCCTTTTTCTTTTCCATCTAGCAAACTACATATTTCACCTATTTATTTTACTTATTGTTTGTCTCTCCTATTAAAATGTAAATTCCATGAGGGCAGGGGTTTTAGTCTGTGTTGTTTTTGCTCTAAGGGCTATAACTGAAAATGCATGTAATTTACCTATCAACTATAACGGTGCTTCATACATTGTAGGAAAACTACAATAATATTTGTTGAATAAATGAGCATTTATTGCATACTTACTATGTGTCAGGGACCATTCTAAAAGCATCCTAATATTTTCAGATTTTGTTAGTGTTGTTGCTATTTTATTATTTCATCAATAATTTGTATTTATTCTTTACAAGTCTTTAATTGTTCAACAAACACACTGAGTGGTTACTACCTTCCAGTTACTATGCTAGGGCTTAGGAATAAAGTGAAACCTTAGGAGATTTAACCTTAGGAGACAGGTTAATATTGTAAAATAAGAAAGGTGCTGTGATAAAGATATGCACAGGAACCTGGCAAAGCACAGTGGGGGAAATATGGAATTCATATTCTTAAGGGTCAAGGAAAGCTTTCTAGAAGAGCTGATCACTTAAATCAAACTGAAGTGAATAAAATGCTTAGTTTATACTTTTCCTATAATATTAAACAGAATTAATTTTAAACCTCGATTACTTTGTTCCCATCTACAGTAATGTAAATTATCCAGAAAGCACTATATTTTAAAATGGCATTGAAAACAAACAAACAAAAGGCATTGGTCTTTGTTTCGTATCAGGATAGGTACCTTTGTTTTAAGGATTATAAGAATTAAACTATAACAAGATGTTCTCCTCATTTTTTATTGGGTTGTTTCTTTCCCT
>NW_006785876.1:4035464-4059574 GCF_000442215.2 Lipotes vexillifer
TTCTAGATACAAGTCCTTTGTTGATATGTGATTTGAAAATATTTTTCCCCAGTCTATAGCTTTTCTTTCTCTTAGTGTCTTTCACAAAGCAAAAGGTTTTCATTTTTAAAAAGTCCGATTTGTCAATTTTTTTTCTTTTATGAGTTGTGCTTTTTATATCAAGTCTAAGAAAACTCCCTGATCCCAAGTCATAAACATTTCTACTATTTCTTCTTCTAAAAGTTGTATAGTTTTATGTTTTACATCTATGATCTATTTTTGAGTTAATTTTTGTATAAAATGTGAGACTGAGGTCAAGATTTTTTTTGTCTTTAGCTTTTCGTGGCATACTTTTGCACATGGATGTTCAGTTATTCCAACATCACATATTGAAAAGGCTATCATTTTTTCCATTTAATTGCTTTTTTACTTTTGTCAACAACTGACGGTTTGTGACTCAATTGCTTGATATATTCTGATCCATTGGTCTATGTCTCTATCCCTCCACCAGTACCACAGTGTCTTAATTATTGTTCCTTTACAGTAAGTTTTAAAATCAGGTAGACTGATTTCTCCCACTTTATCCTTCTTTTTCAAAATTGTTATGGCTATTCTGGTCCCTTCACCTTTCCAAATAAATTTTAGAATCAGCTTGTCTATATCTGCAGAAATCTTATTGGACTTTTGATTGGAATTGTATTACATCTATAGATTTCTTCAGAGAAAATTGACATGTTCAACTAAATTGGATCTTCCAACCCATGAATCCAGTATGTCTCTCCATTTATTTATGTCCTTTGATTTCTCTCCTCGGTGTTTATAGTTGTCAGCATACAGATCCTGCACAAGTTTTGTCAAATTTATACCTAAGTATTTCTCTTTTAAAATTTTTAAATGAAATATATATCTTAATTTTGATTTCCAAATTGTTTAAGCATGTAGAAATATAATCTTCTTTGTGAGTTAGCCTTATCTCTTGCAGTTGTGCTAAGCTCATTTATTAATTTAAGACTTTTTCAGTAAATTCCTTGGGATTTTCTATGTAGAAAATCATGTCACCTGCAGATAGCTACAGTATTCTTTCTTTCTAATCTGTATGCCTTTACTTTCTTTCTCTGCCTTACTGCACTGACTAGGACTTCCTGTATTATACTGAATAGGAGTGTTGATAGAGGACATCTTTCCTTTGTTCCTGACCTTAGGAGAAAGCATTCAGTGTTTCGCCATTAAACATTACATTAACTGTAGGTATTTTGTAGATGGCCTTTATCAAATTAAGGACATTTCCTTCTATTTCTATATTGCTGAGAGTTTTTATCAAGAATCGATGCTGGATGTTTTCAAATGCTTTTTCTGCATTGTTTGATATGCTCATGTCATTTTTCCTTTTCAGTGTTTTAATATGGTGAACTACATTGATTGATTTTTGAATTTGGAGCCAGTCATGCATTTCTAGGATAAACCCCCTTGGTCACCAAGTAGTATTCTGTTTATATATTGCTGGATTTGATTTCTTAGTATTTTTTTTTTTGAAGATTTTTGTGTATTGTTCGTGAGGGACAGTGGTCTATAGTTTTCTCTCCTTGTACAGTCTTTGCCTAGTTTTTTGGTATCAAGGCAATTCTAGCCTCATAAAATGAGTTGGGAAGTGTTCTCTTCCCTTCTATTCTCTGGAAGAGATTGTGTAAAATTGGTGCTATTTGTTCTTTAAAAGTTTGGTAGGGCTTCCCTGGTGGCGCAGTGGTTGAGAGTCCACCTGCCGATGCAGGGGACACAGGTTTGTGCCCCGGTCCGGGGAGATCCCACATGACGCGGAGTGGCTGGGCCCGTGAGCCGTGGCCACTGAGCCTGCGCGTTCAGAGCCTGTGCTCCTCAACGGGAGAGGCCACAGCAGTGAGAGGCCCGCGTACCAGAAACAAACAAAAAAAAAGTTTGGTAGAATTTACCAGTGAAACCGTTTGGGCCTAGAGGGTTTTTTTTTTTAAGGTTTTTATCTATGGATTCCATTTCTTTAATATATATGTTGCTTATTTCTTCTTTTTGTGAGTTTTGGAAGTTTGTGGCTTTTAAGGAATTGGTCCATTTCATCTAAGTTCTTGAATTTATGTGCATAGTTCAGAGCACTGCCTTTTAATATCTGTGGGGTCTTTAATGACATTGGTAATTTGTGTCTCTTCTATTTTTTTAAATTTTTAGTATGGCTAAAGTTTATTGATCTCATTGATGTTTTCAGAGAATCAGCTTTTGATTTTATTGATATTCTTTATTGTTTTTCAGTTTTCAAGGTCATTTTTTCTGCTCTTTATTACTTCCTTCTTTCTGCTTGCATTTGGTTTATTTTGCTTTCCTTGGTTTCTTAAGATGGACGCTTAGTTGTTGATTTGAGACCTTTCTTCTTCTCTAAGGTAAGCTACTTTATAATGCTATAAATTTTGCTTTAAGAACTGCTTTAATTCACCCCACAAATTTTTATGTGTCCTGCTTCATTTTTGTCCAGGCAAAAATATTTTCTAAGATACATGTACCCCAATGTTCATTGCAGCACTATTTACAATAGCCGAGACATGGAAGCAACCTAGATGTCTGTCAATAAATGAATGGATAAAGAAGATGTGGTACATGTATACAATGGAATATTACTCAGCCATAAAAAAGAATGAAATAATGCCATTTATAGCAACATGGATGACCTAGAGAGTATCGTACTAAGTAAGCCAGGCAACGACATATATCATATGATATCACTTATATGTGGAATCTAAAAAATAAAAATGATAGAAGTGAACTTATTTACAAAACAGAAAGAGATTCACACACATAGAAAAAAACTTATGGAAAATGGGGGGAGGGATAAATTAGGAGGTTGGGAGTAACATACACACATTACTATGGATAAAATAGATAACCAACAAGGGCTTACTCTATAGCACAGGGAACTATACTCAATATCTTATAGTAACCTATAAGGGAAGAGAATCTGAAAAAGAATATAGCCCCTAGCCCCCTGAGTCTCTTTCCACTAGACCCCCATTACTTTAGCTTCTCCTTCAGGAAACCCCAAACCTTCCTTTAATTTAGCAACTAAAGAGTTAATGTCTGACACCACAAGGAGTTTACTGGACTGAGCCCCCGTGCTGTGATTGAAACTATTCTGATTGGTCAAGGCCAGTGCCTACCGGTCATTAAATATTTGGAATATCACCTCTGCCGGTACCTTATGTTTGTACAGCACTTTATAGTTTACAAAAGATATTTACATATATTATCTTAGTTAAGCTTCATGCCGGCTCCATGACATCAGTACGAATTGTTATTGCCATCATAAAACATTTTAATTATAAAATTAACGCATTAAAAATAATAATAATAATAAATAAATAAATAAAATTAACACATATTGTGTGGATAATGAATTATTATTGGGGACTCTCTGCTCAGAAAAATTATCACTTACCCAAGATCATATGGTTATAGGAGTTTGGGTCTAAACTCCTAACAGCTTCAAGAATTGTCATATCTTAAGTGCTCGGTTTAGGGAAGGAAGATTTCACTCTGCACTGGATAGATCTGGGAAGGCAATTCCAGGAGGGAGGCACTGAGCTTGTATTGAGGAACTAGTGGGATCTGGTTGACAGAGAGGCAGAGCAAGGATATTCTACTCAGGAACAGTGTGAAATGTGGCTCAAATGTAGTAAAAGATCCTATTTCCATGATCATTTCAAGACACCTTCTTTGGAGGTGTTGGAACTGAAATTCCCCAGTGTTGAGTCACAAAGAGCACCTGAGGCAAAGCTCTCCTCTCCTACCTTGCTTGTTCAATTCTGGAGCCGATGGAGGAGACAGGGAATGGGCATTCTGAAGCTGCTGAAGCTGAATTGTATTTATTGGGTCATTTTTCCCCTTCACACTTGGGTCCCTCCAGATAGAGCAACTGATGAAAAAGAAAGTGAGGAAGTCTGAAGTATTATTCACAGCCCCTCAGCTGCTGTTACCAAGTCCACACAAAGGCTTATCCAAGGAGAGAATGGTGCTCTAGGCTACCATAGTCCTAAAGTTCTTTGGGTGTTTGTGTTCTGTCTGCAATAGCAGTGGGAACCATTTGCTCACATCACACTCCTTAGGTCATTTAACAGCAGCACTGGGCCATTCCTTAAGGTGCTGCCAGGTGGCAAGATGGCAGTGTCAATTTCCAAGATGTGGCTGATGGCGTCCTCAAGGTTGAATTGAACACGTGTCTCACTCGGACGCTGGCCAAAGATGAACACTCTGGAGTTGAAGTCCGATTTACACCAACCAAGACGGAAATCATTATCTTGGCCTCCAGGACGCACAATGTTCTTGGTAAGAAGGGCTGGCGGATCCAGGAATTGACCGCTGTGCTTCAGAAGAGATTTGGCTTCCCTGAGGGCAGTGTAGAGCTTTAGGAGGAAAAGGAATATACGAGAGCTCTGTGCACATCACCCAGGCGGGATGTGCAGTACACACCTCTAGGAGGGCTTGCTGTGGTATGCTGAAGGTCATCATGGAGAGTGGGGACAAGGGCTGCTAGGTCGTAATGCCTGGGCAACTCCAAGGACAGAGGGTTAAATCCAAGAAGTTGTGGATGGCCTGATGACCCCCAGTGAGGACCTTGTTATAGTTTCTACACAGACACCACCGGGTGCCATATGCTGCTCAGACAGGGTGTGCTGGGCATCAAAGTGAAGATCATGCTGCCTTGGGACCCAAGTGGAAAGATGGACCCTTAAGAAGCCCCTGCCTGACCACTGAGCATGGCGGAACCCATAGAAGAGACACTGCCCACTGTCACCTTCCCCATCCCCGAACAGAAGGGAGGGAAGCCATAGACGCCTGCCATGCCAGCAAGTACCCACTGCATAACACAGTCTCCTTGGCAGCTGGATTTGGAGTCTGATGTTGCTCTATAAAGACCTTTAATAAAATCTTTTTTTAAAAAAGTAGGGTTGCATCCAGGTTTCATGGAGCCTGAATCTTATACAATCTGGGGCCTCTTTTTTTTTTTTTTTTTTTTTTTAATTTATATTTTTGGCTGCTTTGGGTCTTCGTCGCTGTTCGCAGGCTTTCTCTAGTTGCAGCGAGCGGGGGCTACTCTTCGTTGTGTTGCGCGGGCTTCTCATTGCGGTGGCTTTTCTCTTGTTGCAGAGCACAGGTTCTAAGTGCACGGGCTTCAGTAATTGTGGCACACCACCCGGGCTTATTTGCTCCGCAGCATGTGGGATCTTCCCTGACCAGAATCAAACCCGTGTCCCCTGCATTGGCAGGCGGATTCTTAACCACTGCGCCACCAGGGAAGTCTGGGGCCTCTTTTTTAAAAAAAGAAAACACAATTACAAACAGAAAATCAGCTCTACAACTTTGGAAAGAACTTGTAAGTGAGGGTCCAGAAGCTTTAACTTCATTAGCAACCCAATTGCTTAACATGAGTAACAGATCTGATAAAAAGAAGGGAAATTATTCAATTAAATAGCATAGGATTATTGTTCTCTGTATATTCACCTCTGCTTAACCGTAATTTTTTTTTTTGTTGTTGTTGCGGAGCACAGGCTCAGTGGCCATGGCTCACGGGCCCAGCCGCTCTGCGGCATGTGGGATCCTCCTGGACCGGGGCACGAACCCGTGTCCCCTGCATCGGCAGGCTGACTCGCAACCACTGTGCCACCAGGGAAGCCCCTTAACCGTAATTTTTAAAATCTGCTAAAAGAAAGGGAAACTATCCAACTAATAGCACGGGAGTTGTTTTTTTGTTTTTTTTTTGCAGTACGCGGACCTCTCACTGTTGTGGCCTCTGCCGTTGCAGAGCACAGGCTCCAGATGCGCAGGCTCAGCGGCCATGGCTGACGGGCCCAGCCGCTGCGCGGCATGTGGGATCTTCCCGGACCGGAGCACGAACCCGTGTCCCCTGCATCGGCAGGCGGACTCTCAACCACTGCGCCACTAGAGAAGCCAGGGAGTATTTTTTTTTTTGATGGTACCTGTGCTCCCAGGATTTTTTTTTTTCTCTCTCTCCAGTACTTTTAAAAAGTTTTATCGAGATATAATTGACATACAAAAACTGCTCATATTTGAAGTATACAGTCTAAGTTTTGAAATATGTATACCCCTGCGAAAGAATCACCATAATCAAGATAATGAATATATTCATCAGTCTCAAAAGTTTCCTCATGCACCTTTGTAATTCTTCCGTCCAGCCCCTGCTTATACCTCCACCCCCATTTTTTCATATATTTTAATCTGCTTTTCTAGTTGTTTAAGGCAAAAGGATTAATTTGGACCCTGTTGTTTCATCTTGTCCAGAAGTAGATGCCTCCAGGCTTTTTTAACACAGAGAAACATATAATCAATCAAAACATAAAGAGGTGAAGAGATGCTCCTTTAGGGTGAGTATGGTTTTGAACAGAGGAACTAGAAGACCAGTAAGAACTCCCCCATCTTAATTAAGGGCAAAAGGGGTGGAGAACACACCTAAGAGGTGTCCAGTCCAGATGGGTCTTTCTTTGCAAACCCACAGATGCACTTATGAGATGTAATCATCAATGCAGAAATCACGTAAAAGAAGATGACATTTTCTCCCATTCTTGACTTGTCATAAACCCACAGTGAAATTAATTTTGGTTTCAATTTATATGTCTTGGGTATGAGCCACTGTTAACGCTGAATGTACTTGTGCCTGAGTGAAGTTTCTATATGAATTCAATAAGTGTTCAATTCTTCAGTGTTCACTGAGCACCTCTACGTATACTGGGGATTTGCAGAGACCCTTGCATCCTGCCTCGCCCTCTGCTTAGTCTCTGGCAGGTTTATCATCCAAGGCTGGGCCCAAATGCTCCTTCTAGGGCCACTCAGCCTAGTCATTTTTTCCTTCCAAAGTACTTGCCAACTGTACATTCAGTTCTCGGTGAACACTTTCCTGAATAGCTTGTCTTATTGCTAAATGTTTTTCCAATGTATGTATGGATGAGATCATGCACCTCTTAAAGGCAAGTCCATATCCGTACTACCTCTTAGCACCTGTGCCCGCATCACAGAGCCTAACACAATTTGATATATATTTATTTTACTTTAATATCCTTATTACATAATTAACTCTTGTTCATAATGAAAATGTTCATTATGGAAATGTTAGATGATGCAGACAAGCAAAAAGATTTTAAAATTAACCATAATTCCAATATCAGAGAATAACTGCTGTTGACATTTTGTATAGGGTGTACAACAAATAGGATGTATAGAGGACCTAAAGTTCTAATGGAATAAATTGAAAGATACACAACCACAAGTTAGAAGGGGTAAGAGGATGCAGTGACATTTCTTGAGACGCCAGGAAGATGATGTGCTGTTTGTGGCCCAGGGCAGGCAGCATAAGTGTGCTTTAGAGACTTGGCCGAGCATGCTGTCCAGAAAATATACCTCTCCCACCAGTTCTTGGAATCCTTATAGCAGGAATAAAGTCCTTCCACAAGAGTGTTAAAACAACTTCAGGGGACATGTGGTCCCTGAACCAGCAACGTCAGCGTCACCTGGGAACTTGTCAGAAATGCAGATTCTCAAGCCTGATCCTAGACTTAACTGAATCAGAAACTCTGGGGGTTGGGCCCAGCAGTCTATGTTTTAACAAGCCTTCCAGGTGATCCTGATTCACAATAAAGTTTAAGAACCACCATCTAAGACTGGGAGCATATCTTGTTCATTGTTGAGTTCTCTGTCTCAGCAACTGGTGCCTAGAAGGTCGTGAAGAATCTGCTAAATCAAGAATACAAATACCCCTTAAAGATGCATCACTTTTAAAAATTATTTTTATTATGGTATTATTTCTCATCGAAATATGTAAAAGATATAATGAGTACCTAGTATATCCAGCACTATCTATAGCAAATTAAATCTTAACAGTTGGCCACATTTCCTTTAGATATTTTTTTGGAGAACAAAATCATTGCGGATACAACTGAGAGCTTTCTATGTGTCCTCTTCCCAATCTCATTCTTTCTCCTCCTTCAGGAATAACCAAGATCATGAATAATTAATCATTCTTATACATGCTTTATGCTTTTCCTGCATATTCATGTACCTAAAAACAGTATATGGCATTGTTTTGCAGGTTTTTAAACTAGTTAAATGGTGTCACACTCTACATACCCTGCAATTAGCTTTTCTTCATTGTTTTTGAGATTTATCATTGCGCAGACACAAAGCTGTGATTCATCATTGTAATTGCTGTATAATATTCCCTTGTATGAATACACAGTGATATATGAATCTGATCTTCCATTAATGGTGTTTAAATGTTCCCAGCTGATTTAGTTTTTCACTACTAAAAGTAATGCTGCCACAAACATATATATCTTCAGGTACAAATAGTTTTCCTCTAAGGTATAGACTTAAGAGTCGATTTCCTGTGATGTAGGATTAAGAGCATTTCCAATCTTAATAGATAAAATCAAATTGCTCCCCAAAGTGGCTGTACCAATTTCCCCACTCTTTTCCAACATTTGGTATTGTTGGAGTTTTAGACTTCTGCCAACCTGATGAGTATGAAATATCAACAGTATCTCATCTTTATTATAAATTTCTCACTACCTTAATTTCTGGTGAGGCTGAGCACCTTTTTGTATGCTCATAAGCCATTTGGATTTAAGAGATGTACAATTAACACATATTCACACGGAAGTATAAATCGCTAACATATCTCTGCTTCTGAAAGTGATTTTTGATAGGGAGAAAGCCTGAGAGGGAAGGATAAGTGGGAAAACCTCTGTGGGGATGAGAGGAGATGGAGTGGGGAGAAGGTAGAGGTATCATTTGCCTTCCTCAAGGTCCTTTCAGGGCTGGTCCTGGCCAATTGGCGCATCAGCTGTGTTCCCTTCCCCTAAGAGCTGGAATCCCTGGGAGAGGCTGAAGGAAAGTGGAATTTGTAGTAAAATCTTCACTGAGGAAGGCCTTTCCTGGTCCTGAGTTTTTCAGGCTTCTTGGATTCAAGACTAGTTAAGCCAGTGGTTTTCAGTGAGAGAAATACATCCCTACTAAGGTATGTTGTGGAAATTTGGGGGGATTTTTGATTATCACAATGATCAGGCGTTACTGGCATTAGGAGATTGGGACCAGGGGTGCTATACCTCCTTCCATGTATGAGACAGTACTACCCACCAAACAATTTCCATGAATGCTCCGCACAACTTTCAAAAACCCATTTATATGGGTGGAAAGCCTGTTCTAATGATCAAGACTAGCACCTAACTCTTTTCCACATAATCACAAAGTGTATTGTGGGTTTACACTGATTTTTCCAGGAATGTAAACTACTATTTAAACTGAGAGAAGATTCTAACTTTCTTTTGCTCAGCATTGACAACTTCATTACGTTTTCTATTATAGTTAGGCCTATACATTTTATATAGTTTTATGATAAACAGCTCTTCTTTTCTTTCCCCTTTATATGTGGACATTATAATTATTTAAAAATTTTGTGTGTGGAATGATCATATTACCTATGAATTTCATTTTGGTACAGAAAAAGGACATTACAAAATGTTTATTGGGAACCAGTGAACTCGTAGTTCCTTGTTAAGGAAAGCTGGGCTAAGAGAGTAAAAAAAAAAAAACCCTACTTACCCCAAGATGCCACAGTTGGTAACTGAGAGACCTACAAGACTCTTGTAGGATGAATCTAAAGTGCTTCCAAAACCAGGGGAAAAAAACATTGGTCCAAATCTTTAAATGGGAAATTCTATCATAGAGGACCTTATAACTAAAAAGCAGGCATAGATGAGGCCTGTCCTGGGGTAGACTCAAGGAAAATAATTTCAGAGGATCAACTTATAAATAGGTCTAAAAAGAATGATCTCATGCCACCAGGGCCTCTGCAGAAGGTTGTATAGCTGTGCCCTGGCTGAGGGGACAAATGGAGTTGAATTCCACCCTGCATTCTGCTCACCAAGATGTGTGCCCAAATGAAGGGCCTACCTTTTAAAATTTTGCACAAAGGAGGTTATTCACACACGGCCCCATGTGCAACCACCACCATCTCTGCTGGTTCACACTAAAAAATCGGCTAGTTTTCATCTTCAGATCCAAACCATCATTGCTAGCAATATATTCTTTATAACAATATTCCACTGATCTAGAACAAAAGCAATTTAAAAGCCTCAGGCTGTTTGTTATAATAGAGTTTTCCTCATGTGAAAAAGTAAGCAGTGCTGTTGTATTATTAATGGAGTCTTATTGTTTTTTCCACCAAGTTGACAGTTTTAGGATCATGTTGGTACGATTTATTCTACTAAATGATTAGAATACTTTTGTCACATTTCTATCTTCCTTTTCTAAATTGGAAATATTTGTATTCTTGCTTCAAAGTCCAACATTTAATGAGATTTGAACTTGTTTGCTTTGTGTTGAATGGAATTAACCCCACCCCCACCCCATCCCCCGCCAGAGCCCACTCAAGTCTTTGTGTTGGGGAGGCCCTGGTTATGTGGGCAAATGGATGGTTATTCTCAGCAATAAAAATGAGCAAATAACATGAAAGCACCCATACCTCAAAAAGCAGAAGAGTGACCTCTGTTTGACCTTGAGGTCTGTGCGCTGAAGAGAAAAGTTCCTTAATAGACATAACAAGCTTCGAGCCAGAGAGAAAGAGAAGATTGCTTACTTTCTGATTACTTTGTTTAAACCAACCTCCTTTCTAGTTTATAATCCTTTAGGGGAGCATATTAAGAAGGGGAGGTTTAAGGTCTGTTTAAAGCGGAGGAGAATCATGAAATAAACAATTCATATTTAGGAAAGGGACCCAGAACCCCGTGTTTGTAGGATTTTTTCTTCCCCCATTTAATGAATAATAGCCTTGGGCTGTGGTCTCGGGCGTCCCACGTATTTATTTTGATTACTGTTGTCATATATCCACTGGTTACACTCTTTGCGTTATTTTGGACAATCCAAAAATTAGGAGAACTCATTAGAGTAAATAATGCGACCATTTCTGCTGGCATGAGTTGTGTATAGAACACAGGAGTGTCAATTCCAGTAACAGGGAAGCAAATTCAGTAGTCACGTTTTATCCTGGCCAAGTAGTCTTGGAACTTTTGCCTTGGGTAATTTTTAAAAAATCAGTCCTATTCCTTGCCTTTCAGCCAAAGACTCCATTACATTGCAGCTTAACATTTGGTCTCTGTTGCTCCTACCCGGAGGCTGTTCTGCATTGTCCAGCTTCTAGGCTTCTGCTCAGGTCAGTGCCTCCTGCTGGGATGACCTCCCCAGGCTTTTGTGCCTATTGAATCCTTCTTATCCTCAAAGGGGAGTTCAAGTCCCAGTTCTTCCAAGAAGCAAACTGCCTTCACACCTGTTCTTCCTCCTCCAAATTTCGGTAACTCATTGCTTGTTCCTTCCCAATATATGTTCCTGCGTGCTGCAGCTAAGACCCGACACCGCCAAAAATAAATAAATAAATAATAAATACATCTTAAAAAAAAAAAAATCATTGCATCACCAGCAGTGCCTGACACAGTACATGATAAATTCTGAACAGCTATCTGTTAAAACTTGAAAATATTTTCCTTCTGACTCATAACAGTTTTCATTGTCATTAATATTACAATTTCTCTCTTTAAAATCATGCCCATTTGTCTTATGCTCCAGTTTCAAAATCTGGTATTGTTAAAGTTGGTACTGCATAAAAAGTTTTTTATGCTTACAGATGAAGTCACTTAAATAGAAGAGATAGCAGGAAAAAAAAGGGAGGAGGCCATTATTAGATAACAGAGAGAAGGAGGAAAGTTTACCCTATGGCGTAGAGGAGCCCATATAAAAGAGGTCTTTCATGGGTTTAATTTCATCTGGTTAATTTTGCTCCATTTCAGGCAAAGGAGAAACAAGGCATTTACATACCTGTACAGTTCTCTGTAGCCCCACCTTCTTTCATTTACTTGACCTTCTGATAATGACCTACTTGAATCAGCATATGTGATCTATGATATGGACCCCAGTCACTTAGCAGGACGTAGTGCCATAGAAGTTTTGAACCATGCTATCCAATGTATCGGTCAGAACCTGGTCAAGAAATCAAAGCCATTCCAGCTATTACAAGAAAGAAAAGATACTGTTTTTAAGAGTGTGGGATGATGATGACTTTTCCCCATCTTTCTACTGTCTTATGTCTTCCAAATTTTCTACAATGATCATGTACTACTTTCATAATCCGAGAAAGTAAAACAAATTATATTTTAAAGACGACGCTTATTCCAAAGACTTAAGACGATCTTCCCATATTCTTGGAAGAGAAACATATTAAGCCACTGTCAGTGATTAAAATAATTGTCAAACTCTTCCTAGGGATCTGTAAGTTGACCTTTGACAAATCACTTAACTTTCCTTTGCAGCCCTTTGGCTGTCTGAAACATTGTCACACGTGTGCCTGTTCTTTCACATAAATGTGGCTGGGATTAATGAGGTCACCATTTCTAAATGTTCTTCAAGATCCTTCCAAGGAAAAGCATTTTGCAGGAACAAATGATTATTGCCCTATTATTATTTCCTTGAACATCGATGGCTGCCAACCTTGAATAAAATTTTATTTAGAAACACTCTTCCCTATGTCTTTCTCCTGAATATAATAATTCTTAGGAGTAAATGGAGGAAGAATTCTCTTCCAAAGCTATATAGAATACGTGACAAATCATAGCTTTGTCATTTTAAGGAAAAACAAGTTTAAACCCAAGTTTATAATTTTTCTTTCCATTTACCATGTCCATGCTCTCATCAAACTTATGTACCTTGGGGGCAAAATGAAATGGGAAGCTTAAAATTTTTTTGTGCTCTTGAATTTTAAATATGTAAAAATCCAGAACTAGAAAAGGACCTTTAAAGTGTATCTGATTTTGCATTCTTCCTTCAGATAGATGAACAGGTAAACTATCAAAAACAAGTTTCAGTCCATTCCATTCATAGTCTCTGGGAATCAGGAAATACATTGCTATCCCAGATAGTCTTCTCCAGAATTTAAAAGTGAATATTATATTCATATTTGACCAGAATATCTACATCTCCAGCCCCACAACTGCTCTAGAAAGCTCCCCTAGAAGAACACCAGTACATGGAATCTTTTATTAGAAGCCCAATTACACATAGTGAAATGGTAGGCATTGTGGAAGGAGAATTTCACAGGTCCCATCTCTGTCTTGCTATAATTTTTGATTGAACATGAACAGGCACACCTGCACACAAATGGTAGGGGTTTTTTAAAAAATCAAATCAATAGCTAAGTGAACACGGAGGTATTCATGTCTTACCTAAGGAGGCTTCCACTGGCCAGGTAATGGATTCTGTCCAGGAAATTCATTTACAGAGGATAGCGACTTTCTGTAAAATAAGGGAATATTTTTTTTCCAAATATTCTTCCAAAAGGGAGAAGGATTGATGAAAAATGGGGTTGAAATCCAATCTATTTGAAACCCATATATAAAATTTGGTCATTCATCCTCTTTATACCCCAATAATTATACCCATAATTATGATTCAAGCCCCTAGCAAACTCCTTGCTATAAATAACCACATGTATCCCCCAATGTGTTTGAGAAGCTTCTCCTTAGTCCACACGTCATGGCTCACCTTTCTCCTGGACCCAGCTCCTTCTACTGACTGATATTGCTAACCATCTCCATCTAGGGGTTAGGGATTCCACTTTTAGTTGTAATTCTTTGCTCCAAGCCTGGGCACCAGCTCTATCCTAACTTCTCCCAGCAGCATTGAGACTGAGAGGTAACATTAACAACACCTCCTGGAAGGAATTCCCTTGCGGTCCAGTGGCTAGGACCATTGCGCTTCCATTGCAGGGGGCACAGTTTCAATTCCTGGTTGGTGAGCTAAGATCCTGCAAGCCACATGACACAGCCAATAAATAAATAAATAAATAAATAAATGGTTAAAAAAAATAACACCTACTGGAGGTTGAGAATAATAGGCAGGTGTACTACTCAAGAACAACTTACAATTACTTCCTAAGTCTAAGCAAGTCCATGGCCATTCTCCTGGCCTGCTCCAAGCAGTTCACCTTCTACCATGGAAGTGGCCAAGTCTTTCCTTTCTATGAAGAATTGTTGTTCCCACCATCAATCACCATGTAAATAGGTTCATTTTCAGTCAGAATATAAAAAATGGAAGAAGACCCTTAAATGAGAGAGAAAGAGGAAATTTCATTTTCCTTCTGGGGAACTAGAGACCAGTTCTTCCAGGACTTGGAAATGTGGAAAGACCTAGAATGCCAGCTATCTTAATGAGGAGAGGCCAAGTCACAAATAAGTTCAGGGTCAAGAGAAATGCAGGGAAACAGACCTAGATATACTGGATTGGATCAATCTTAAACCTGCCCTACCTCTGGAAGTTCAGTGATGAGAGCCAATACATTTCCTGACAATCCAAGTCAAACTGAATTAGGGTTATTTTTGTTGTTGGAAAGAAAGGGCAGTCTGCTATATTTCCATATTCCTAAATAAGCTTCTACTGCCATTTCTTGGTTTATCAGTGTTTGACATTATCTATTTAACCTGTCCTATGATAGATGAAAAACTCAGCTCATTTTCCAACACCTCCTCTACCTCCCCATTTAGCTGCTCTATACCTTTGTAACTAAAAATAACATCCTAACACCTTTAGTTTTTGTTTCGTCAACTATCTTTTTATAGAATTAAGATATTAGCTCCCCAACAAATCCACTCAGTAATTCTACACTTCACTTTGTATCTTCTGTCATCCATACTTGATTTTTGCATTATCAAGTTTATAACTAGGTCTCCTAAGCTTTACCGATAGGTTGGTTATGAAGAACTAAAAATCAATTAAAACTCTTTGCTCTCGGCAATAAATGCATTATAATTACAGCGTCAGATACTGTTCAATAGTAGCATTGTCTATCTCCTCTCATTTTAACTCCTGGAAGTCTCTAAAAACTTGACCTGCTGTATAGCTGAGAAATACATATATATATATATATTTGGGGAGAGACAGAGACAAAGACAGACAGACAGACATTCAGATAGGTAGAGATGATGTGACTGTAAAAGAGCAAGTATATGGTCTGCTTGGGAGTTATATTCTATATATAAATGAGAAAAATTTTACTATGGCATGAATATTTGGGGCATAAAATCCTTGTGAAAATTAAATACTCACATATGTAACACATATATACATCATTCACACACACCTGTGTAGAGTGAGAGAAAGAGGGCCAAAAAAAACCTACCTCTTTACATTATTGTGACTGTGAAAATATTGTTCATTACAGAAGCAGTGACCATTAGATTTCCTTTCTTACTGCTTTTTGTTTTTCCTGGAGTTTCTATCTGCATTTATTTTATCCTATACTATTTATAATTTTTTATGAATAATGTAAGAAAATTTTCCACATCACTATTTATAGTTTTCCAGTAGTTATCTTTTTCAACACTTTCTCTATGCATTTGCGTGTGTGTGTGTGTGTGTGTGTGTGTGTGTGTGTGTAAAGAGAGTTTTATTTTGTAGGTTTGTTTTATGTTTTATTACACTGTACATGTGGTTCTTTGACTTGTTTTGGGGTTGTTTTTTGGCCTTGTGGCATGTGGGATCTTAGTTCCCCCATCAGGGATTGAACCCTGTGCCCCCTGTATTGGGAGAGTGGAGTCTTAACCACTGGACCACCAGGGAAGTCCCTTGATTTTGCTTTTTTAACTTCTTTTAATTCTCACCTAAGAACTGGTATGGTTGTATCAGAGTTTTGTTTATTTGTTTGTTTGTTTTGTTTTTCGAAAATTGTTAGACCTCAGTTGTACAAATGAATTGACATGATTTGATTATTCATACACCTTAGTTACAGCCAGTTTGGGGTTTTATTCCTTTACCCCCACTCTTCCCCCTTCACCATAGACATCTACTCTCAGACATTTAATGTGTGTCTTTCTAATCCACCTGCCATATTTTTCTTTGATAACATACAGCATTATTTTGTGAGCTTAGAAAAGACAGTCTCTTCGATAAGTGGTGCTGGGAAAACTGGACAGCTACAGGTAAAATAATGAAATTAGAACACTCCCTAACACCATACACAAAAATAAACTCAGAATGGATTCAAGACCTAAATGTAAGACCGGACACTATAAAACTCCTAGAGGAAAACATAGGAAGAACACTCTTTGACATAAATCACAGCAAGATCTTTTTTGATCCACCTCTTACAGCAATGGAAATAGAAACAAAAATAAACAAACGAGACCTAATAAAACTTAAAATCTTTTGCACAGCAAAGGAAACCATAAACAAGACAAAAAGACAACCCTCAAAATGGGAGAAAATATTTGCAAATGAAGCAATGGACAAAGGATTAATCTCCAAATTATACAAGCAGTTCATGGAGCTCAATATCAAAAAACAAACAACCCAATCAAACAATGGGTGGAAGACCTAAATAGACATTTCTCCAAAGAGGACATACAGATGGCCAAGCGCATGAAAAGCTATTCAACATCACTAATTATTAGAGAAATGCAAATCAAAACTACAGTGAGGTATCACCTCACACCAGTTAGAATGGGCATCATCAGAAAATCTACAAACAACAAATGCTGGAGAGGGTGTGGAGAAAAGGGAACCCTCTTGCACTGTTGGTGGGAATGTAAATTGATACAGCTACTATGGAGAACAGTATGGAGGTTCCTTAAAAAACTAAAAATAGAATTACCATATGATCCAGCAATCCCACTACTGGGCATATACCCAGAGAAAACCATAATTCAAAAAGACACATGCACCCCAATGTTCACTGCAGCACTATTTACAATAGCCAGGTCATGGAAGCAACCTAAATGCCCATCGACAGACGAATGGATAAAGATGTGGTACATATATACAATGGAATATTACTCAGCCCTAAAAAGGAACGAAATTGAGTCATTTGTTGAGACGTGGATGGATCTAAAGACTGTCATACAGAGTGAAGTAAGTCAGAAAGAGAAAAACAAATATTGTATATTAATGCATGTATGTGGAACCTAGAAAAATGGTACAGATGAAACGGTTTGCAGGGCAGAAGTTGAGACACAGATGTAGAGAACAAATGTATGGATACCAAGCGGGGAAAACCGCGGTGGGGTGGGGATGGTGGTGTGCTGAATTGGGCGATTGGGATTGACATGTATGCACTGAAGTGTATAAAAGTGATGACTCATAACCTGCAGTACAAAAAAACAAACAAACAAAAAAAGCAACTAATACTAAACTTTCTTTGGGTTATTTGTATGGAAATATGTTAATATAAATGTTTCAGACATTACATGAAATTTCTAAAAATCTTATATGTTCTCATATAATGTTATAAGTCATAATTCTAGTTATTACTTTAAAATGTATAACTCAGAAATAACTAAATTTCCTTGTCAATTGCATTATTATGAACTTTCTTTAACCGTGGTCATTTTTAAGTCTTTTATCATTTACAGACAGCTCTGGGTGTACTCTGATGCTTTTGCAAAAATGTTCCTATAAAAGGGTTTCATCTTCAAGGAATTCATGGAAAAGACTGACAAGTACAGGTTTCTGGTAACTGACTATACTGCTAAACTGAATGAATAAGCATTTTCAGAACTCTAATGGAAAACTGATGAATTCATAAAAGTGCTAACAAAAGATCAAGATGAAAAAAAAATTAATTACATGGGACTAAGTGAACTGATGATTTTTGTGACTTTCTGTTTGAATTAAAAAAAAAAACCCACAAGGACTCAGAGGCAAAAAATATACAAATCAATTTTCACTGCAAAGTAAAGGAGCTGTCACAGTGGAGGATTACTGGACTGAATATCAACATTATGACACAGAAAAAAAAATATATATATATGTGTCATCTTGGGCATGTTACTTAACTTCTTGTCTCATATGTAAAATGGGATAGTAGTATTGTTGGGAAATTATGTGAGATAGTATATGTAATCTAGAGCACTTAGAATGGTATATGGTTCAACCAAAGACTATATATGTGTTTGCTTTCTTCATGGTATTTTATTGTGTATAATTTATTATAATTAATTTAGCTAGTTTCCCATTGGAAAAAAAAATGGGTAATAATATGCATCTCCAACACTTGGGAGAAATAAGTAATACAGTAGCTGTAAAAGTACCTGGCACTTGGCCCAGTAGATATTATTTCTCATTACATCTGTTTTTCTTAGCTTCTTGAGTTCTGCAACAAAGTATTGTGTTTCCTATAATTCATCATAGAATATTTATTGAATACTCAAAATACTACTGAGTGAATCTATTCTATGTTAATACTAAAGACAAAAAATGTTAAAAAAAAATTATTACAAAAATGGCTTCTTTCTGTATGACTCTATGACTTGCTTTTATCATGCAAATTACATTTGCTATCCATCCACATTGATAAACATGTCTGTTTATTCCTTTTAAGTGCTACATAGTAATCTATCATGTGATTAGACCACACTTTCTCCATTCCTTCATCATTATCATTTAAGTTCTTTTTGACTATTTGCTATCACAAATAGTGATGCAAAAAACATTATTGTACATGTCTCCTTGTGCACATGTACAATCCATAGATCATTTAACAAATTTTTTAAAAATTTTATTATTATAGAATAATAATGTCTTAATTTTTATTATTATAGAATCTCTTTGTCATAAGTGCATATATTCTTATAGTGTATGCTGTGTAAGTAGCATGCTTACATAAAAGGGTATGCATTTTTAGAATTTTGATATCATTAAATTATCTCTAAAAAGATTATACCAATTTAGATTCCCAACTGAAATTAGGATATCAATTTTCTGCCTATTTGCCTTCACTTGATATAACCAGTATGAAATTCTTGACTACATCATAGTTAACAAATAGTTTCTCATTGTTAAGATTTGCATGTCCCTGATTAACTGTAAAAGGGACATATCTTTTAATATCTTTATTGGGTTTTTGTTTTACTTCTTTATAGTCATTGACAATTTTTCTACTGAATTGCTTTTTTTTCTTGTTGACTGTCTAACAGATTTGTGACAGTAATTTTTTGTCACTGTATATATGATGAAAATCTTTTCTTCTAGGCTCTTGCATATTCTTTCACTTTGGTTTTCATGTTGAAGTAATCAAATTTATCAACTTTTCCTGTAAAGCTCTTTGTGCAAGCATGAGTATGTCTTGCTTTAGAGAATTTCTCTACCCCATGGGTTACAAATATTTGTTACAAATATATTTTCTTATATGAGTGTATGTGTGTTTGACTTAGAGGATCTTTCCTTTTCAGTAGTTATATATATATTTGTCTGTATTTTTATCTAACACTTTTGTAGCTTTTTTTTTTAATCCATCTGGAATTTAACTCTAAAAGTTGTATGTGGCAAGGATATATACTAAGTTCTTATATAGAGACAGATGTATTTCTAGAGTCTCCATTCTGCCTCATTAACCTATTTACCTCTATGCCAAAACCACACAATTTTAATTGCTTTAGTATTATAAAATATTTTGATATTTCATATGGCAAGTCCTAATATCTGTTTCTAGCAGTATGGTAGGCCAGATAACCTTAACAGCTTCTTTCTGCAAGACAAGTAAAAATTCTGGACAAAATAGATATGTTTTCAGTTTTAAGAATAGGTTAGCAATAAAGTTACAAAAAGTTACATAGGCCAAATGGGTGAAAGGAGAAATCCAAATGCAATGCCAGGTGCCTTAAAGTCATCTTTTATGACCTCAAGTTTCGATTTTGACATCCTCCCAATGTCTAGAGCATGGAAGTCCTCCCAAAGTGAGGGAGATGGATAGGAGACCCACGCACAAAGCTAAAATACCAAAAGATGAGCTAGAAAAATCCAGCGTACAGAAAAGTACAGTAAGAAAATTTACATGCTTCAATCTTGATGGTGGATGGGAGGGAAAATAAAAATATCCTCTGAAAATATAAAACCACAGTTAAGCTTCACGTAGGTGCATGGCTTAAATTCACATGGCCCTGGACTTCCCTGGTGGTGCAGTGGATAAGAATCCTCCTGCCAGTGCAGGGGACACGGGTTCGATCCCTGGTCTGGGAAGATCCCACATGCCCCGGAGCAACTAAGCCTGTGAGCCACAACTACTGGGCCTGGGCTCTAGAGCCCGCGTCCCACAACTACTGAAGCCCGTGCACCTAGAGCCCGTGCTCCGCAACAAGAGAAGCCACCATGAGGAGAAGCCCACACACTGCAACGAAGAGTAGCCCCCGCTCACCACAACTATAGAGAAACCCCATGTGCAGCAACGAAGACCCAACACAGCCAAAAATAAATGAAATTAAATTAAAAAAAAGAAAGTCACAAGGCCCATGTTTTCTGAGAAATCTCGATCTGATTGTTTATTTCTTAATGGTTCCAGAACAAATATAACATTGATATCAAAACCTGGCAAAGATTGCACAAAGAAAGAAAATTACAGACCAGTCTCACTTATAATTATCAACATAAAAACATTAAATAAAATATTAGCAAGCAGAATCAAGGGGTACATTTAATAAGAATCCTCAGTGCAGGGGACACGGGTTCGATCCCTGGTCTGGGAAGATCCCACATGCCCCGGAGCAACTAAGCCTGTGAGCCACAACTACTGGGCCTGGGCTCTAGAGCCCGCGTCCCACAACTACTGAAGCCCGTGCACCTAGAGCCCGTGCTCCGCAACAAGAGAAGCCACCATGAGGAGAAGCCCACACACTGCAACGAAGAGTAGCCCCCGCTCACCACAACTATAGAGAAACCCCATGTGCAGCAACGAAGACCCAACACAGCCAAAAATAAATGAAATTAAATTAAAAAAAAGAAAGTCACAAGGCCCATGTTTTCTGAGAAATCTCGATCTGATTGTTTATTTCTTAATGGTTCCAGAACAAATATAACATTGATATCAAAACCTGGCAAAGATTGCACAAAGAAAGAAAATTACAGACCAGTCTCACTTATAATTATCAACATAAAAACATTAAATAAAATATTAGCAAGCAGAATCAAGGGGTACATTTAAAATAATGATCAAGTGTTGTTTACTCCGTGAATGAAAAGATGGTTTAATATCAGTGATATTTCTATATTAATATATCCGAGGAGAAAAATTATCTCAACTGATGCTAATAAGGATTTGCAAAAAAATAAAAACACATTCTTGATTTTTAAAAGCACCCCATGAAATATAAATGGATGATTTATTTAACATGATTTATGAAGCCAGAAACGAGAAACAATCTTAATGGAGAACAATGGAAGAACTCATGCTAAGGTAAGAAACAAGCTGAAGATGCTCCCTATCACCACTGCTATTTAATATTGTCCTGAAGATATTAAGAAATACAATTAGACAAGAGAAAGTGTAAGAATTGTAAGAGATGGTGAAACTGTCACTATTTTCAGAAGATATGATTATACACTTAAGAGAACCAACTGAAAATCTACTACTAATAATAAGAGAACGTGGTAAACTGCAGGTTATAAAATTAATATACAGCAATGAATAGTTTTATCATATAAAACAATACTAGTTTTAAAAATACAATGGAAAAGAAAAGCACATCTGCAACAGCAAATACAACAACAAATAGATAAAACACAAGAATAAACTTAACAAGAAATATATATCTTTATGAGGAAAATTTCAAAACGCTACTGTGGGACACAAAAGCAGAACAGAACAATGGAAATATATGCCTTATTCTTTGGTAGAAAAATTCAACGTGACAAAAAGTCTGTTCTCTCTGAGTCAATTTATAAATTTAACCTGATCTTAATAAAATTACCAGCTGATTTTTTCCCCAAGAAATAGATAAGTATTTTTCTAAATTCATTCCAAAAAATACTTGAAAAATGAAGAAAAACGTGCTGGAGCTATCCCAAATGGATATTAAAACATGCTAACAGGTCCCAATAACTGTGCATGACTAAACAGGCTAAAGGAGGAGAACTTAAGTTGCAGAAATGGAGCCAAATACATACAAAAATTTAGTATGTGAGCAGACGGTAACTCAACTCAGAGTGGCAAGAAAAAAGTTTCAAATAAATGTTGAGACAACCGAGTAGCCACCTGGAAAAAATAAAGTTGAATCTATTCCTCTCATCATGTACCAGGAAAAAGGCAACTATTTTTAAAGTCTTGATGTTGAAAAATGAAACTATAAACCTATCAGAAGAAAACATGAGTAACTTCTTTACAAGCTAACTATGACTCAAAATGCAGAAGACACAAAAAATAGCAATTTTTACTACATAGAACTTTTTAAAGTACATGCAAAAATATGCCAAAGCAATGTTGAAAGACAAATGATAAACTGGGAAAGATATATTTGCAACCTGCATCTTAGACAAAGTGCTAATTATCCAAATATATGAAGAATTACAATAAATCAATACAAAAAAGACCAATAATGATCAGTCTTTTTAAAGAAAAATGAGCAAAGTACGTGAACTGAAAGTTCATAGAAAAAGAGATACAAATGGCCCTTACACATATAAAAAGAAAGTAAATTTTCTTCAAGTAATAATATGAAAAAAGAAAATTGAAATTAAACCGAGATAACTATTAAATTAGGAAAAACCCAAAAGTTAAGCAGCAGTTTCTGTTAGCAAGGCTGTGGGGAATCAGGCAATCTCAACCATTGCCAGTGGGAGTGAAAAGTGACACAACCATAATAGGAAGCAATTGGCAATATTTCCCAAATTTGCAATACATTTACCCTTTGACCTGACATTTCCATTTCTGGAGATTTTATATGTTTCCTTCCACACTGACAAAATGATGCATGTACAGGATAATTCATCATTGCTTCACTGTCTACAATAGAAAAAGATCAGAGACAACCAAATGCCCATCAATAAGGAACTGGTTAAATAAACTATGCTCTGTTCACACACAAGAACATGATACTACTAGGGTCATAACACTTCTTTTGCAACACCATTAAATTAAAGTTCGGCAGTCCAGTGTCACATGGGTTAGACATATATTTAAATTTCCTCACACATTCTGATTTTGGAAATCTGACATCTTCTCTAAATAGTTGCACATATATTTCAACTTTCACTTTCTCGGGTAACGATACATGAATCGCCTTCACACATACTAAGGGTAGTCTCTCCTTGCCCCCTGGAAGAAGTTAAATAACTGTCTCACATATACAATAGAGCTCATAGGCCAGGAATTCTGAATTCATGTGCTATGAAAATTAAATGAGAAAGCACATGAGAAAGCATTCCTTGGCACTTAGCAGGCTCACAACAAGTAGATGTTGTGAGTTGGACATATCTCTCCATATGGATGGCATCTAAGGTTGATTTTTTTTAAATGCAAATTAAATTACCAAATGCATTTGTTTTCAAAGGCATATATATATATATATTCACATATATATAATTATATATATATAGATAGATAGATCATTATCTATATATCTATATATATAATTGGCCTGCCAGACTGTGAGTCTATGTTTCCATTTCTCAGGTGAGACAGTGTAAGCTCTAGGAAGCCAGCAGTGACTTACACGCTATACTCTGAGTCCTACCCTACCAGAGGGCTTTATGTTCCATGTGGCTTCTTTCTATACCCATGATGATGTTCATAGCTGGCCTTGACGTATGGCAGTGAACCTCCAGGGCCCTTGGGGAAAATGAAGTTGTTCCCCCTCCCTCCTCCCATGTTACATATCACAGTTAGGCTCACTCAGCTCCGTTCCAACTCCCTTGTAATACACTTCACTAAGTACTTCAGATAAAAAAAGATAGACTATGTATTTCCTAGACTCCTTGAGAGCAAGAGTTCTGAGTCCATCAAGGAAACACACCTGGGGATTTGGAAGGCAGAAATAAGGTACAGGCCATGCTTCTGCTGTTTTCTGTTATTTCTGTTGGCACACATCAAAATAGAGATGGGTTGGGTTCTTCTGTGACAGCAGTGGCAGGAGTCCCAGTGTCTGTTTCTTAGCTCTGTGGGTGTCAGGAGCAATGTGGTCCTAGCACTTCCTGATCCCCCAACTTACTAGTATTGACAGAAGTAACAGCTCCCTTTGTAGGCCACTTCTACCATCTTGTTCTAGGGGTCATTCTTGGAAGCTCAACCTAGGGCTCTTCCG
>NW_006785876.1:4059716-4073758 GCF_000442215.2 Lipotes vexillifer
CTTCCGATAACCCTTCAAACAATTTTGTAAGCATATAATTCCCTTATTAAAGGGTTGTTGAAATTAGCCAGAGTGGTTTCTGCTATTTGCAGATGGACCCTGATTGACAGACCCTATAAATATCCCTTCCTCTCACACCCCCACCTTCCCTCAAGGCTGTGGGTTTGTTTGAGCGTTTTAGTCCTATAAGCTTACCAAACATAGGAATATATAACCCTCTGTAGGATATTTTCAACCAATTATAGGTCAGAACAATAAATATAGAAAATTTCTCCCGCTAAAATATATTGAATGTGTGGAGAGAAAAGAAAGAGAAAGAAAGAGAGAAGGAAGGAAGGAAGGGGGGAAGAAAGAAAGGGAGGGAGGGAGGGAGGGAGGAAGGGGACAAAGAGAGGGAAAGGGAGGGAGGAAGGAAGGAAGGAAGGGAGGGAGGAAGGGAGGGAGGAAGAAAGGGGAAAGGGAGGAAAGAAAGAAAGAAAGAAAGAAAGAAAGAAAGAAAGAAAGAAAGAAAGGAAGGAAGGAAGGAAGGAAGAAAGGAAGGAAAGAGGGAGGGAGGGAGGGTGGGAGGAAAGAGAGAGGAAAGAATACAGGTATATAAGGCAGCTTTGGTGAGTTGACACTGAGCAGGGAGAACCAGATGCTGAACCAGAAGATAAATCTTGCCACCCTCACATTTTTAACCCACAGCTTCCCCTGATGATGATGTTTGGTTTTAGGGCAGAGTTGAAAACCAGGAAAACCAAATCAGGAAAACCAAATAACTGAGAAAGTGGCTGGAGAAGTCACCCATCTCAACCGGCCTCCTTGCCTGGGTCTGCATTCATGACGCAAATTTTCCAAAATGCTCTGGTTAGCAAATAAAAAGCTGGTTGTGCGATCTAAAGAAAAATCCCTGATACTACGTTTGTACCCATCCCAAGTACTCTTTCAGGAGGAGATTTTTTTTTTTATTTAAAAGTAAAATGTAGTTATTTTTATTTAAGGTAGTTCCCCATCTTGAACACATTTACATTTTTCTTCCCTCATTTACAGCCTATTTCCTGAAAAATGTTGAGAAGATTTAAGAGTCTAATATTTTCCAAGGTCATCTCATGATTCATTAGTTTATTGTTTGTTAAAATATCAGCCTCAAGAAACTGGCTTAAATGGGAATGTTCATCTGGATTTTCTCTTCTGATTTACTTCATGGATGACATGAGAATTAATTAAAAGATTAAAAAGTCAACATTGCGCCGAGTCTCTTGAATAACAAAGAGGCCCTGCAAGAACCAAGTGAGGCTACAACAGGCACCCCTTGTCCTATAATATAGAATCATATATTAATAGAATTTGTAACCAGGGGGGGCCTTAGACCTGTCACCTTATTTCACAGAGGAAGAAGCCAGGCCCTAGAAAAAGGAAATGACTAACTCAGGATCACGCCCTCAGCCAGCGGCATAGCTAGGACTAGAGTTCAGGTCTCCTGAGAGTCACCCTCCAGTGCTCTCGGTCTTGCTTATTTTCAAGTGTATCCTTTTTGATCACTCTTCCCTTTCCTGTTCTGCAGCTGTTTCTACTTTAGTAGGAGTCAGACACCTTTCTGATTGTCCCTACTTAGGAGAAGTCAAAGGTCATTTAAATAGCTGAGAATTTCCTTCTCATCTAGAGCTCCATAGAAATCAGGACCCCCATCCCCATGGTGCGGAGGAGGAAGATAAAGTTCAGAGATGCAGTTGACTTGGCCAAGGCCACACAGCTAAGGCTCAGACTCAGGCCTCCTAACACCCAAGCCAACGTCCTTCCCAGCACATTATAATAGATGGTCTGGTAGCTTCCATGTGCTTTTGTTTTCAGAAGCAGATAGTAAAGCAGAATTTGGTCTAATTAAAGGCCATCCAAGGGGGATTAATGAAGTACAAAAAGGACATTATTAAAAGGAATTGTCCTCTACAAGGCAAGCCAATGGCAGTTATCCTTCCAAAGTGAACATAAGAAAGAAGTTCTTGTGTAATTTTCCAATCATTTAACTTCAAGATTTCTATCTATAGAGTACATGTGGGTCTGCATGTCCTTTTAAGATGGGCTGAATCAAGGATGACTTAGCAGAAAGCTGCTAAAGGTCAACGATCATGAGCTATTACCTTTCTTCATGTATAACTGTTTACCTAATGAAAGGAATATAAGCACACTACAGATCTTTGGAAAATTTAGGAAAGAAAAATATATACTCATAATTCTACCATCCGCCATGTTATTGTTATTATTTTGCATATTTCCTTTCCGTCTTTTTCCTAGAAGCGTTTTACATAGTTTTAAGCGGTCTTGCTCTCGTTTCCGTAGCATACTTACAACTTTGAATCCTGCTTTCCCCTCTGGTATTAGATCATAAATATTTTTCTTGTAATACATTGTCTTCATGAGCATCATGTTTAATAGCTGCAAAACATTCTACCTCATGAGAACCCCATAAAGTGTCTTTGACCTTTTGCAAGGTCCATGAACATTATTCCAGGGAATTCCGGGGAATGTGGAACATTATTCCACATTCAAAGTTGGCAATAGCATTTGTTTGAATTTCAAAAAGTAAAACGTAGTTCAAGGGCTTCCCTGGTGGCACAGTGGTTGAGAGTCCACCTGCCGATGCAGGGGACACAGGTTCGTGACCCGGTCCAGGAAGATCCCACATGCCGCGGAGCTGCTGGGCCCATGAGCCATGGCCGCTGAGCCTGCACGTCCGGAGCCTGTGCTCCGCAACGGGAGAGGCCACAACAGTGAGAGGCCCGTGTACCGAAGAAAAAAAAAAAATCAAGGAAGAGCGACTTCCCTGGTAGCACAGTGGTTAAGAACCTGCCTGCCAATGCAGGAGACATGGGTTCGATCCCTAATCTGGGACGATCCCACATGCCATGGAGCAACTAAGCCTGTGAGCCACAACTACTAAAGCCCGTGCACCTACAGCCCACACTCCGCAACAAGAGAAGCTGAGAAGCCATGGCAATGAGAAGCCTGCACACCACAATGAAGAGTAGCCCCCACTCGCCACGACTAGAGAAAGCCTGTGCAAAGCAATGAAGACACAACACGGCCAAAAATAAATAAAATAAATAAATTTTTTAAAAATTCAATGAAGAGCTGGAAAATGGATCCACCCAGTAGTAGTGAGCACCCCTGATACCCAAATAGTGGTTTCTAAACATCACTTGCCACTAAAAGGAATTAGGACTCACTTGAGAAAAGGCTGATTCCAGGTCTGGGGCAGGAAAGGTACAAGATGAGTCTGGAACAAATTGTCATATTAGGGATAAGAAAGCCAAAGGCCACAGAGAGTGTCAAAAACACTTAGGAGTCCTCATATAGCTCAATAAGAAAAAAAAAACGACCCAGTTGAAAAACGGGCAGACCTAAATAGACTTTTCTCCGAAGAAGATATACAGATGGTCAACAGGCACATGAAAAGATGCTCAGTATCACTAATTTAGAGAAATGCAAATCAAAACTACAATGAGGTACCACCTCATCCCAGTCAGAATGGCCATCATTAAAGAGTCTGCAAATAACGAATGCTGGGGAGGGTGTGTAAGGAAAGGAACCCTCTTACACTGTTGGTGGGAATATAAATTGGTGCAGCCACTGTGGAAAACAGTATGGAGGGTCCTAAAAAAGTAAAAAGTAGAGTTGCCATATGATCCAGCAATCCCACTCCTGGGCACATATCCAGACAAAACTAGGATTCAAAAAGATACATGCATCCCTATGTTCATAGCAGCACTATCCACAATAGCCAGGACATGGAAACAACCTAAATGTCCATTGACAGATGAATGGATAAAGAAGATGTGGTACATATATACAATGGAATATTACTCAGCCATAGAAAAGAATGAAATAATGCCATTTGCAGCAACGTGGATGGACCTAGAGATTATCATACTAAGTGAAGGAAGTCAGAAAGAGAAAGACAAATACCATATGATATCCTTTATATGTGGAATCTAAACTATGACACAAATGAACTTGTCTATGAAACAGACTCACAGACATAGAGAACAGACTTGTGGTTGCCAAGGGGGAAGGGGGATGGGGGAGGGATGGACCAACCCTGGTCTGCCAGAGAATTCCCTTAGTGTCTTTTTCTAACTTTTAAAAAATTTGTGAGGGAATTCTGTGGCAGTCCAGTAGTTAGGACTCCGTGCTTTCACTGCAGAGGGCCCAGGTTCAATCCCTGGTCGGGGAACTAAGATCTTGCAGGCCGCACAGCACGGCCAGGAAAAAAAGACACTAAGCCTAAGAAGCTTAATGGACAACAAGTACTAGTGAACTTTCCAAAAAGAGATAATTTCTATGTTATATACATTATTCTAGCGTTGGAAAGGTATCTAACTCGTTTTGTGCATCCAGCAAAGCGCTGACGCCAAAACTCAGCAAGATTAACCTCACTTGGAACATAGATGCAAAAATTCTATTTAAATTTCAGCAAGGCAAATACAACAATGTATCAAGGGAATATATTATGACAAAGGGAGGTTAATTACAGAAGTCCAAGAATCTAATTTTAACTTAGAAAGTTTATATAATTCACTACATTTACAGATTAAGGCATCTGATGATACCAGCAAATGCTGAAAAATAATTGGTAAAATTTAAATCTATTATTGATTTTAAAAAAACCCACAAACCTCTAAGCAGCTAGCTCCAGAAGGGAAATTTCTTATCTTAATAAAACAACTTATGAAAACCTACAGTTATTATAATACTTAGGGGTAATTTTAGAGGTAATCCTATTAAATCAGGAATAAAACAAGGATGCCTGCTTTCATGCTACTGTACGGCATTAAACTGGGAGATCTAGTCAGTAAAATGAAATAAGAAAAATGAATGAGAAACCTATAAATAAGGATGTTTTCATCTACAAATTAGAGAAAATCTAATTTGAAATGGCTTATACAATAAATAAATTCTATTATCTCACATAATAAGAAATCCTGAGGTAGGAAGTCTCCAGAGCTGGTTAATTCAGTGGTTTGCTGACCTCATTAAGGACCCAGGTTCTTTCTATTTTTTAACTCTACCATCCCCTGGAGGTCAGATCTGTAAATCTTCCAAGCTTGCCTCTCCCAAGGCAACAAGATGGCTCCCATATTACCAAGCATCCTATATAAATCTGGGATGCAGAAGGGATATCTATTCCTGTTTGTTTCTTTTCAAGAATGGGGAAATGTTTCCCTGAAGCACTTCAGGATATTTTGTCACCTCTCATTGGACAGAACGAGGTTATATGCCCATCCCAGAACTATGTAATAGAACTCCCAGTCTGCCAGGATGGACATTTATCGGAGAAAGAAAGAAAATCTTGGGGGCGAAGACCACTGAGACTTTGGTGTGTTTGTAACTACAATATAACCAAGCCCATCCTGACTTGATCAACAAAACCTAAAGTTAATCAACATCTTTATCCTCCTCTTTGAACAGTAAATCCAGTCACTCTCTTTCTTGATATGCTACCCTCACTCCCCCCTTCTCTCTGTAATTCAGCACTTCTATTAATTTCTTTTAAATACTTCCAAAATGTGTCTATGCAGGTACAAATTCTTGCATAAAAGACAGAAAATTACATATTACTATTCTACAGCTTCCTTTTGTTACTTAAAATAGATCCTGAAGTTCTCTCCATATCAGTACATAAAAAGCTTCCTAATTTTTTTACAGCTATATAGTAAATCCCTGTGAAGCAGTACTATTATTTTCTGCATTTTACAGATGAGATGTTAGGACATCTGCCCATGGTCACACAGCTGTTAGAGTAGAAGCGATGGGATTTGAACCCAAGCAGTCTAGTTCTAGAGCACTCGCTATTCATCACTATAAATCAAAAGCAAAAGGACACTATTTAATAAGAACATGCAGATTTTTTAAGTCAAATTTCTAGAAATGAAAAACAGTCACTCTTTCATTCATTCACCAAATATTTATTGAGCCCATAGTATGTGCCAGACACAGTTCAAGGCTCTGGGGACATTGCAGTGAACAAAATAGACAAAAAAGCCTAGTCTAATAGAGTTTACATTTTACTAATGAAGATAGATAATAAATATAATATATAGCCTATGAGGTAGGGGATAAGTGCTAAGGAGTAAAAATAAAGTAGGAAAAAAGGGTATGAAATGTTAAGACGGAGGGGTTGAAGTTTTAGATAAGGTACCTGGGAAAGCTTCACTGAGCAAGTGGTGTTTATTCAAGACCTGAAGAAGAGAGCAAACCATATGGATGTGTGGGGAAGAACTTTTCAGGCAGAGGAAACAGCCAGAGCAAAGGCCCTGATGGGGAACCATGCCTGGTATTTTTAAATAACAGCAAGGAACTTGGTGTGTGGGGTCGTGGAGAGGGAGGGAGAGGGAGAGGGAGAGAGAGAGAGAGAGAGAGAGAGAGAGAGAGAGAGAGAGCGCGCAGTGGGAGACGAGTCCAGGAGGTAACAACAGGCCGGATCATGCAGGGACTTGCAATCACAGTAAGAACTTTGTTTTTGCTCTGAGTGACAATGGAGTCACTGGTGGGTTCTGAGCAGAGGGAGGCAAGGATTTGACTAACATTTTAACAAGGTCACTCTGCCATGTTGAGAATCGGCTGAAAGCAGACCAGTCAGGAGGCTGTTGCAATAATCCAGGCAGGAAGTGATAGTGACTTGGACCCAGGGGGCAGCAGTGAGGATTATAAGAAGTGGTCCAATTCTGGATCCATTTTTAAGGAAAATCCAT
Source organism: Lipotes vexillifer (assembly GCF_000442215.2). Classification (NCBI taxonomy): domain Eukaryota; kingdom Metazoa; phylum Chordata; class Mammalia; order Artiodactyla; family Lipotidae; genus Lipotes; species Lipotes vexillifer. The sequence continues at coordinate 4,066,448 of NW_006785876.1, forward strand.
AGGATTTGCAGGATTTGCAGTGTGAGACAAAGAGAGGAAATAAAGATGACTCCAAGATATTACCCTGAATGCCTGTAGTAACAGTTACCAATAACTGAGATAGGGAAACCTTCGGGGTTTGGGAATGAGGAACAGGAGCTCAGTTTTTAACTTTCCGAGTGGAGCTGTCTCATAGGCAGCTGGATATGTGGGTCAGGAGTTTAGGGGAGATGTCTGAGCTGGAGATAGGAATTTGGAAGTTATCAGCATATCTATGGTATTTGAAGTCACAAGACTGATGACTTCATCTGGAAAGTGATTTAAACTGTGAAAAAGAGAAGAGTCTCAAGAACTGAGCCCTAGGACTTCATCATTTAGAAGTAGGGACGATGGGGCTTCCCTGGTGGCACAGTGGTTGGGAGTCCGCCTGCCGATGCAGGGGATGCGGGTTCGTGCCCCGGTCCGGGAAGATCCCACATGCCGTGAGCCATGGCCGCTGAGCCTGCGCTTCCGGAGCCTGTGCTCCGCAACGGGAGAGGCCCGCGTACCGCAAAAAAAAAAAAAAAAGAGAAATTGAGGATAGAATGAAGAGATTCAAGGTGCATTTAGTGATGTCCCTGAAGAAAAGAATAGAGAATGTGAAAGGCACTATTTAAAGAGAAATTTTCTATAATTAAATTTGGAAAGACATGAATGTTGTAGGTTCGGTTCCCTGGGAAGTAGACTGAAACAGAGATTAGTGTGCAGGAGGCTTATTATGGAGAGCTCTTGAGATCAATATTAGTGGAAGGGATGGAAGCAGGGCTGGGCAGAGTGAGAAGGTGAGGTGTGATGCAGCCTCAACAAAGACTTCGGCCAACTTCATGGGAAGGATGACCAATTGTCCCCGTTTGCCCAGGATCGAGGGGTTTCCCAGGATGCAAGATTGAGGGGTTTTAGAGACATGAGTCCTTGGCAAAGGACTGGTTGATTATCCTACCAAAGAGAGCTCTGAAGCTAAGAAGGACCTTTAGAATTGTCCCACATTGAGACAAGAGGGCTGGCTCTTTGTACCCCTGTACTGACGAATCATTGGATGCCGGCTGCCCTTAGGAAGGGGTGTAACCTCTTGAGCAAAACAGCACTATTCAGCCAAGGGCAATTCCTGGAGAAGGCTGACATCTGAGCGTTGTCTTCTGGAAGCACCCCCAGCTCCTAGCATCTGGGGGATTAGGTCCTTCAGTCCTGGAGAGGGATCCAGGTGGTGCAGGACAGTGTTGAACATAATAAGTCTTTCTAATTAAAGTAGTAAATTGTCTTCAACGGAATAAATAATACAAATCCACACCTAAACACATCATCACACCTGCAGAACAATATAGACAAGAGATAAATCCAGCCAAACTGGAAAGACAGACTGTCTACAAAAGAACAATAATTACTGAGAACAGACTTCTTATCAGATAACAAATGCCAGAAGAAAATGAAACAATATCTTCAATGTATTAAGGAAAGTAATTGTCGACCTGGAATTCTATATTCAGCAAAATCATGTTTTTACACTGAGCACAGAATACAATAAAGACATTTTCAGACCAACAAAAGACTCAGAGTTCATGTCCCACTAACGCTCAGGGAAAGAATTCCTGAAGGACATTCTTCAGCAAGATGGTATTATAGTTGGAGGAGTGTGATGCATGAAGCAGTGTGAGCAAATGGGTAATCTAAACCCTAATAAACATTGACTATTAAAAATTACTAATTTGTTGGGGATGTTTAAAAACAAGATGGAAATACATGTTAGGCCACAGTAATGTGGAATGTGGGAGACAGAGAAAGGAATTAAATCTTTATAAGACCTTGTATTTTTTTAGGGGGGGGATGGCAATACCAATTAGCTTTGTACTTTATTATGTCAAGAGTGCATATTAAAATTCAGAGTGTAACTCCTAAAAGAAGAAAAATAGAATACATAACTTCCAAACCTGTAGAAATAAAAAGGGGGAGCGTAAGAAAAACTATATTAATACAATAGAAAGCAATAAAAGAAAAAAGAAAAAGCATAATAAAGGGAAAGCACAAAAAAGGAAATAGAAATAAATCCAAATAGATTACTAACCCTTATAAATTTAAACGATTAAACCCAGTGTTTAAAGGACAAAAATTCTCAGACTAGGAGATAAAGTCCAACTGCTAAGTTCTTTTTAAAGAGACAAACCTGAGACATAATGATATAAGCAGGCTCAAAGTAAAGAGATGGACGTATAAACACCAGGCAAATACTTGTGGAAAGAAAGCTGGTGTGGCAATACCAGACAAAAATAGATATTAAGGCAAAAAGTGTTACTAGAAATCAAGTAGACCTCAGCTTCCAGCCAAGATGGAGTAACGAGAACTGGATTTACCCTCTTTGCCTGGAACAACTAAAAAACTGGACAGAATATTTGAAACAAAGGTCTCTCAGACTTTGGACATCACACAGCACAGTGACCCCTGATAGGGGAAACACATTAGTGAGCCCTACGATTGCTCCTGTTTAGTGCTGGAGAGTTTCTAGCCATAGCCAGGCAGGGGGAACCCAGGCAGATGCAGGGTCTCCGAGTTGAAGGGATAAATCCCGGGAGTCTAAGGAAGCCAAAGCTGTTGGAGTTTGCAGGCACAGTAGTGGAGAGGAGAAATTGCACACAGAGAAAGTCAGTCCCAGAGATCTGCACAGGATCCCCCTCGAGTCCTCAACTGAATGCTCATCAGCCCATGAGTGTGAGAAACCTACCCACAGCCAGAGAATGAATGACCCAAAAAGAGCAGAGGTAGCAATCCAGGAAGATGAAACAGGGCTAGGAAGAATTGGGCTCCCATCAGACAGAGTGGAAGACCCTGTAATTCATAGGGCATTGAGTAACCAGAAGGGTACTGCCTCAGTAGTGGGGAAAAATCAGCCCTAGACTAAAGTCTACTTGGATCCCGCCTAACAAAGCTTGAAAATAAAAAAGGCTTAAAAGGATCAAACTGTTTCCAAGTAATTTAACTGTGTCTCAGAACAAAGCTCAAGAATGTTTACAGGCGTACAAAGCATCCAGCATTTAACAAGGTAAAATACACAATGTCTGGCAACCAATCAAAACTGACCAGGGATGCAAAGAAGCAGGAAACTCTGACCCACAATGAGGAGAAAAATCTATCAATAGAAACACATCCAGAAACAGCCCAGATGACAGAATTAGTAGATAAGAACATTAAAAGTTATTGTAACTATATTCTATAAATTCAAGAAGGTGGAGGAAAGATTGAGCATGGTAAGATATAAAAAGACCCAAATTGAACCTCTAGAGATGAAAATGAAAGTTTTACTGGACGGTGTGAAGATTAAACACTGCAGGATATAAAAGAGAGAATTCATCAGGAAGTTATAAAAATCCTGAACTGGTGCATCTAACAAAGGAGACTTAAAGTATATTAAGCAAAAATTAACAAATCTAACGGAGAATTTGATGACTTCACGACCATAAATTTTAACATTACTTTATTAAAAAAAATAGATAAAAAGGCAAAACTTTAAATTAAATGTACCTATAAATTAAAAATATATATTCAAAGTAAATACAAACTGGCATTGCAGGTCTTATATCCTCATTCGCTGAGACATTTGTCATCTACTGTGAGCTCTACGAGGACAGGAACTGTGTACTGATCAGGACTGAATCCTCAGAGCCTGGCATGGGACCTGACACATTTTAGGGTATCAATGAGTAAATATTATATTTATAATATTTATAATTCTAAATGAAGTAGCTAAAATATTATAAGGCTACAGAGGACAAAAGTGCACAATTAAGTTTAAATTAATGGATACGTATAAAATTGCACATCACAACAAATAGAGCATACATATTTTTTTCAAAAACACCTACAAAGGGGCTTCGCTGGTGGCGCAGGGGGTAAGAATCCGCCTGCCAATGGCGGGGACTCGTGTTCGAGCCCTGGTCCCGGAAGATCCCTCATTCAGCGGAGCAACTAAGCCCAGGCGCCACAACTACTGAGCCTGCACTCTAGAGTCTGCGTGCCTAGAGCCTGCGCTCCGCACCAAAGGGAGAAGCCCGCGCGTGGCAACTAAGAGTAACCCCCCGCTCACTGCAACTAGAGAAAGCCCGCGTGCAGCAACGAAGATCCGACGCAACCAAAAATAAATAAAATTTAAAAAATAAATAAATAAAAAACCACCTAAAACATCTACAAAAGTCAACCATTAAGTAGCCATTAGACAATGAAAAGTGTGCTATTACACTGCTGCAGGATAGTCTAACTGGAACTTATGTTTTCTATGTAGGTAGTGAACTCAGATACTTTTGACAGTTTCTGCAAATACAGTTATGAACATTGTTTTGTTTTCTGGGAAACTGAGGAGGGGGCAATACTGCCCTCATACTGACAAGCTAATATCACGTCATAATTAGAACACAGCAGGTCCCAAGAGGTGACTTAACAAACCTCACAATCAGAGAATTTAAGGATTCAGACCAAATCTCTGTATTGATCTTCACCTTATTGATAAGAAGCAGCTAAGAATATTAACTGTAAGTTTACACTATATTAACTGTATAATAAATTGTCATTCAGCTCTCGCTTCATATGTTGTTTCTATAAACTCCCCCATCAAAAAGCCCATTCAACTGCTGTTAGCTATCTGGGTTGATTTAGCCTTATCTGATCATAGGCAAGAGTCTGGTGCCCAAAGCAGTCAAAACAAAATGAACATCAGGGGCTTCCCTGGTGGCGCAGTGGTTGAGCGTCCGCCTGCCGATGCAGGGGAAACGGGTTCGTGCCCCGGTCCGGGAGGATTCCCACATGCCGCGGAGCGGCTGGGCCCGTGAGCCATGGCCACTGGGCCTGCGCGTCCGGAGCCTGTGCTCCACAACGGGAGAGGAGGCCCGCGTACCACACAAAAAAAAAAAAAAAAAAAAAGAACATCAGTCTTATAGGAGATTGACTTGCTTTTTTTGGTAACACCTTTACTGAGATACAATTCACATACCATACAAGTCACCCATTTAAAATGCGCAAGTAAATGTTTTTAGTATATTCACGGAGGTTGAAATCATCAACACATTCAATTTTAGAATATTTTCATTATACCAAAAAGTAGTTCTGTACCCATTAACAGTCACTCTCCATTGCTTTCCAGCCCTAGGCAACACTAATCTACACTCTGTCTCTACAGATTTGCCTGGACATTTCATATAAACAGAATCATACAGTGTCTGGTCTTTGTAATTGGCTTCTTTCACTCAACATTTTCAAGGTTCATTCATGCTGTAGCATGTAACCATATACTTCATCCCTTTTTATTGCTTTCTATCCGTACAATTCCCTTGTATAGATAATACCACATGTTAGTTATCCATTCATCAGTTGACGGACATTTGAGTTATTTCCACTTTTCAGCAATTATGAATAATGTTGCTATGCACATTCTTGTACAAGTTTTTATGGGAACATATGTTTTCATTTCTCTTGGGTATATACTTAGTAGTGGAGTTGCTGGGTCCCATGCCAGCTCTATAAGTAACATTTTGAGGAACTGCCAGGCTGCTTTCTGAGGCAGCTGCACAATTTTACATTCCCATCAGCAGTGTATGAGGGCTCCAACTTCTCCACATCCCTGTCAGCACTTGTTATTATCTGTCTTTTTGATTGTAGTCATCCTAGTGGTTATAAAGCACTATCTCATTGTGGTTAGAATACTGCTTTAATGAGGTTTATTTCTGATTGGGTGTTTTGCAAGATAAGTGAGTGTTTTTAATCACTTTGCTATAATATGCATTTTTATCAACTTTGTTTACCCATAAAAATAATCAGTTTTGCTATATGAATATGAAAAGTGTTTGGTTATCTATTACTATGTAACAAACCATCCCACAACTTAGGGGCTTAAAATAACAACCAGTTTATTATCTCTCATGATTCTGTAGGTTGGCTAGGCTCAGCTGGGTGGTTCTTCTGCTCTGTGTGATATTGGCTGGGGCTGCAGTCACCTGGAAGTTCGATTACACAGAACATCCAAGATAGCTCAGATACATGTCTGGTGACTTCACAGGGATGGCTTGAAGGCTGAACTCAGATGGAATACTTAAGCAGTTGGGACTCTCTCCTTCCACATCATCCTGGGACATCTCTCTCTCTCTCTACATGGCCCCTCCAGCATGAGAGTAGTTGGATTGATACATGGCAGCACAGAGCTCCCAAAAGTGCAAAAGTGGAAGCTTTGAGACCTTTCTAAGGCTGATGCTCGGAACTGGCACAGCATCACTCCCATCACACTCCATTGGGCCAGTCTAGATTCCGAGGCATGAGTCCTGGGAGGCGTGGACCCTTAGTGACCATCTATGAAGACTAACTGCTCCAAAAGAATAGTTTACTCAGGCGATAATAGTAATTTTTCTAATTTACTGATAAATGCTTTCCATTTTTTAAGGCATTTAAGTCATCTATCATTGAGGACCTTTTGAGAGGCAGGAAAGAACTTGAGCTCACAAGAAACCACCAATACTCTCAGAAAGCACCCTCCACCACCTTCCAGATTTCTTATTCACTGAAGCATAAAGGAGATACAAAAAGGGTCATTTTTACCAAAGAAGCTAGAGAAAAAAAGACCTCCAATGTCAGCTAATAAAGATTTTGCTGTATATGGAAACTGTCAGGTCATTCTTATTTTCAAAGCACACCTTTTGATGTCTTTGAACGATTGCCTTGTCCATCATTCCACATGTTAGATTCTTTCTTGATGTGCATGCTTAGATTGTCCAACACAGGCCACCTTCCCCCATGTGCCCCACTTTGAACAGGGAGAGAAGCAGAGGTCTTCATGCTTCAGAATTTCAGACTCCAGTCCTGGATAGCACACCTGAAGACATTCTGTATTTCACTACATTTGAAAGCACCTTGCCATCATCCAATCGTAAGGTAAATTGGGGTTTTATATTTGAAAAGCACTCATTAAGTTCAACAACAGAACTGATCCCTGGTGAGGTAGGAAGCTCCCATCCCCAGAAGGGTTCGGACAGAGCTGGGTCACCTGTCAGGGATGCTACCGTAAAGATTCAGGAAAGCTGGAAGAGCCCTAACAAATTCCAGATCTTATACTTTTAAACCTGTTAAATGTAGACAAAGCATTGCCCACTAATGAGAGGCTCAGTTTCTGAAGTCAGAGAGATCTGGGTTTATAACCTGGCTTTGCCATTTACCAGCTGTGGGAGGTTCGACGGGTTTTTTAAACTCTGTCAGCCTGTTTCCTCATCTGTAAGGTGAGTATAATAACATTACGTATATTTCAGGAGTGGAGCTACTGCTGAACCA
>NW_006785876.1:4073768-4119432 GCF_000442215.2 Lipotes vexillifer
CTCCAGCCTTGGAAAAGCCTTGGAACCCTCTTCCATATGAGGTCATGGACTTTTCTGAGAATCTAATGAGAGCTTTGGATCCTCCACATTGCCCCAACCAATACACGTATCATGAAAATTGCTACAAGTTCATGGGGTTCAAAAACCCCTAGTTGTCCATCCGTGGTCCTCGTAGAGAGTTATATAAACCTTTGCTCTAGACTAAACACAGCAGCCACAAGCCCACAAAGAGAAGGCAGTGAGTCCTCATGAAAATCACAGCAGCTCTGATGGCAAACACACATTTTGTCTTTTGAGAGTCTAAGTCTGCCTCTGAAGTCACGAAGTGTAATCTGAGACTGAGCGGACCCTACAGAAATTTCCCTTATTTTGTGGTTTAAGAAATATCTTCGGGGACTTCCCTGGTGATCCAGTGGTTAAGACTCTGCACTCCCAATGCAGGGGGCCCCGGGTTTGATCCCTGGTCAGGGAACTAGATCCCACATGCCCCAACTAAGACCCTGCGCAGCCAAGTAAATAAATAAATATTTTTAAAAATTATTTTAAAAAGAAACGTCTTCAGAGGAATAAAGCTGAATGTGCAAACCATGACCATCTTATCTTAAAGGTTTTATACATCTTTCTATAATCTAAAATTTTCATCTTTTGAGAGTTCTCTGAGAAAAACCTAATTTTAATTTTTTCAGAATTTTCCCTGGTTCTCCTACATAAAGACTTGAAGGCCTGAAGAGATTGAGAAGCTGACCTCAGAGGCTACATCTGTGATTCAAAAGGATGAAGGGGAAGTTTGTTCATTTTCAGTATCTCACTCAAGCCCTGCCCTAGAGTACTACTTAGGGGCTTATAAAATCCTACAAGCGTTTGATGGCGTATCGGTTGGAAATGCTGAGTACCCACTGGGTAAGAAGACCTGGTCCTATAGCAGATGAACAGAAATATCAGGTTAACCCATCTCAGGACTGGAGTTATTTTTCTCTAAGTCTTTACCCTCCCAGAGGCGGGTTGGTAGGGTCTCTTCGTGAATGAAGAGACATTATGATATCTTTTGAGTGTATTACTGTTAACCATTGATTTTTTTTTTTTAACCATTGATTTTTATCAAGAGCAAATGGATACCATCTCTTGTGTTAGAATAAGGAGTTTCTGTGGAGTTTTTGTGTCCCTTACATTATTGTATGCACCTCCTCTTAGGCTGTTTTAAGCCAGAGCTTAATTTTTAATAATTCAATAATGAATCTTGTTTAAGCTCTCTTAATCCTCTTGCCTAATTCTCTTTTACATTAAGGGACTAAACACAGAAAAGAAGACGTGGCCAAATGATGACTCACTCCTCTTTCAGTGTTGATCCCCAAAGGCAGATAGACGAGAAGAAACATCCCAGAAGTGAATGAAACACACAAGTCTAAACTGAGAAATAAATCATCTGAGTCTCAGGCTATTTACTCTAACTTCCCCTTTCTTCTGTGACACAAAAATTAGTCCTAAAAGGTTTGCAAATGCTATTCACTGCTGCACATTCCACAAGATATTCTCTAATGAAGCTGACATTACTAACTCACCGTCACAAACCATTTGCTTTGAGCTGTTTCTCTAATAACGGGGATGGGCCACACTGAGTCATCCACACTCTTGCCCAGTCCCCTGAGAACCCCAGAGACTCATTAACTTGACAATTGGCCAGGATTAGCAGCACAGGGACTGTGGCTGTGTCATGGAGCCTGGGGCTGGTGAACTGTGGACTTTTGGGGCCCAAGGCAGTATTGGGCTGAGGAGGCTGACAGGAGAGGCTGAGTCTCAAACTGGTTGGAGAGAGCCTGGTCTGGTCAACTTACTCTACAGAACCCAGAAATGGTGCCCTGGTCACATTCTCAGGGCTCTGTGTTGCCCTCACCTACTTGCTGTTTCTGCCCAAGCTGGTGAAGTGTATCATGATGGCGTGGGGCTGGAAGGGTCCCTGTTCTGGGGCCATCTGTGCTTTGCTCCTTCTGAATTAAACCTGGAAAATTCCCCCTTTTCCACTGCATTCTTACAATCTTACATGGCCTTGTGCGGGGAAGAATAAAGTAGGAGCTTCCTATATGCCGTGATTTAGGGGTGCCAGATAAAGCCGCCTCCCTGAAGAGACCTGCCACATGGCTTACCATTCCTACGGGACACCCTCCTTTCAGGCAAGACATTGAAAGTGACTGCTGAAAAGCAAATGAGGTTCCACATATAAGCGATACCATATGATATTTGTCTTTCTCTGACTTACTACGGGGGGGAAAGCAGGGGGAGGGATAAATTGGGAGATTGGGATTGACATATACACACTACTATATATAAAATAGATAACTAATAAGGACCTACTGTATAGCACAGGGAACTCTACTCAGTACTCTGTAATGGCCTATAAGGGAAAAGAATCTAAAAAAGAGCAGATATATGTATATGTATAACTGATTCACTTTGCTGTACAGTAGAAACTAACCTAACATTGTAAATCAACTGTACTCCAATAAAAATCAAATAAAAAAAGCAAATGAGGTTTGGGTGGTCTAACACATAAACCTATTCTTTCCCATTAACACTTTTCAAATTAGTTTAGCAGATTTGCCCATTAGGATATTTGAACTCTGAAAATAGCACCCTGGACTGGTTACTTTCACTGCAACCTGTGGCCCAAACTTTCAAATTCAGAATCCTGTGTATTTCTGCCAATGATCATTCCAGCCGTCACACTGAGACTTTGTGGAGAGAGTATCAAAATATGATGATATCAAACACGAAACAGCCCACACTCTGCCACCCACATTCCTCAGCTGGTTCGGAGGCTACTTTCTTCATATTGTAGGAAAGCAAAAGCCAAACCAAGGTTGGGGGAAATGTTTAAATACTGTGACCTCCCAATGATCCAAACCAGGAGAGGAAAGTGAAAAAGATTATAAAGAATGTGCAGCACCAGTTCTCCGGTGTAGAGGTTCATGTCATTGTATATGCTCCCCTGGCAGGCCTGGCTTTCTGACTTCACTTTTGCTTGGGAACCTGCTCTGTGGAGTGCAGGTGTTTTCTGGTCTGTACCCCCAGCCATGTGGTAAAGCAAACAGGACAGCTTCTGTCCCAGCAGAGGTGGAGGATGGCATTTTGGAGGGTTAAGTTCGAAACAGGAGAGTATTAGCAAACCCATTTGACTTCACAACCAAGCCACACCCTCCAATCTAACTTTGCAGCGAAACCGACATTTTAATCTTCAAAAATATTTTTATAAAAAAATAAAAATAATACCTAAAAAGGATCCTAAGAATCAAACGGGAAAAGAGACATACTCTTCTGAATTGACCCACCCCGCATCTAGGATGGCTTTTGGTTCTGTCTCCCAGTTTTCAGGAGTGCGCCGTCGGGAGCTCAGGGCTGGAGGTTCTCTAGGGTATTTGTGACTCAGCCTTTCCCGACAGGCTCACCCAAGTATGTACATGGGCTGTCCACTGTTGTCCCACACTCTCAAGAGACAGTGCCCTCTGCGCCTCCCAGAACAGTGAACATAGGAAGTCTTGACACCTACTCAACAAATGCTTCTGCATTGGGTACCAGGAAGGATACTGAGGTTACAAAAATGAAAGGAAAATCCATGAATTCTTTGGATGATCTCATAAACAAGCATGTCAATGAATATTACACTATATGTTAAATTCTAGAATACAGGTACATATATAGGGGTTGTGGACACACAGAGGAAGGGATGTTTATCTTGGGAAGGGAGGGCTTTGAAGAGAATACATATAATTTTTGGCTTCAAGTAATAGAATACAGTGGCCTAAGTAGTAAAGATACTTATCATCTCATATAACAAGAGATATAGAGACAGGAAGTACGGGGTTGGCCTGAATGCCTTTAAGAGCTAGGCTCATTTCATCCTGGGCATGGGGAGAGAAGCTTTCATTTTACTTTAAATCTTCTCCATTGTGGATTTAGTAGAAATATCCCATTCTTACATTCATCATTTCTGATCCAGCAGTTCTGAATTTCTCCGCTAAAGAAGATATATTACAGGATTTTAAAAATTGTAGTAACTCATGCAGGCCAAACATGTTTTCTCTACGTATACGACGCGCGTGAAGAAATACCTTTCAGTTCTGCAACAGTGACTGTATAACCTCGATTGCCTCAAGCATTGGTGACTGTGCCTTATAACAATCATCTTAGAGCACAATCGGCCCTCCTTATCTGTGGATTCCACATCTGCAGATTCAACCAAACAACAGATCAAAAATATTCAGGGGAGGGCTTCCCTGGTGGCGCAGTGGTTGAGAGTCCCCCTGCCGATGCAGGGGACGCGGGTTCGTGCCCCGGTCAGGGAAGATCCCACATGCCGCGGAGCGGCTGGGCCTGTGAGCCATGGCCGCTGCGCCTGCGCGTCCAGAGCCTGTGCTCCGCAACGGGAGAGGCCACAACAGTGAGAGGCCCGCGTACCACAACGGTGAGAGGCCCATGAACTGCAAAAAAAAAAAAAAAAAAAAAAAAATATTCAGGGGAAAAAATTCCAGAAAGTTCCCCAAAGCAAAATTTGAACTTGCTGCACACTATTTACATAACATTTACATTGGATTAGGTATTATAAGTAATCTAGAGATGATTTAAAGTGTACAGGAGGATTGTGTAGGTTATATGCATCTACTACACCATTGTATGAAAGAGACTTGCACATCCATGAATTTTAGTATCCATGGGGGTCCTGGTACCATTCCCCCAGGATCCTGAAGGACAACTATACTGGAATAATTTCTTTGCCACTCTAGTGAAAATGCCAAACTAGGTCAATTTCTGTTGTCTTTGAAGAGTTTTAGGGAGAAAAAGCAAGGTTGCAATTTTTATTGCATTTATTTGGTTACACAAGAGTAATACATGTGTGTTTTAGAAGCTGTGGCCAATGAAGGAGGTTGTACAAGCTGAAGGTGTGCAGAGGGACAAATGGGGCTCCTGGAGTTGTGCAGTGCACAACCAATGAGATCGTATGTGGCAACCTATTTCTGAACACAGAGCACAGAAAGGAAAAAATTCCCCATGATTCTACCTCCCAGCAACTACATTATTATTTTGCTACGTTTCCTCCCAGTCTTTCTTCTAGGTATACTGTATTTTTAAATGATATTATAATGTACACCTGCTCTGTAACCTCTTTCATTTAACAGTTAATTATAAACATTTAAAATGTTTAATTAAATATTCTTGAAAACATCATTTCCAGTGGCACCCTATTTTATTATTTAACACTTAATATAGTATTTTTTTACATGCCAGTCACTATCCTAAACTCGTTAAAAGTATTAACTCATGTAATCCTGCACAGATATTTTTGTTTGCCTCTCCAGACCCCTCTACCCTCTTCCACCTTGCTCTGTGCCCCCGAAGGCCGACCTGTACAGACTGCAACACCCGGCTTCTGTGCCCTCTCACTTCCTTGGATTTGGCCAATGACAAGTTGTCATTGGATTATCATTCCCAACTCCACTCTCTTCCACTCTCCCCGTGTTAGGATTTGCCATGGGAGTTTGCCTTCTACTAGAGTATGTGGAATATAAATAGCTCTATTCTATTTACTTTAGTCTCAGTCATGGGACATGCTTTGGCCAATGGAATGTTTGCACACTTGTTGTGAGCAGAGGCCTGAAAGGGACTTGCCTGTTTGGTTTGGCCTCTTGGTGGCTGTTCCCAAAATAAGAGGCCCAGGAAGCTGACCTGCACCCAAACAACCCAAAGCCTGAAGCAGAGCTGCTTCAGTCAACCTGGGAGTGAGAAAAACAAATGTCTGCAGTTTGTAGCCAGTGAGATTTGGGGTTGTTTATATGCACCATTATTGCAGCAGTGGCAGACTTATCACAGATGTCTCAGAAGAAGCCTGGAGGGTGAGGTTAAGGTATGAAGGGTCACTGGGCTTTTCACAAAGAGCACAGCTGCTCCTAGGAACTCTCTCTCTCTCCAGGTTCCAATACCTGCCCAATTGCTCCCTATGACTTCCTACTACTACTTGCCCAGAGTACTGCACTATCCTTGGTGGTTTCACTACACCCTGTCCACACCTCTGTAGAGTCCTTTTATTAAACTCTACTCAAATTATCTAATTTGAGTGTGTCATCCGTTTCCTGCATGGGCTCTGACTTCAAAATCCTCATAACCATCCAATGATGTAGGTACTACTGTTGCCCTCATTTTACTAGAGGAAATTGAAACAGAGAGGTTAAGTAACTTGTGCAAAGTCACACAGCAAGTAAGTGGTGGAGCTGAGATTTGAATCCAGGCAGGCTGGATTCGTGCTGACTTCACTATGCTGCTGTAGGTTCATCTAATGGGCCTGTCATAATATATCTAGCTCTGTATTGTTTAAATGGTGCTTATATGTTTTTTATCAGGTTTCTGTTTGTTTTTTCTGTTGTAAATACTGCTATGATGAGCAATCTCTGTATAAATATTTACTCATACTCAGGGTTAAGAACGTTTCTAAAAGTTAAATTGTTGGATTAAAGAGTATGAACTTCTTTGTTCCCCAGCCCTTTTTTTATTTTTTAAAATTGTTTCCTTTTGACTGTAAAAATGATCAAATTCAGTAAACAAAATTCAAGCATTACAGAAATATATATCATAGCACACAAACAATTCCATACCCTCAAAAAAAACACACTAACCCAGGATCTAAGTTCTCTTTAACAATAATTAATAGTAATTATTAGCACAAGTCATGTTCTGTGTATATGTTTACATATGTGTGTAAACAAACACAGGATCATGCTATGCATACAGCCTAGTAACATACTTTTTTTCACTTAGCAAATATACATCATCATGAATATTTTTCATGTCCTTCAATATTCTACAACATTAACTGCAAAGTATATTTGTATAATTGCCTCTCATTCTACTGGAGCAATATTCTGTCATTTATGCAACCAATTCCCTGGAACTAGACATTAAGTTGTTTCTTTCTTTTAACTACAATAAATAAAATTCCCACACATATAGTTATAAAGAGGTATCTGCACATATTTTTTATTATTACTTAAAAATATATATAGTTGTGGAATTGCTGGATCAAAATGAACACGGGTTAATAAGGCTCTAATTCGTATTACAACTGGCCTTACAGGAAGGCTGCTGATTTATTCTCCCATCAGCAAAGGATATTATGGTTTTAATTTTATTTTTCCAATAACATTAGGTAAGATAAAAAATGGAGGGGGAGAACTTTTTGGTTTTTATTAACTTTCATTTGCTTACTAAGGAAATAGAACTTTTAATAATTTGTACTTCTGTGGCAAATTGTGTACTTTGCCATTTTTCTATTAGTATGTTTATCTTTTTCTTAATGATTTGTAAGAATTCTTTCAAATTGTCATATACACAGCAAAGGTTTTTCCCACATTGTCATTTCTATTAAACCTTTTAAAAATTTATTTTTCATGTAGTCAAATTTATCTGTTTTCACCCTTATGATGTCTGCCTTTCATGTTTTATTTTGAAAGGTTTTCTTCTCCCAAAGATCACATAGACATTCACTGGTTCTTCGTCTGATTCTTTTGCAACATTATTTTTTTTACATTAAAAGTTCATTTATTTGGGCACTTTGGGAGAGATAGAGCCCTAAATTTTTTTTTTTTTTTTTTTTTTTGCGGTACGCGGGCCTCTCACTGTTGTGGCCTTTCCCGTTGCGGAGCAGAGGCTCCGGACACGCAGGCTCAGCAGCCATGGCTCATGGGACCAGCCGCTCCGCGGCATGTGGGATCTTCCCGGACCGGGGCACGAACCCGTGTCGCCTGCATCGGCAGGCGGACTCTCAACCACTGCGCCACCAGTGAAGTCCCAGAGCCCTAAATTTTTTGCATTTATTTTTAAAATTATTTATTTATTTGGTTGCACCGGGTCTTAGTTGCAGCAGGCGGGCTCCTTAGTTACGGCTCCAGGGCTCCTTAGTTGTGGCATGCAAACTCTTAGCTGCAGCATGCATGTGGGATCTAGTTCCCTGACCAGGGATCTCGAACCAGCCCCTCCCGCGCCGCCCCCGCATAGGGAGCACAGAGTCCTATCCACTGCGCCACCAGGGAAGTCCCTATTTGCATTTAAATGATCGGTCTATTTGCCCAACATCATTTACAAAATAATCATTCCCCATTGACCTGAACCAGTTTTATCATATACCAAATTTCTAAGATGCTTTGGGTTCTCTTTCTGGACCTTGTATTTCATTCCATTGATCAATCAATTCTGTGCTAACACCTCACTGCTTAAAGCACTGTGGTTTAATAACTTTTAAAACCTAGAAGTACAATTACCCCCTTCACAACTGTTCCTTTTCATAATTTTCTTGAACTCTTCTTCAGTGGGTCTTGTAAGCAGACAAACTTAAGAATAATTTTGTCACGTTCTAAGAAAAATCTTGTTGGAATTTTTGTTAAAACTGCATTCAACTTATTAACTAATTTTGGGGAAATAATCTTTATAATATTGAATTGTTCCATTTAGAAAGATGATGATATTCTACGTTCCATTTATGCAAGCCCTTTGGATCTCAAACTACAATTTGTGTTTTTCTTCACAAAAGCCTTGAGCAATTATTTAAAACAATGGAAGCTCCATGGCGGGTATTTTCAAATTCCAGGGAGCCCTGAATAGGAAGCAAAAGACCCAATTCATAATTTTGACTACTCACTTAATACCTGGAAAAATTTACAAAACTCTTCTCTGCCTTACTTTTCTCAGCTGGACTAATAACCCCTGCCTTTTCCTGCTTTCAGAGTTTGCCTGAAGATTATACTAACACAGCAGTAGAGAGAGCCATGTTAATACAGGGGTTATTATTTTGTGAATATATAGCTAAAAATGGGAATGCGCCCAGTAGGCATTTTACCATATGAAATAATCCAACTAATCAAATAATAATTAGTGAGTACCCAGAAAGTACCCAGCTGTCTTGCCAGGATTAAGTAGGTTTTCCGGATATGGGACCTTCAGTGCTAAAACCAGGAAGGTCCCAGGCAAACCAGGGTGCATTGGTCATCCCAGCTGTCAGGCATCCCCTTCAAACTCTAAAATGCTAGAATTCCAGAGTTCTATACATAAGAGAAAATAGGCCCATGTTCCCAGGTTGTTTCCAGTCTAATAGTGGAGACATAGTGAATGCTTATGGAAAGATGAGGGAATGTGTATGTACTGAATTGTCCCATCAGGACTGGTGGTACAATAGGCATCTCAAAAGGGGATGATTGGCTTGCCCTGGAGGCTCAAGTAATGGTGCTTGAACTAGACTTTAGACCCAGAAGCATTTGCATGGGATGGGACTCCAGGTGGGGGATGAGCGGAAGGTATGAATCAGAGTTTTGTTGCAAGGAAGAGAAGATTTAGCACTCGGCCCCCAGCCTGGTACATGGCAGGTACTCAGTGGACACAAGTTCAATCAAGTTCAGGGCACTTGGTAACAGAGAATTGGGATATGCGTGTAGCATCTATTTAGGGTTGCACACTCTGAAGTTCACAAGAGTAATCAGTTAGAAATGCAGAAAACCACCTAAGAGACTCTCTCATAAAACACTAGATGAAATACTATGAAATTTATACAACCTACTTGTTTCTCTTTTTCCTTTGGCTGCCAGAGTTCTAGTGCTAAATTTAGTGCCCAGGGCCACCTCAAAGATGTTCCCACTAACTCCTTTCACTTCCTATAAGCAGGCATTGTTCTTTCATATGCTGAAATATCTTCATTTGCATTGCTCTAAAAAAATTACTGCCTGAAAAGACATTATGAAAAAATTAGAATATAAGGAAAAATGTAAAGAGGAAAGTTAAAATTCCTGATATTCCCTCTAAAAATAGCCACTGTTAATGTTTTAGTGTTCCCACCTACACACATACCCGCTGGCTTCTTCTTTCTGGATATTGTACTGTATATGTTTTCTAAATTGCTTTTTTAACTTAATAATACTTCATGAAGATTTTTTCCATTTCAATACATCACTTCTATATCAGTACTCTTAGCTGTTACATATTTTTTCATTTTATGGCGATACACTAATCTGTTTAGTCTCCTACAAGAATAGGGACATTGAGATTTTTCTAGATCTAGTTGTGTTCTGAATTATGCTGTTGTCTGATCATTTCCTTGAGTAAAGTCCTAGGACTAAAATCACGGGGCAAAGTCTATGTATATTTTATATGATGTCATTTAGAGGTTAAGAGGCAGGTTCTAGGGACAGACTGCTTGGGTTCAAATCTTTTATTTTCCAGCTCTGTGGCCATGGGGTTTGTTCTCTAATCCCTCCAGCCCTTGTGTTTTTTTAATCTGAAATTAAGATAATAATTGTACCTGCTGTATCTGATTGTTGTGAGGATTTCAGTGAGATAATGTGTGTGAAGTACTGAGCACAGTGTCTGACACAGAGTGAGCCCTCCATAAATATTTTCTATAATTGTATTGCTAAAGTGATCTTCAGAAAGATTATATCACTTTTCATTGACACAAAGGTCAAGCCCTTTCAATTTGTAGAGATGTGGATGGACCTAGAGACTGTCATACAGAGTGAAGTAAGTCAGAAAGAGAAAAACAAATATTGTATATTAATGCATATATGTGGAATCTAGAAAAATGGTACAGATGAACCGGTTTGCAAGGCAGAAATAGAGACACAGATGTAGAGAACAAACGTATGGACACCAAGAGGAGAAAGGGGAGGTGGGAAGAATTGGGAGATTGGGATTGACATATATATACTAATATGTATAAAATAGATAACTAATGAGAACGTGTTGTATAGCACAGGGAACTCCACTTCTCTGTACAGTAGAAACTAACACAACATTGTAAAACAACTGTACCCCAATTAAAAAAAAAACAAGACAAAGGTCAAGCCCTTTCAGCTATAGGATTTAAGCCAAATAAAAGTTAAAAAGTAGCAATACAAGCTGCTCCTTTGCCTACCAGGATGACAGTGCCAATTTACCTCCACTCTAAGGAGTTTCTCCAAGGGACAAAGGCTTATCCTTCTGCAAGTGTTTTAATCCAATCCCCCTAGTGGCCAAGAGACTGAATTTTCAAGATAACTAAACCAACCCCGTTCTTTCAAGATTAATTCACAAAACAGAAATAAAGCAACCTCATTCTTTTTAATCTTAAAGAAAATATATAACGACCCAAATAACACCCCTCAATATCATCTAAGGTCTCTGCTTTCTAAAAGTTGCTAGCTTACTTTCCTAGACAGCTGTAGTTTGTTCCCAGGGAGGATGGATTAAAAAATCTGGCTAAAGCCATTGTTCTCAATCTTGGCTGAACCTCGGTATCTTGGAAAATAGAAATTCTCTAGAGATTTTGATTTGATCAGACAGTAGTGTGGCTGAACATAAAGATTTTAAAAAGCTCTCCAGGAAATTCGAAAATTCAGCTGAGGCTGAGAACCAGTACACTAAAGAAAGTTGGCAGGCATGCCCTCAGACTGATTTTAACCTCTTTTCCATCCAATCCTCAATCAGACAGGGAGAGGCTGCTTCCTCTCTCACCTCTTCCTCTGCTCTTAGAAGGGTTCCAAAGAGAATAAACAACAAATAATCCCCCTGGGTCTAACTCCTAGTTGCCTCTGCCTGGCTAGAAATAAAGTATGAACCACAAAAGGCAAGCCATGTAAATAATTTTTAAATTTCTAGTAGCCACATTTAAAAAGGGAAAAAGAAATAGCTGAAATAAAGTTTAATAATATACCTTATTTATCCCCAATACATCCAAAACAATATCACTTCCATGTGTAATTAATATGAAACATTATTAATGAGCTATTTTACAGTTTTTTTCATACTAAGTCTTTGGAATCTGGTGCCTATTTTATGCTCACAGCACATATCAATTCGGGCCAGCCTTGTTTTAAGTGCTCAGTGTGTGGCCAGTGGCTGCCATATTGGCAAGGCTAGGGGTTACATGCAAATTAAGTAAACTCTGTAGGGCTCAGTCTCCCTTAAAGTGGGGACATGGCAATGCTGCTCCTCGGCATTATTGCAAGGATAATGAAATGCCTATTATGATGCTGGCAGTTAGCGAGCTCTCAGCAACGTTTAGTTTCTTTTATTAAGGGGAAGAGATGCACCAGGTCAGGTGGCAAATGGAATGACTCCTCTTTTTCCTCTAAAACAGGGTTTTTCAACATTTAACCCATGTTCCCTTTTGCTAAACATTAAAAGCTCATGCTTTCTTTGATCGTTTTTATTTCAAAACAGAATTTTAAAAGTTCAATATCATGACTAAAACTAAAAGAAATGGCACAACATATTGCTTTGTTATCACTCTCCCTCCCCCAACCTGGGAGCATGTGCCCTCTACTCCCCTTTCTATGGTGAATCCTGCTCTGAAACATCTTCCTCACTTCAAGCTTGCTGTCTAAACTTCAGATGAGCCTTGCATTCATTTAGGGTTTTTTAATTTAAAATAACTTTTTTTATCACTATAAAAATAATGCACGCTTCCTAAACAAAAATCAGAAAATATAGAAAAGCAGAAAGAACAAAATCAGAAGCATGAGGTTGGCACCATCCACAGAATAAGCACTCTAACAGCTGGGGTGTAGTCTCACAGCTGGTGTTTCCGACCCAGGCTGCTCCTTGGCATCACCTGAGAGTTCCAAGACATACAATGCCCAGTCCCACCCACAGAGACTGCGATTTAATTGGCATGGGTGCTACCTGGGCATCAGGATTTCTTTTAATGCTCCCCAGGTGAATTCTGATGAGCACCCAAGACAAGAGCCAGTGCCCTAGAGCAATGAGTCTCAGACTTGACTCTGCACACCAACCAGGTGTTGATCTTGTCAAAAATGCATACTTAGATTGAGTAGGTCTGGAGTGAGGTCCCGGATTCTACATTTCTATGAAGCTCCCAGGTAATGCTAATGCAGCAGGTCTGCCAAACATACTTTTAATATTCCATATGCTTCATTATTCATAAATACCTATATGTACCTTTTCTCTAAAAATTCCTACCCCTGTTTTATAATCTGCTCTTTTTATTCAATGATCCATCATGACCTCCTTTGCATGTTAAAAAAAATACACGCCTGCAAGATTGTTTTGACTGGCTACGTGAGATCCCATTTTAAGGATATATTACTGTAGGTCACTTAGTGCAGTGCTTTGGGGGCTGGGGGTTGCAGCTGGTATATAATCTGGGAAGTTCAATCCATGCCTCCATTCTGGTGACATAGATCAGGGATGGGGCTCCCCAAGCATTTCTGATATACTGTTCCTCTCTCTCTTCCCAGACCTTGAAAACCACTGACTTAACAAGTTCCTATTTGGGGGGCATTAGATTTCCAACTGTTTTTCATAACAAATATAGCACACAAAAAATTCTGGAAAAAAAAAAGGATAGATCACATCAATCTAGTAAGTGTTATTACTGTCTCCATTTTACAGATGAGTGGCTCCTAGAAATTTGAATTTGTAAAAATTTGCCCATGAGAGTCTGCTATTCACTCGGTTTGGGAATCACTGAAATTCCAATTTAACCCTTCTGTGCTCGTGGGAAGGATAACAGCGTTTCCTGAATAAAGCCAAGTTCAGAGTGCTGGCCACAGTCATGGCCCTGCCACATCCCTGTGCAGAGGAGCAAAGCCCCAGACAGAACCACAGATCTTCCATGGCCACAGATGGATGGACCAGAGGTGGGAAACCAACACAGTGAGTGTGGCCCAGCCAGCACGGAGCTGTGCTATGAAAACTCCTGCTCATCAGACAGGAGGCAGTATCACAAGGTAGTAGACGCCATAGAGGCCCAGAACTCTCCATAAGCAGAAGCTTGGAGAGAAAAGAAGCCATGAGGCAGAGAAAAGAAGAGTGAGAGGTAGGTTGGTAGTGACAGAAGTGTGAGATGCAGAGGCAGAAGGGGGCTGTGTCACTGTTATGCTGGGGAGTGGGCAGTCTTCTGCCCAGGTGGGGACACATCACTGTACTTAGAGCTCTGGGTCCTGAACCCCCTTCCGGTCTCTGAGCTGCGTTCTAATTCCAATGAAGCCCAGCTGGGAAACTACTGTAGGTGCCTGCAGAGCCCTGATTAATTACCATGTGGACTCCTTGCAATAATTGTGTACCCCACCCTCCCACTGGGGGTAAGGGAATTATTTGTGGTAAACCGAGGAAGACTCCTTATTACCAGCAAAAGAGCCTAACACGCACTCCCAGTAATTTGATTCACTTATTAAATTTTGTGAATATGAGATCTAAAATCTGATTTTAATGGGAAGAGGAACGTAAACACAGGGTAACGGAAGGAGATGGGGACTGGGGAATCCCTGGGGGAGCAAGAGGGGGCGTCGCAGAGAAGGTAGAGTGGGGGGAGAAGGGAACAGACTTCTTCATCTGTAGCCAGTCTAGGCTATTCCTGGGAACCTAGCTGACCAGTCAGAAAAAGGACTCAACGGGTGGCTGGAGTCAAAGGGAAGGGAAGCTGAGCTGCACAGTGTTATCCAGAAGGTGCGAGGGGACACTGTGATGACCAGAGAAAGCTCAGATGGCACAGGGAGCAGCGACTCCCCTGAGGTGGCCTTTGTTCTTTTGATGACCAATCAGAATTAGCAACCAGATTTGCAGACCTAGAGTCCAGTCTCTAGCCGGAAACAAAAGAGTCTGGTCTACATTCAGAGGACAGAACTTAGGCAACCAAAAAGTCTCTGCCATTTTCCCTAAGACAAAAGACTCAGGAGCAAGAAGTGGAGAGTCAGGGATCAGGGTCTTCTGATGGACCACAGGACTGACTGACAGGTCCTCAGCTCCCATCTACTCCCAGATAGGCCTGGATTTTACCAGTATCTCTCCAAAAGCTCCTATTTCGTGATATAAGTATCAGTCTCAGAAGGCTTATAGAATAATATTAACAGCATTAACAATAGCTTCTATATAATAAGTCCTGTAATAAGACACCATGTCAGAAGCCTTATACCCAATATTCATCCCATTTTCACATCAGCCTTATGAAGCAGGTACTAGGACGTCCCCTCTTTATAGATAAGCTGATGCTCTGAGAGGCTCATTAATTTGACCAAGGTCATATAGCTAATTAGAGCAGAAATGGGATTCACACTGTGTCTGAATCCAGAGTCTATGTTCTTGGTCACTTGAACTCTACTGACTCTCTCATCAATTATGACAGTTAAAGGTAGAGACGATCTAAGTGCAAAGCCCTAATTAAAATATGAAGACATCTTCAAAACAACCCCATGTCATAGAATTGTGGACATCAGAGAATTACAAGAGTCACCCAGACACCCTGTTCAGCCTCTAGAGGCAGCAACTTCCATTTGCAAACATAGCCAGAAGTTTCTCACTTATAACATACTGAACTCTTTCGAGAACCTTCCACCTCAGCATTTTTCCTGCTGGTAGACAAACTTTGAAAAGCCATTAGGTCTTGAATTAGACAGCCAGGTCAAGCTGGTAGAATGTATCAAACACCATCTTTCAGCAGAGAAAGGGATGATCGAGTCCCTAAACCAACACAGAGCTTTTCTGTTTGTCAGCACGTGGCAAAACCCCAGACCTTGTTCCAGTGGTACAAAGAGAGCCCCACATGTTTCCTCTGGGAAAGTTTCTACAAAGGTGACTGGGGAGACCACAGAATAGTGGGCAAAGTCTGAGGGCTGTGGAGAAAGGAGCAGAAGTATTCCTTTTCCTTTGTCCTATGTTATCAGGCCTGCTGAAGAGAAGCATGGTTCTGCTGAACTAAATTCTTGTCCAAACAATACAATTAACTTCCTCCTCCTCCTTTTCCTTTTCCTTCTCCTCCTTTTCCGGCTCCCTGAAGCTTCCAGAAAGTAAATTTTACATCTTTCATTCAATATTACCTCTGTTGTGCCTACTGATACTACAGCTTATAATATGCATCTGCTTAGAGGTAGGCATCACCCTACAAATTATAATTTGATTTGAAGGATGGTGTAGTGCCAATCTGTTCAAGTACTGGACACTATTATTTCTAAAATTTACTCATCAGATAGTTCCAATGTTGTTCAACTGTTCAAAAGCATAAGAGAGAAAGCAAGCTTTCAGACTGTTTTACAAAACCAGTATTACACTGATACCAAACCCTGAAAAACACAGCAGCCGAAAGAAAACTACAGACAAATTTCACTCATGAATCTGAAAGATTCAACAGTAATTTCTGATAAAAATATCTTAATAGAAATGAGGAATATTTCCTCAACATAATAAATGTATGCAGTCATATCAAAACCAGCGTCAGGCTTAATGGTGAAATTCTAAAAGGACACCCAGTAAACCTAGAAAAAGACAAAGATGCCCCCATCACCCCTGCTCTTTCACGTCATACTGAAGGTATAAGGCAATGCAATTATAGAAGGGAAAGAAATAGAAAGTATAAAAACTGTTAAGGGAAAGAAAATTTTCATTATTTGCAGATGTTGAGATTGTATACTTTGAAGACCTAAGAGTAAGAAAATGCACTACATGCACTACAGTGTCTAACTGTAAAATAAATGTACAAAAATGAACAGCTGTTCTATAAGTAAAGGACTCAGACCTGAGAGAACAGGATTCTAAGGTGGCATTGGGAAAAATAATCAAACCAATTATACCACAGAATCCCCCAAAGGCTCAGGAATTGGTGGAACTAGTTACATTTGGTGGTTGAAGGAGGGATAAAACAAAGAAAACTGATTGAAATACTGTTTAAGAGGCAGTTAGAGACCTAAATACTCTCCCAACTACCTGTCCCACCACAGCAAAAGACTGCAGCCTTATTCTCTGTAAAGGGGAAACCTGGGGGGCAAGGGGCAGCTCTTCTGGTCTGGAGGACACTAGGCACACTTGAGGGCAGGGGTACCAGAAAACAGGGTTAGGTGTAAGTACTGGATGCTGAAACTTCTGCCCTCCTCTGCCTCTGCTCCTAGAAGATGTCAGCCTGCCTTTCACCATTCCACGAGGAGACTGGAGAAGACTTACTTGGGGAATCTGACCAGCTCACAAGGAAAGACATGAAGATATATCAAGGACAGCACCCAACAAATCCTTCTCAGCACCATCAAAGCTTCCAATCAGCTTAAATAGGAGCAGATGACCAAAGATCACCAGGCATCTGAGGAAAACTTCTAACATGAAGCATAGAAACTAAAATGTGAAAACAGAAAAAGGAACTTGGAGGAAATGGATTACGGCCATTATGCAAGGAGAGGAAAACAAAAACAAACAAAACAAAAACTATCATTAATATCCTTCGAAAAATGAAAAGCTATTGTGATATTGCATCCATAAAATAAGAATACGCTGCTATAAAGAAAATATATTCAGAGAAAAAGAGTGAGAGAGAGCTCTTGAAATTTAAAGACATGATATCAGAGATTTGTTTGTAATCTACAGAAGGTTTGGAAGATGATATTGAGAAAATCTCCCAGAGTGTACAGCACAGAAACAAAGAGATGGGAAATAAGAGAGAAAAGACAAGAAAAATTAGAAGCTTGGTCCAGGAGGCCCAATACAAAAACAATACAAGTTCCAGAAAGAATAAACAGTGAACATAAAAGGGAGGAGACCACTACAGAAGTAATTCAAGAAAATTTCCCAGAACTGGAGAGCATGAGTTTCCAAACTGAAAGCGTTCAGAACAAAGAATTAAAATAGACCTATACTAAGGCATATCATTGCAAAATCTCAGAGCAAAGGGGACAAAGAAAAAAAATCCTCCAAATTTCTAGAGAGGAAAACAAAAGGCCTATATAAAAGATGAAGGATAAAAATGGCTCTGACTTCTATAAGAGAAAGCTAGAAAGCAACAGAACAATGTCTTCAAAATTCTGGAGTAAAGTGATTTTCAACCTAGAGTACCATGCCTAGCAATTCAAGTATGAGAGTAAGGTAAAGACATTTTTAGTTGTGAAAAAATTTACCTCCAAAGCATCCTTCCTTATGAAGCTATTGAAGGATATGCTTTAGTAAAACATGATAGTAAACCAAGAAAAAGGAAGGTCTAATGTCTAAAAATTGGAGCTCTATCACAGGAGAAAGGCCAAGGGAATCCCCAGGACAAATGACTAAGGCAGACAAATATGCACCAGGCATACAGACCAACAAGTCCAGATTTTTTTTCAGGAAGCTAAAACTGATAAAATAATCAATCTTGAGAAGAGCTTTATACACTGGCAAAGAATTTGAAGTGAATTAATGATAAAGACATTAAGAAAAACAGCTAAACAAATGCGGGGGTGGTGGTAGCAATAAATAACTCCAGGGAAAACAAATATTGAATACTAAAACACATTACAAATCTTCCTTATTTGAAACAATTTGGTGCTGGTTCAGGAATACACAATTATAACAGATTAAAGAATTCAGGAAAAGTCCCATATACAAATGAGAATGTTAAATGTGATATGGGTGGCATTTCAAATCAGTGGGGGAAAAAATAGTTTCTCAATAAATCATATTGGCTAATCATTTAGGAGAAAAGAGGTAGATGCCTTTCTTACTTTATTCCCAAGTAAATCCTAGATGGATGTAAATAGATGAAATAAAGCCATAAAAGGTACTAGAAGAAAACATAGGTAGACAGCATATAAACATTGTGAGAAACAACTTTTAAATAAAATACAAAATCCACTACAACAAAGAAAAATATTAATAACTTTGACTACATAAAAATGTAAAGCATTCCTTCAGGTGAAAAAAATCATTAAAAAGTCAAAAGACCAACAAAAAAAATTAGGGATAGTAGTTGCAATATATATAACAGCCAGAGTCATTTTCCTTAATATATAAAGAGTATTAACAAATCAATAAGGAAAAGACCAATAATCTACTTGAAAAATGGGACCAGGGAACTTACTTACAGAAGAACATATTAATGTTTTATATATTTTTTTATAAATAAATATATTTATTTATAAAAAATATTTATTTTTTTGTAAATAAAAATATTTATTTATTTAAAAAATTTATTTTTTTGTAAATAAAAAGATTTGAAGTGCTTGGTTTTGCTCATAAATAAGAACTATAAATTAAAACAAAAATGAAATATTATTTTATCTGTAAAATTAGCAAAGATTAAGAAGTGCCACAATCCTCAATGTTGTCAAGAATATGGGGAAACAAACAAACAAACAATAGAATATGGGGAAACAGTTATTCCCACATACTTTTAGTGGGAATGTAAATTAATACATTATCATAGGAGAGGAAATTGGTTGTATTTATCAAAACTTGTGGTGTACACACCATTTGGACTGGCAGTTCTTTATACTGTAGATATATTCTTACATGTTTACGAAACCATGTGAACAAGATTTGTCGTCTTAGACAGATCCCTTCAGGAGTGACTCCTGCTGTGTAACAGGACTCAGGATAAAGAATAGACATTTAAAGAATGCATATTTTTGCATTCAACTGAGTACACTTAGCATTCCGCCTGAATCAATCTGTAATAAGCAACATTTTAAAAACTTGAGCTTATAAAAATACATTTCTACTAAAAAAAAAAAAAAAAGAAAGAAAGAAAGAAAAAGAAAAGTCAGGGCCAGCAAGAGAAGGCCTGTGATCCTCATCAACCCATTTGCCCCTGGAGAGGTGTGCTAGGACCAAGCAGTCTACTGTATATGCAATGTGGGTTTGTGTTCCATAGGACAGACCCCCTTGCCGTGAGGGGCTCCCTTCTTTTAGGGCAAGCATAAGAACCACCTTATAAATGAAGCACAAGCTTGGACATTGTGCCACCTGGATACGGTGCCAGCCAGAGTCTAGACATTAGAGTGAGGCAAGTAAGGCTCTCATCTCTGGTGCAAAATTTAAGAGGGCACCAAAAAACACAGTAGTCAAGAGAAATTATATTTTAATAAAATATTTTAAAGTAAAAATTAATGTATAATCCAAAAGGACTTGGCATAGCACTATTACTGATCCTGTCTTCATTTAAAAGTTTGATATTTTGCTCATCGTGGATTTTTTTTTTTTTTTTTTTTGCAATTAACATTAATTTTTAAAAGTATTGCATTAGGGGCTTCCCTGGTGGCGCAGTGGTTGGGGGTCTGTCTGCTAATGCAGGGGAAACGGGTTAGAGCCCTGATCTGGGAGGATCCCACATGCCGCGGAGCGACTGGGCCTGTGAGCCACAACTACTGAGCCTGCGCGTCTGGAGCCCGTGCTCTGCAACGGGAGAGGCCGCGATAGTGAGAGGCCCGCACACCGCGATGAAGAGTGGCCCCCGCTTGCCACAACTAGAGAAAGCCCTCACACAGAAACTAAGACCGAACACAGCAAAAATTAATTAATTAATTAATAAACTCCTACCCCCAACATCTTCTTTAAAAAAAAAAAAGTATTGCATTAAATGTTATTTTCCTTGATTACTGAGATTTGAGTACCCTCTTAATTTTGCATCCAAGCATCCTAGTCTCAGCCTTTTTGCCATTGTTTACTGTGTTCTCTGGGAAAGCCAACTGCCAGCACCTAGATGAGGGAGCCCAGTTTCCGGTTCCACCGGCAAGGAGTTCAGTTGTAGCCCCGCCCACTAGGAGCAGTAGAGTGGAGGTCAGCTCCAAGTGTGACTGCCTCACTGCCTAGACTACCCAGAAGTGCCTTGGACAATCCTTGCAGCACAAAGATGTTCACTGAAGCAGTAATCAAATAGAAAAGGGTTGAAAATAAATGACCATCAATAGCAACTAATTAATTTTTAAAAAGGAATTCTATGCATCTGTGAAAAAGAATAAGATATAAAAGGTGAACAAAAGCAAGGTACAGAACAATTCATATAACATGTCTCCATTTGAATTTTGGAGAATGATATGTGATATTAATGATTAATAATTATCATAATTGATAACAGATAATTCAGTGCCTTCTATGTGCCAGACTCATTTAACCCCCATTAACACTCTATAAGGCTGATAATATTATTATTCCCATTTTACAGTTAAGGAAACTAGGATCCAGAGAAACTTAATGCTGGTTATCTCTGCCCAGTGAGATTGAGAATCTAAGTTTTGTTTTGTTTTGCTTTGCTGTGTTTTGTTTTGGCTGTGCTGCGCTGCTTGCAGGATCTTAGTTTTCAGATTGTTTGAACTTTCTTTTTACAGTTAGGGTTGCCAGATAAAATACAGGACACCCACTTAGCACTTGAATTTTAGAAAAAAAAATTGATTTTCAGTGTGAGTACATCCTATGCAACATTTGGGAGATACTTACACACACACAAAAAAAATCATTTTTGTTTCTCTGAAATTCAAATGTAACTGGGTGTACCATAGTTTTATTTGCTAAACCTGACAACCTACTTATAATGACCCTTCCTTTGGCAAGGGCAGCAATTGCATTAAATGTTATTTTCCTTGATTACTGAGATTTGAGTACCCTCTTAATTTTGCATCCAAGCATCCTAGTCTCAGCCTTTTTGCCATTGTTTACTGTGTTCTCTGGGAAAGCCAACTGCCAGCACCTAGATGAGGGAGCCCAGTTTCCGGTTCCACCGGCAAGGAGTTCAGTTGTAGCCCCGCCCACTAGGAGCAGTAGAGTGGAGGTCAGCTCCAAGTGTGACTGCCTCACTGCCTAGACTACCCAGAAGTGCCTTGGACAATCCTTGCAGCACAAAGATGTTCACTGAAGCAGTAATCAAATAGAAAAGGGTTGAAAATAAATGACCATCAATAGCAACTAATTAATTTTTAAAAAGGAATTCTATGCATCTGTGAAAAAGAATAAGATATAAAAGGTGAACAAAAGCAAGGTACAGAACAATTCATATAACATGTCTCCATTTGAATTTTGGAGAATGATATGTGATATTAATGATTAATAATTATCATAATTGATAACAGATAATTCAGTGCCTTCTATGTGCCAGACTCATTTAACCCCCATTAACACTCTATAAGGCTGATAATATTATTATTCCCATTTTACAGTTAAGGAAACTAGGATCCAGAGAAACTTAATGCTGGTTATCTCTGCCCAGTGAGATTGAGAATCTAAGTTTTGTTTTGTTTTGCTTTGCTGTGTTTTGTTTTGGCTGTGCTGCGCTGCTTGCAGGATCTTAGTTTTCAGATTGTTTGAACTTTCTTTTTACAGTTAGGGTTGCCAGATAAAATACAGGACACCCACTTAGCACTTGAATTTTAGAAAAAAAAATTGATTTTCAGTGTGAGTACATCCTATGCAACATTTGGGAGATACTTACACACACACAAAAAAAATCATTTTTGTTTCTCTGAAATTCAAATGTAACTGGGTGTACCATAGTTTTATTTGCTAAACCTGACAACCTACTTATAATGACCCTTCCTTTGGCAAGGGCAGCAATTCCCTTGGTCCTGCCACAGTGAAATATTAGTTCTCCAGGAGCCACATCTGATAAAGCAGGATTTCAACAGGTGGCCTAGTTCAGATATTGAAGCTACTTGATTAACTTATGACATATTAATTAGGGATGATTCAGAAACAACTGTGCCTGAAGCTCTGTCTTCCTTTGTTTTTTTGACTGAAAAGGGATGCATTATCCACCAGGAGAAAATGCAGGGGCCCTTAAAGATACAGCTCGGCTCTATCTCTGGAGCGTAGAGGCATTCACCCGGGACCAGGCAGAGGCTTTTGTTCTTCAAGCACCTTGCCACTAAAAAGCAGGCATAGATTTTAATGGTCATGTTGGACCCTGGAGACAGACGCCCCACATTTGGGTGTTGTATCAGAATTTGTATAGGGTCTGAACCACACACTGCCTCGGAAGCATTATAGACAGCTGTACCTGCTGCTCTTCCTCTGGGTCCATAGGAGGTGTGCCTCCTTGACTAATGGAGGCTAGAGCCTCTTTGGGATTCCTGAGGGAGAGGAAGGAATTGGCCTCAGGCTTCCGGTCCTGAGGATGCCGGGCCCCTTTCTCCCTTTGAATGTCAGTTACCAGCTGCTTATTGAATCTAAAACAACAAACGGACATCAAGTATTTCTGCGTCCCAAGCTGTGCAGTGGGAATAGGTCACGTTCAAATAAATGCAAGCTCCATTGTTAATGAAGAGGAACCCCAGGGATAGGAAAGCCCAGCCCCACCAACGTTCGTCGCTCTTCCCGGCGCTGCAGAGGCCAGCCCTGAGCAAGAGCGCCCCCTGCAGCCACCGGCATCATTGCCGAGGAAGCTCTGTCTTCTTAGACCTGCTGCCACCTCACTTTAAAATCTACACCTAGCCTGGGAGGGGAGGGGGCTGTTTCGAGAGAAGAATGAGGGGGTCTCATCCCACTGCAAGATTAAAGGCAGTCCCATGACATGAAACTGGGCTCTAGAGACAAAAACAGGAAATTCTCTCAGGTATTCAAGTTCCTGGGCAGTGATTCATGTTTAGACCATTGGCTTGGCTGCTTGATTCAACTGACTGGCAATCCCGACAAAATTAAGCTCCTGGTTCCTTTTGTGGATGCCACCAAATCCTTGGTAAGAAATCCTGTTGGAACAAAGCCGGAGACATTCTGACAAGATGAGGGAGGCAGGCAAGTGGACACAAGAGTGATCACACAGTGATCACAGGGATGCTGCCTTGGCAAGGGCAAGGGTCTGAAGTATTTAACAACCAATGTGCTACATTCAACAGCCCTGGGAGGTTGGCCTTCCCCTACCTACTTCCGTGCCTGGAGGTGACGCCCTGCACATTGCTGAAAGGTAGATCATTTTCCCTCTGCTGCCCAGCCTATCAAGGCCAAAAGTATGTCCTCAGAAAAATTTATGCTTAACTAGGTAAAAACAGCCATTATGGAATCAACTCTTAGGGAGCTTACTTAGAAAGTTGTGCAGAAATATGATATTCCTGATATCTTATATCTGGTGATGCCACCTGTGAAGGAGCCTGATAAATACAAATAAGGAGTTTTAAACTTAGCCAAGTGAAGGGTTGAGGCACAGTGGGAAAAGAATTATGAATTGGGAAAAATAACAACTAAACACAGGAGTCTAAAATGCAAGTTCCCTCTCCCTTTTGGGTTTTACACAATATGGGCAACCAGTCTGATGATAATTCACTGAGTAATCTGGGACAGGAACTTATGATTTCACAATTCACCAGAAATATTAAAGTAAAATTAAAACTCCTTATAACCAAATGGTAGGTAAATCATAAACTTACTATCCGGGAATCAAATCAGGAAGGTGAGAAGTAGGGAGGCCCAGGAAACACTGAATATGATCATAATCACAAATTTAGTATCCCCCAAATCATCTGAAAAGTCTTTGATTGAATTTTCCTTTTCTAGTATAGCTCCTCTGGTCTTGTATCTTTTCATGATGGCTCCTGCTGGTCAAAGACCAATCCTTGGTATGTGGCATTATTCCCTCCGTTGGGAAGCAGCATAACCTTACAGCATGAGGTCGCTCCTTATGCATCAGCTGTGGACAAACTGAACACATAAGAATCTCCCAAACCAGGGTGGGATGTATAATAGAGAACAGCCACTTACTCTAATTAATAATATTCAATTTTACAGTCTTTGCAGACAGAAAGTTGTACGGGTGTAAGCTCAGCTATGGAAGGATTCAACTATTGTAGCCATTGGCAACAATAAGTAATGGACTGAAACAAATGCCTATAGTAACTGATGTTTACAGACCATAGATGACTGGGTGTGATTTTTAAAAATATATATACACTAGTGCCCTTTTAGCAATAAAAAGTGAACACATCCATCCCTTCTAGTCTACAATGAGTTTAACTGACTCAACTTGGGAGGCTGGGAATTCTGTTCCTGCAAGTTCTGCTATTGGATGCCATATTGAACTACTCCCTTGACAGTGGGAAAAGATAGGGCCATTTACCATCCAGGCAAGAGAATAAGTGTCTCCTATGAGAAATCTGGCAAGACTAAGAGGAAAGACCTAAAGATATTGACAGCAGAGGTTTCCCAGCAAAACGTCCCAGGCAGATCATCCTACAGCAAATTTCACAATTGATACACCCTACTCATGCTTTCAGAGCATCTCATTAGATTTTTAGTCTCCCACTCTTAAAAATGAGCCAAAAACCACAGATTATAGCCTCTAATATGAGAAATAGAGACCAAAAGTAACAGAAAAGAAGAAACCTGGATAAAACCGAAGCTATACAGGAGGGAAGAAAGCTCCAACAACAAAACAAAACCAAGCCAAAACCACACCTATAATTGATACCCTCAGAGACACACTACTGAAACCATAAAATAAGAACAAGATGTTCTTGTAGAGATGTGGATGGACCTAGAGACTGTCATACAGAGTGAAGTAAGTCAGAAAAACAAATATTGTATATTAATGCATACATGTGAAATCTACAAAAATAGTACAGACGAACTGGTTTGCAAGGCAGAAATAGAGACACAGATGTAGAGAACAAATACATGGATACCAAGGGAGGAAAGCAGGGCGGGGGCACGGGGGCAGAGGGCCAGTGGTGGGATGAATTGGGAGATTGGGATTGACATATATACACTAATATGTATAAAATAGATAACTAATAAGAGCCTGCTGTATAAAAAAATAAAATAAAATTCAAAAGAAAAAAGAAGAACAAGATGTTCTTTAAAGTAGTCAATGAATAAAACTGAATTCCTGGAAGTGAAAAATGGGAAGAAGAAGTGAAAAATTCACTAAAAAGACTGAAGATGGGGCTTCCCTGGCGGCGCAGTGGTTGAGAGTCCGCCTGTTGATGCAGGGGACACGGGTTCGTGCCCCGGTCCGGGAAGATCCCACATGCCGCGGAGCAGCTAGGCCTGTGAGCCATGGTCGTTGAGCCTGCGCATCCGAAGCCTGCACGTCCAGAGCCTGTGCTCCGCAATGGGAGAGGCCACAACAGTGAGAGGCCCGTGTACCCCAAAAAAAAAAAAAAAGACTGAAGATGACATTCAGGAAATCTCCCAGAAGGAAAAGCAAAGAGACAAAGAGATGGAAATAAGAGACAAACGATAAGAGAAATAGAAGACTCGCCCAGGAATTACAGGAGGAAAGAAAAACAGGAGAGAACACTATTTTTAAAAATGAATTCTTTAAAATTTCCCAGATGGTAAGGACATGAGTTTTCATACTGAAAGGGCCTTCTTAGTGCTCAGCATTAATGACTAGAAATTGATCCACATTGAGTCACATCATTGTGAAATTTCAGAACTCTAGGAATAAAAAGAAGCTCCTTTAGACTTCCAGTGATAGAAAAACTGATCACAAATAAAGAATCAGAAATCAGAATGGGGACTTCCCCGGTGGCACAGTGGTTAAGAATCCGCCTGCCAATGCAGGGGACACAGGTTCGATCCTGGCCCAGGAAGATCCCACATGCCACGGAGCAACTAAGCCCATGCGCCACAACTACTGAGCCTGCGCTCTACAGCCCGCGAGGCACAACTACTGAGCCCACGTGCCACAACTACTGAAGCCTGCTCACTGCAACGAAGAGTGCAGCCCCAGCTTGCTGCAACTAGAGAAAGCCCGTGCGCAGCAATGAAGACCCAACGCAGCCAAAAAAAGAAAAAAGAAGAGAAATCAGAATACTTTAGATTGCTCAGTAAACATATTGAAAGATAGAATACAACTGGGAACTGCCTTCAAAATTCTGGAGGAAAATTATTTCCAACCTAGAATTCAATACTCAGACAAACTATCAGTCAAGTTGGAGAATAAAATAAAGATAATTTCATAATTGCAAGGTCCCAAAAATGAATTTCTCATGCAACCTTTCTTTGGAAGCTACTGGAATATATGGTCCAAAACGGGGGTGGATTCAAGAATGAAGAAGATAAGAAGACATAGGATCCAGTAAACAGGAGCTTCAACATAGGAAGGATGAAGGGAACCTTAAGGATAATGGAGACGAGATTCCAAAGAGAATGTGAAAAGAGATTTCAGGATGTTGGCTGTGTACCAGACGGGGTGGATCCAGG
The DNA here is from genome assembly GCF_000442215.2 of Lipotes vexillifer. NCBI lineage: Eukaryota > Metazoa > Chordata > Mammalia > Artiodactyla > Lipotidae > Lipotes > Lipotes vexillifer. The sequence goes on from NW_006785876.1 coordinate 4,100,646, forward strand.
CTTTGTGGAGCTTGAAGCTTATACAATTTGGGGATCTTCTTTAAGAAAATAAAATACAAAATTACAAATACAAAGTTAGGTTTGTATGAGAAAAGAAATCATAACAAACTATAAATTTTAAAGAGCTGACAAATACCACAAACATCACACAAATCCAGAAAAATAGAATATTATTTTTATGAGTTACCTACTTGATTCATGTCTCTAATACTTTTTTCTCTATATTTTTCAGCTGCATAATTTTTCTCCCAATAATTTATTATGAAAAATTTTAAACCTATAGAAAAACTTACAAGAGGGTTTCCCTGGTGGCGCAGTGGTTGAGAGTCCGCCTGCCGATGCAGGAGACGCGGGTTCGTGCCCCGGTCTGGGAAGATCCCACATGCCGTGGAGCGGCTGGGCCCGTGAGCCATGGCCGCTGAGCCTGCACGTCCGGAGCCTGAGCTCCGCAACGGGAGAGGCCACAACAGTGAGAGGCCCATGTACTGCAAAAAAAATTTTTAAAAACTTACAAGAACTTTACAATACCATATACCTACTACCTAAGTTCTACATTTAACATTTTACTATACTTTATCACAAATCTGTCCATCTATCCAGTTCTCTGTCCATCAATTCATCTTATTTTTTGATGCATATCAGACCGAACAATTTGCAGATGTCAGTACATTTCCCACCAACTACCTCAGCATGCCTATCCTTAATAGGAGATCAATATTTTTTTTTTTACAATCCTTGCCTTTTTTCCATTTGAGGTAAAATTTACATACAATGAAATGTAAAAATCTTAAGTGTACGCTGTATACTTTTTGGTCATCTCTACATATGACAATGATTTTGTGATATTTTTCTCTAGAGAGAATATGGAGATAATTCAGTCTTTTCTCCACTGTGGTTAATCAAAATTTGTTTTTATTATCAATAGTAGAGATGTATGAAATAAGCAACTTTTACATATACATAGGACTGTTTGTAATAGTGCTACAGGCTTAAGCAGAATTCTGATAAATTCTATTTATGTGTTTCCCACCAAAGAAGAAAAACTGTACAGTGCATTTATAATTGTATGTGTTGCACTAATCACTATCTTCCTGATAGGAGAAAACTAAATTGCTGGAAACTGAATTCGTCACTTATAATCTCCTACATCTGGTGAATGGAAAAAAACTGTTCTACTGACTAGTTTCTGGCTCCTTACATTCAGATCTTGTTTCTCTGCCCCTACACACCTATTTCTGCTGTCCAGCACCATAGGACATGTTCATATCTTGCTATAACCTCTGACCCTGCACTTTCATGTTACAACCCAGGGTGAGTTAGCACAGTAGAAGGTAGGAATATTCCTATAGCAATTCCTACTGGGATGACTGACAACAACTTAACTTTATACAGATGTGACTTCAAACTACATGAATAAATCCAACTAAATCCAAGTTAAATGGATTTCCAACTTACTTCCCCTTGGTTGGATTCCAAAACTGCAATGTGAGAGAAATTGTGACAGAGGGAAAGCTGGATAGGAAAGAGACAATGTATTTAACCAAAGTTAAAATATCTTACTTTGCAAATTATACAGAACTCATCATGTGGATACATTGCTAAGGCAAATGAAAGCTCTGGAAGCTTAAGCTTCATAGTGTCATGGGAAATCCACGGCTGGCTCTAGGCTGACAGGGCAGCCAGTCCATTTTGGAGGAGGTCAGAAAACTCCAGCAGAGATTTCTACAAGATAAAATTTATAGACAACTGGATGTGACTCAGTATAATGAGAGACTTAGACAATTGGCGGAGAATTAGGGCTTGAACATTCTGGTGTGCTCAGAGAAAATGATGAAAATGAAAAATAAGACAATTATTAACTCCATGGAAAATAAAAAGTTGTTCAGGAAAAGAAAAGTCATCAAACTTTACTGGATGGCTCAGCTATAAATAATTTTTATCAGCATAATAATGTAAGCTCTGAAAGTTTGCCTATCTAAATTACAATATAACTGCATTAGGAGGGTGGAGGAATATGAAGGGTATAGGTACATGGTGCAGGCAGGGGATGAAAGAGAGTGAAATCCTCATCTTTCCTAACAGGAAGTGCATAAATGATGCCTAAAATGGAAAAAAAAAAATCAAGAAGCAGTACAAGGGGGACTTCTCTGGCGGTCCAGGGGTTAAGACTTTGCTTTCCAATGCGGGGGGTGCACGTTCGATACCTGGCTGGGGAGCTAAGATCCCACATGCCTCGTGGCCAAAAAACCAAAACATAAAATAGAAGCAATATTGCAACAAATTCAATAAAGACTTTAAAAATGGTTCACATTAAAAAAAAAATCTTTAAAACAAACAAAACAACAAAAAAGAAGCAATACAAGGAAGCTATTTTGAGATGTGAAAGCAGTTAAAATAATTCAGTGTTTGCCGCTGAGAAGGCAGAAGTTGGGGGAAAGGGAGTAGGGACTGCTCTGCTTTCTTTTCGTTTATCTTTTCTTTTTTTTTTTTTTTAACAAACTTTGTAGAACTATATAACTGTTGAAATTTGCACATAAATAATTTTGACAAAAATTAAAAATTAAAATACACTCATAACCTGTAATCTAGGGATTCTAGCTCTAAGATTTTATCTAACCCAGAGACATACTCACACATGTGCATAATTACATTTTTACCAGGTTGTTTATTGCCTATGGTCTATGAGAACAAAAGATTGGAAATGATTTAAACATCATCAGTAAGGGATTGTTAAATAAATGAAACATCTCCATTGGAATACTAGGTAGCCTATTTAAAAATGAGGCAACTCTATGTATCCTGATATGGAGGAATCTCCTAAATGAAAAGGCGAATGCAGAAAATTTGCATACATGCTACCACTGGTATAAAAACAAAAATAAACACACTTGTACTGTACATAAACTCTCTAGAAGGACACACAAGGAATGGAAACAGTAGTTGTCTCCAGGAGAGGGAACTTAATGGTTAATGAAAGGGATAGGAAAGTGCCTTACTTTTCATAACTATACCCTTCTGTACTTTTAAAACTGCAGACCATGTGACATTATCTATTAAAAAAGTAAAATTTTAATTAAAAAACTTTAATACAAAATGGAAAAACACAGAATTAATTAAATGAACTCAAAGACAAGGCAAATGGATATTTGCTAATTAGTAACTGTATCAGTCAGGTTTCTCCAGAGAAACAGAACCAATAGGTACATATCTCCACCACCAAGCTTGATGTCAGTAACAGCCACAGGAAGAGATAGCCTTCAAATCACTTCCAACTTCTAAATCTCACAGAGCACATATAACTGATGAAATTTAATTTGTTTCCTGGACTCTAGTTGCAGAGGAGGGTGGGCAGCATGTTTAGCTTATCACACTTTATAGTGAATGAAAGCATATCAGGAGATGACATTGTCTGGGGAAGCCAATCCACAGCATTTGCCGCAGTAACTAAACTTGTGAAGGTGGTTTCTGAGAGTCTGGTATAATAGTACCATACCTGGCAGCCTTAAGCCCTTGTCCTTTTTGGGCTCGGTGTCACTAGTTTTCTAATGCCTTTGCAAAGCCAGAAAGACACCAGAACTTTTCTTTCATTTTGCCTCCCATAATGACCAAGTACAATAATTTACATGCCTTAAAGAATATATTGCACCTGTCAACGAAAAAATAATTATTCCTGACACTTGTTAAAGATGGTAAGGAAGACTTTATTCAAAAGGGGCTACTACAACAGGGTTTTGCAGTTGAGGATAGAAAACGAGCTCAACTCTGAAAACAACAAGGACAAACAGATATTTATAGCCAAGGAGCAGAGTGGGGTCAATGAGTGGAAAATTACTAGGAGGACATCAGGGCTAGGGAGATTCTTGCTAGACCAGCTCAACAGGATTCTTGCTGAAGGCAGGCCAGGGCGATAAGACAGCAAGGATGGGGGATGAGGAATTTGATCGAATATCAATGTAATCAGACCAAGGGTAGGAGTTTCTTGCTAAACTGACTCAGCAGGATTCTTGCTAAAACTGGAAGAAGCAGGCTAAGGACAGAGCCCAATTCCTAGCCAAAAAGAGGACTCAGAGGAACCTGACGAGAGATTGGTCAGGGAGAGAGTCTTTGTCACACTGCTCAGTACCCAATGGACAGAAATAATTGGGGAGGGGATAGAATGTGCTAGTTGGACAACTCTGCCTCAGAACGTGCCATGTGACAATCCTTCCCACATCTAGAAGAAAGATGGCCTTGACAAGCTGACTTTAAGAAGCAGAAAACCACACTTGGAGGAGATCATTTGTATCAGTGACAACAGATACAGAAAATATGAAATATTCTTCAAAATCTTTGCCTATATAATGTATTCATTTGTTTACTTTTTTTCATTGCCTGAGGACTTTTTAGAGACCAGCTGCTTTATAACTTTCCTATTAAAGATTAGAGGAAAGCTACTCTTAACCCCCAAAGAGAAAAAAAAAGTTGCAATTTACTGTCATCACGGTCAATTATCTCAGTATGAAAGAGGGAGGTGGATAACCTTGTCCCCAAGAAAAGCAGAGCAGGTATCCACAGACTTAACCGTAGATGGACCTACCTTGGTGTGACTCTCCTGAGATGGGAAGATCTCAGCTCAGTGTTTTGAAACAATTCAAGAACAAAAGTTCTCAACCTTTTACCCATGGCCTTTAAGAAGCGTCAATTAATTATTTTACGATCTGTCAAGGAAAAGGGAGACTGGATTTTGACATACTATACTTGAGCTTGGTTATTTTAAATATTAAAAATAATAATAAATTAATTTCCCTAGAAGTAGGTCCATGGAGGAGCAAAATGGCATGGAAAAAATATGAGCCTTGGAGACCTTGGAACTGAGTTCAAATGCCAGCTCTGCTACTAATCGAACTATGTATCCTGAAATGATTAGATATTTCTGTGTATAAAACCACCTCAAAATTCAGTGGCTTAAAACCACAATCATTTAGTTCACAATTCTGCAGGTCAGTAATTTAGGCCAGTTCTACTGGTCTCCCGCGAGTCCCTCAGGTGCCTGCAGGTACCCACAGGTCAGCTAGGTGGCTCTGCTTCCAGGAGTTGGCTGGGTGTTAACCTGTGTACTGCTGCTTTCCTTCCTGTGCTCTTATTCTCCAGCAGGTCAGTCCAAATATGTTCTCACAGAGAAAGCAGTGGTCCAAGAGAGAGGGTGGAAGTGTGCAAGACCACATCTAGGGACCTAGGCTTGGAATTGGTATACTGTCACTTTCACCACATTCTGTTCCCTAAAGCAAGTCACAAAGCCAGCCCAGGTTCAAAGGTTGGGAAAATACGCCACTCAAAGACTGGCAGAGTCACACAGCCAAGGGAAGGCCATTAATTAGGGCTGTAAAACTGAATCACTACCACAGTGACTTTGGGCAAGTTATCTTACCTTCATAAGCCTCAGTTTCATCACATCTTAACTGAAAATAATAACATGTATCTGAAAGGTTGTTTTTTAAATTTTATGTTATTTTTGGCTGTGTTGGGTCTTCGTTGCAGTGAGCAGGGGCTATTCTTTTTTTTTTTTTTTTTTTTTTTTTTTTTTTTTTTTGCGTTACGCGGGCCTCTCACTGTTGTGGCCTCTCCCGTTGCGGAGCACAGGCCCCGGACGCGCAGGCTCAGCGGCCGTGGCTCACGGGCCCAAATGCTCAGCGGCAGTGGCTCACGAGCCCAGCCGCTCCGCGGCATGTGGGATCTTCCCGGACCGGGGCACAAACCTGTGTCCCCTGCATCAGCAGGCGGACTCTCAACCACTGCGCCACCAGGGAAGCCCCTGCAGTGAGCAGGGGCTATTCTTCATTGCAGTGCACGGGCTTCTCATTTTGGTGGTTTCTCTTGTTGTGTAGCACAGGCTCTAGGAGCCTGGGCTTCAGTAGTGGCAGCACAGGGGCTCAGTAGTTGCGGTGCATGGGCCCAGTAGTTGCGGTACACGGGCTCTAGGGCATGTGGGCTTCAGTAGTTGTGGTGCGCGGGCTTGGTATTTGTGGCTCATGGGCTCTAGAGCGCAGCCTCAGTAGTTGTGGTAAATGGGCTTAGCTGCTCAGCGGCGTTGGGGATCTTCCCGGACCGGGGATTGAACCCATGTCCCCTGCATTGGCAGGCGGAATCCTTAACCACTGCGCCACCAGGGAAGTCCCTGAAATGGTTTTAGTAAAGAATAGGAATAGGGCTTCCCTGGCGGCACAGTGGTTGAGAATCCGCCTGCCAGTGCAGGGGACACGGGTTTGAGCCCTGGTCTGGGAAAATCCCACATGCCGCGGAGCAACTAAGCCCGTGCACCACAACTGCTGAGCCTGCGCTCTAGAGCCCATGAGCCACAACTACTGAGGCCTGCGCACCTAGAGCCTGTGCTCTGCAACAAGAGAAGCCACCGTAATGAGAAGCCCGCACACTGCAACAAAGAGTAGCCCCTGCTCACTGCAACTAGAGAAAAGCCCGAGCTCAGCAACTAAGACCCAACGCAGCCAAAAATAAATAAATAAATAAATAAATAAATTTTTAAAAAAAGAATAGGAATAATATAACAGTTACTATTACTAGGGAGCATAGCATTTATCAGTTTATCCGAAAACTTTTGGCCATAAAGCCATAGCTTTCTTATTGTTCTTGATTCATTCCAAGTCTGTTTCAGCCTCAGGGCCTTTGCACTTGCTCTTTCCTTTGTTTTCAATGCTCTTGTCCCAGATTTTCACATGACTACCTCTTTCTTTTCACTCAGGGCTCAGCACAATTTTCCCTTCCTCAGATATGCCTCCCTGACCAACCTATCTAATAAAATAAATAATAAATAAATAAATAAATAATTTTTTTTAAGTTCTATTTATTGATTGATTTTTGGCTGCATTGGGTCTTTGTTGCTGTGTGTGGGCTTTCTCTAGTTAAGGTGAGTGGGGGCTACTCCTCGTTGCTGTGTGCGGGCTTCTCATTGCAGTGGCTTCTCTTGTTGTGGAGCATGGGCTCTAGGCACCTGGGCTTCAGTAGCTGCAGCACGCGGGCCCAGTAGTTGTGGCTTGCGGGCTCTAGAGTGCAGGTTCAGTAGTTGTAGCTCACGGGCTTAGCTGCTCTGCAGCATGTGGCATCATCCCAGACCATGGATCAAACCCGTGTCCCCTGCATTGGCAGGCAGATTCTTAACCACTGAGCCAGCAGGGAAGTCCCTAACTTCTTGTTATACAGACTTTCAAACAATATTCTTCTTCTTAGCATCATCCTCACCCACTTTCAGAGTAACATGGTACTTCATTTTTCTAAGTTTTTCAGAGTTCCGGATATGAATTAGCTTGAGTCTGTGTTGCTCTACTGCTGTCTTAGGTTTCAGCATTCACTGATTGCTAAGTCAGTTAATTCTCATCCATGCGCTTTCTATCTTCCAAAAGTTTGGTGCTGTCATCTCCATACCTAGTCTACCTTTCTTTTTTTTCACCTTTTACTGTCATGAGGTATTCAATGTGCCATGTCTAACTGAAAGCTCGAGATTAGGGTTTAATGCCCACATGGGAACAGAAGATAAGACTTGGGACCCAAGAAACATGAATTGAAACTGAGATCCCCACATAAAGCCAGAGCTTTCAAAGGAATGGAATATCAGTGAAAGGATAGACTAGGAAAAGACTCATTGACTGGCAGAGGAAAATGACAAAGAAACTTTTAAACTGGACTCTGAGTAGGAAAAATAACTCTCCCATTGGAATTTATAAACAGGAACAATGCCACACAATTGAATTAATACTATTAGGGAATCACCAAGCCAAGAAACTGATGTAAAAATTGGTCTTGGGTATATGATACTCCTAGTGTGCCTGGTCCTGAGTATAGGATATTCCTAGAATACCTGGCCTTATAGAAGCAAAGGGAAAACTATTTTGAAGATACATGCTCTCAACACAGGCCTCTTAAGATTCCCATGGCTAACGTTAAGTGAAAATGATCTCAAATTTGATAATCACAAAGCAAAAAGGAACAATCATTTAAATGAGGATCCACACAGACACAGAAAGTAAGATTCAATTCGCAAGGTCTTTATAAATACAACAATCTACTGAACACTACTGAATAAGCATTTTCTTAAGTATTAAAGATATAAAAGAAAGATTCAGAGCCATAAATAAATAATAAGACATTATGAAAGAACAGGAATCTTTGAAAATGAATTAAATATAATTTCTAGAAATGAGAAATGAAGTCACTGAAAATAAAAATTCAGTAGATAGTTAATATCAGATTAGACACAGTTGAAGAGAGAATTTGTATGCTAGAAGATATAACTAGAATGCAAAACAGTTAAAAGTATGGGAAAATGAAAAAGAGATTGAAAGTCATGGAAAATATAAAAGGAAGTCAAAGAGAATTCCACAAAGAGGGCTTCCCTGGTGGCTCAGTGATTAAGAATCTGCCTGCCAATGCAAGGGACACAGGTTCGAGCCCTGGCCTGGGAAGACCCCACATGCCACAGAGCAACTAAGCCCGTGAGCCACAACTACTGAGCCCACATGCCTCAACTACTGAAGCCTGTGTGCCTAGAGCCTGTGCTCCGCAACAAGAGAAGCCACTGCAATGAGAAGCCCGCACACTGCAACGAAGAGTAGCCCTCGCTCACCGCAAGTAGAGAAACCCCCACACAGCAATGAAGGCCCAACAGAGCAAAGAAAAAATAAAATAAAATAAAATAAATAAATTTTTAAAAAAGAAAAGAATTCCACAAAGAGGAAATAGAGAGAATGCAAGGAAGGTAATATTTGAAGAAATAATGGCTTTGGAGAGTTACCTGACCATATACCTTAGTCCACAAAGTTAATGTCATCAAATACCAAAGATCTATATCATATAGACCATGTTCTCTGCCCACAGTACAATACAATGAGAAATCAGTAACAAAAGATAACAATGCCAGAAGTGGCCAAGATTGCAAAGAAGGAAAACCCTAAGCTCACCTCCTCCCACAGGCATACCAAAATTACAAACTCCAGAACTATGATAAAATTAAGCAAATATTGATGAAAAAGTCTGGAAGACTAACAGGAAAGATCTTCTTCAACTAAAGATATAAAGAAGGAACCACAACAAGACAGGTAGGAGGGGTGGAGACGTGATATAGTCGACACCCATACCCCTGGGCAGGTGACCTACAAACAGGAAGATAACTACACTTGCAGAGGTTCTCCTCAAGGAGCAAGAGGTCGAAGCCCCACATCACTCCCCAGCTCAGGGGTCCTGCATCAGCAAGACGAGCTCCTAGAATGTTTGGCTTTGAAGGCTAGCAGCACTTACTTTTGGGAGAACCAGAGGTCTGTGGGAAATAGAGACTCCAATCCTAAAGGGTGCACACAAAATCTCACATGCTCTGGGACCCAGGGAAGAAGCAATAATTTGAAAGAAGCCTGAGTCAGACCCACCTGCTGACCTTGGAGAGTCTCCTGGAGAGGCAGGAGGCAACTGGAGTTCACCCTGGAGACACAGACACTGGTGGTAGCCATTTTGGGGAGCTCATTCTATGAGGACACTGGTGCTGGCAAGGGCCATTTTGGAATCCTCCCTCTAGCTTATTAGAGCTGGGACCAGGCCCTTCCCATCAGCCTGTTGGCACCAGTACTGGGACACCTCAGGGTGAGCAACTAGCTGGGGGATGGGGAACACAGCCCCACCAACTAGCAGGCTGATACTAGACCCAGAACCCTCTTCCCTGCAACCACCCAGATCCACCCATCAGTATGCCAGCACTAGCCCTGGGACCCCATGGGGTTCCACAGTCAGCTGCCTCATGACCCAGCCCCACCCACCAGCAGCTGGCAGCCTCCACACAATGCAGGGCCTGGCAAACAGCCAGACAGGGGGACAGTCACACCTATCAGACCACCCACAGTAATCAGCCTGCCACACCAGGAGGACCCATGCAGCCCACATAGGGGGTACTCCTAAGGCATATAGCTCTAGTGACCAAAGGGGAGGGCACTGCTGGGATACATAGGATGCCTCCTAAAAAAGGCCACCTGTCCAAGGTCAGGAAACATAAGCACTTACCAAATATACAGAAATAAAAACAGCAAATTAGGCAAAAATGAGACAACAGAGGAATATGTCTCAAAGTACAAGATAAAACCCCAGACGAAGAACTAAGTAAAGTGGAAACAGGCAATCTACTCAATGAAGAATTCAATGTAATCATAAAGATGTTCAAAGAACTCAGGAGAAAACTGGATGAAGAGAGTGAGAAGTTGGAAGTTTTTAACAAAGAATTAGAAAATATAAAGAAGAAGCAGAGATGAAGAATATCGTAACTGAAATGAAAAATACACTAGAAGGAATCAACAGTAGATTAGATGATACAGAGGAACAGATTAGTGAGCAGGATGGCAGAGTAGTGGAAATCACTGAAGATGAACAACAACAATAAAAAGAGTAAAAAGAAATGAGGACAGTTTAAGAGACCTCTGGGACAACATCAAGCATACTAACATTTGCATTATAGTGGTCCCAGAATGCAAAGAAAGAGAGAAAGGGGCAGAGAACATATCTGAAGACATAATAGCTGAAAACTTCCCTAACCTGGGAATGGAAACAGATATCCAGGTTCAGGATTCACAGACAGTCTCAAAGGCTATTATCAGCGGATGTTTCAGCAGAAACTCTGCAGGCCAAAAGGGAGTGACATGATATACTTTAAATGATTAAAGAGGAAAACCTAAAACCAATAACATTCTACCCAATAAGACTATCATTCAGATTTGATGGAGAGATCAAAAGTTTTACAGACAAGCAAAAGCTAAGAGTTCACCACCACCAAACCGTTTTTCTGAGAAATGTTAAACGGACTTCTTAAAGTGAAAAAGAAAAGGCTACAACCAGAAATATGAAAATTAAAAAAGGAAAAATCTCATTAGTAAAGGCAAATATACAGTAAAGATATTAAATCAACTATGTATAAAGCTAGTAGGAACGTTAAAAGACAAAAGTAGTAAAATCAGCCATATCCATACTAAATAGTTAAGGGACACACAAAACAAAAAGATGTAAAATATGATGTCTAAAACAGTAAACGTGGGTGAGGGACAGTAAAAATGCAGGGTTCTTAAAATGCATTTGAACTTTAGAGATCAAGAACTTAAAATAATCACATATATATAGATTCCTGTAAATAAAACTCATGGTAACTGCCAACCAAACATAACACTAAAGATACTCATCAAATCACAAGCGAAGAGAGCAAAAGAAGAGGAAAGGAACAACAACAAAAAAGAACTACAAAACAACCCCAAAACAAGTACATACCTATAAGTAATTACTTTAAATGTAAATGGACTATGTTCCAACCAAAAGACACAAAGTGGCTGAATGGATACGAAAACAAGACCCATCTATATGCTGCTGACAAGACACTACTTCAGATCTAAAGAGGCACAGATTGAAAGTGTGAAAATAGAAAAAGTTATTCCATGCAAATGGAAATCAAAAGAAAGCTGGGGTAGCAATGCTTATATCAGACAAAATAGACTTTAAAACAAAGATTGTTACAAGAGACAAAGAAGGGCATTATTGGGGCTTCCCTGGTGGTGCAGTGGTTGAGAGTCCGCCTGCCGATGCAGGGGACACGGGTTCGTGCCCCAGTCCGGGAGGATCCCACATGCCGCAGAGCGGCTGGGCCCATGACCCATGGCCACTGAGCCTGTGCATCCAGAGCCTGTGCTCCGCAATGGGAGAGGCCACAACAGTGAGAGGCCGGTGTACCGCAAAAAAAAAAAAAAAAAAAAAAGAAGGACATTATTATACATACATAATGATCAAGGGATCAATCCAAGAAAAAGATATAACAATTATAAATATATATGCACCCAACATAGGAGCACATAAAGCAAATATTAGTAGACATAAAGGAAATTGATAATAACACAATAATACGAGGGGACTTTAACAACCGTACTTACATCAGTGGACAGATCATCCAGAAAGAAAATCCATAAGGAAACACTGACCTTAAATGACACATTAAACCAAACAGACTTCACTGATATATATATATAGAGAGAGCACTCCATCTGAAAGCAGCAGAATACACATTCTTTTCAAGAGCACATGGAATATTCTCCAGGATAGATCACGTGGTAGTCCACAAAACGAGCCTCTGTAGATTTAAGAAAACTGAAATCATATCAAGCATCTTTTCTCATCACAACGTTATGAGACTAGAAATCAACTGCCAGAAAAAAACTGCAAAAAACACAAATACATGGAGGCTAAAAATTATGTTACTAAACAACTAATGGATCACTGAAGAAATCAAAGAGGAAATTAAAAAATACCTAGAGACAAATAAAAATGAAAACATAACAATCAAAAACCTATGTGACACAGCACAAGCAGTTCTAAGAAGGAAGTGTATAGCGATACAAGCTTACCTCAGGAAACAAGACAAATCTCAAATAAGCAACCTAACCTTACACCTAAAGGAACTACAGAAAGAAGAACAAACAAAACCCAAAGTTAGTAGAAGGAAGGAAATCATAAAGATCAGAGCAAAAATAAATGAAATAGAGACTAAAAAAGCCAATAGAAAAGATCAACGAAACTAAATGCTGGTTCTTTGAAAAGATAACCAAAATTGATAAATCTTTAGCCAGACTCATCAAAAGAAAAAGCAAGAGGGACCAAATCAATAAAATCTGAAATGAAAAAGGAGAAATTAAATGAACACCACAAAGAGATACGGGAACATATGTATATGTATAACTGATTCACTTTGTTATAAAGCAGAAACTAACACACCATTGTAAAGCAATTATACTCCAATAAAGATGTCAAATATATTTTAAAAAAATGAACACCACAGAAATATAAAGTATCATGAGAGACTACCATGAAAAACTATATGCCAATAGGATGGACAACCTAGAAGAAATGGACAAATTCCTAGAAATGTACAATCTCCCAAGACTGAACCAGGAAGAAATAGAAAATATGAACAGTAATGAAATTGAATGTAATAAAAAAAAACTCCCAACAAAAAGAATTTGAAAAAGACTAGATACACATATATGTGTAAATGAATCACTCTGTTGCACACCTGAAACTAAAACAACATTGTTAATCAACTATACTCCAATATAAAATAAAAATTAAAAAAAAAAATCTCCCAACAAACAAAGGTCCAGGACTAGACGGCTTTACAGGTGAATTATGCCAAACATTTAGAGAAGAGTTAGCACCTATCTTTCTCAAACTATTCCACAGAACTGCAGAGGAAGGAGGGCTTCCAAACTCATTCTATGAGCCCAGCATCACCCTGATACCAAAACCAGACAAAGATATCACAACAAAAAGAAAATTACATGGACTTCCCTGGTGGCACAGTGGTTAAGAATCCACCTGCCAATGCAGGGGACATGGGTTCAATCCTTGGTCCAGGAAGATCCCATGTATCACGGAGCAACTAAGGCCATGCACCACAGCTACTAAGCCTGCGCTCTGAAGCCCACGCACCTAGAGCCCATGCTCCACAACAAGGGAAGTCACTGCAATGAGAAGCCCACGCACCGCAGCAAGGAGTAGCCCCTACTCGCCACAACTAGAGCAGCAACGAAGACCTAATGCAGCCAAAAATAAATAAATTAAAAAAAATACTCAACAAAATTTTAGCAAACCAAATTCAACAATACATTAAAAGGACCATGATTAAGTGGGATTTATCCCAGGGATGCAAGGGTGGTTCAATACCTGCAAATCAGTGTGATACATCACATTAACAAATTGAAGACTAAAAACCATATGATCATGTCAATAGATGCAGAGGAACCTTTCTCAAAATTCAACAACCATTTATGATTAAAATTATCCGGAAAATGGGTATATAGGGAACATACCTCAACATAACAAAGGCCATATATGATAAGCCCATAACTAACATCATACTCAATGGTGAAAAGCTGAAGGAATTTCCTCTAAGATCAGGAACAAGACAAGGATGTCAACTATCACCATTTTTATTCAACATAGTATTGGAAGTCCTAGCCACAGCAATCAGACAAGAAAAAGAAACAAAAGGAATCCAAACTGGAAAGGAAGAAGTAAAACTGTCACTGTTTGCAGATGACATGATACTATATGTAGAAAATCCCAAAGATGCCACAAAAAACTACCAGAACTTATCAATGAATTCAGTAAAGTTGCAGGATACAAAATTAATATACAGAAATCTGTTGCATATCTATACACTAGCAGTGAACTATCAGAAAGAGAAATTAAGAAAACAATCCCAGTTATAATCCTGTCAAAAAGAATAAAATATATAGGAATAAATCTAACTAAGGAGGTAAAAGACCTGTCCTTGGGAAACTATAAGACACTGACAAGAGAAATTGAAGATGACACAGACGGAAAGATACACTGTGTTCATGGACTGAGAGAATTAATTTTGTTAAAATGACCATACTACTACCCAAGGCAATAACAGATTCAATACAATCCCTGTCAAAATACCAGTGACATTGTTCACAGAACTAGAATACATAATTCTAAAATTTGTATGTAAACACACAAGACTCCACATAGACAAAACAATCTTGAGAAAGAAGAACAAAGCTGGAGTTATCATGCTCCCTGATTTCAAACTAAACTATCAAACCATTGTGGTACTGGCACAAAAACAGACACACAGATCAATGGAACAGAAATGATAGCCCAGGAATGAACTCACATTATATGGGCAATTAATCTATGACAAGGAAGGCAAGAATATACAATAGGGAAAAGACAGCCTCTTCAGTAAATGGTGTTGGGAAAACTGGACAGCTACATGCAAAAGAACCAAACTGGACTACCCTCTCACATCATGCACAAAAAGAAACTGAGAATGGATTAAAGACTTAAATTTAAGACCTGAAACCATAAAACTTATAGAAGAAAGCATAGGCAGTAAGCTTCTTGACATTGATCTTAGTAATATTTTTTTGGATATGTCTCCTCAGGCAAGAGAAACAAAAGCAAAAATAAACAAATCAGACTACCTCAAACTAAAAATCTTTTGCTCAGCAGAGGAAACTATCAACGAAGTGAAAAGGCCACTTACTGAATGGGAGGAGACATTTGCAAACAGTATATCTGATAAGGGGTTAAAATCTAAAATATAATATACAAAGAACTTATGCAGCTCAACGTCTGAAAAACAAACAACCTGATTAAAAACTGGGCAGAGGATCTCAACAGACATTTTTCCAAAGAAGACAAATAGATGGCCAACAGGCACATGAAAAGATGTTCAGCAACACTAATCATCAGGGAAATGCAAATCAAAACCACAATGAGTGGGGCTTCCCTGGTGGCGCAGTGGTTGAGAATCTGCCTGCCAGTGCAGGGGACATGGGTTTGAGCCCTGGTCCAGGAAGATCCCACATGTCGTGGAGCAACTAAGCTCGTGCACCACAACTACTGAGCCTCTAGAACCTGTGAGCCACAACTACTGAAGCCCGCACGCCACAACTACTGAAGCCTGTGCACCTAGAGCCCATGCTCTGCAACAAGAGAAGCCACCACAATGAGAAGCCTGCTCACCACGACGAAGAGGAGTCCCTGCTTGCCGCAACTAGAGAAAGCCCGTGTGCAGCAATGAAGACCCAGTGCAGCCAAAAATAAAATTAAAAACAAAAACAAAAACACAATGAGATAACACCTCTCACCTGTCAGAATGGCTATTATCGAAAAGACAATAAATAACAGGAGGTGGAGAAAAGGGAACCCTCATGCACTGTTGGTGGGAAGGTAAATTGGTGCAGTCACTATGGAAAACAGTATGGAGATTCCTCAAAAAATTAAAAATAGAACTACCATATGATCCAGAAATTCCACTCCTCTGTATTTATCTGAAGAAAATGAAAACACTAATTAGAAAATATATATGCCCTCCTATGTTCATTGCAGCATTATTTACAATAGCCAAGATATGGAAGCAACCTAAGCACCTATCGATAACGGATCAAGAAGACGTGGTAAACATATACAATGGAATATTACTCAGCCACAAAAAAAGAATGGAATCTTGCCATTTGTGACAACATGGGTGGTCCTAGAGGGTTTTATGCTATGAAAAATATGTCAGACAGAATAAAATAAATACTGCATGATTTCATTTATATGTGCATCTAAAAAGCAAAACAAATGAACAAATATAACAAAACAGAAACAGTGCTATAGGTACAGAGAAAAAACAGGTGGTTGCCATAGGGGAGCGGGTTGGGAGGAGGAAAGAAAAAAGTGAGGGAGATTAAGAGGTATAAACTTCCAGTTGCAAAATAAATGAGTCATGTATATGAAAAAGAAAAGAAAAGATCACAATGCCATACACATATGAAAATTTAAAAACATACTAAAGAATGATGATGAAAACAGTATATACCCAAATTAGTGTAATGTAATCAAAGCATTATATAATGGAGATGTACTGTGTTAATAAATCTGTGATACTTGAAGTTGGTCCCCAGGCCCACAGAATGACCAGGAACTTGACAGAAATGCAATTTCCAGTCTCCACCCAAAATCTATTGAATCAGAAATTCTGAGAGTGGGGTCCAGAAACCTGTATTTTATCAAGACCTCGAGGTAATTCTGATACATGCTCAAGTTTGAAAACCACTGCCTTAGATGTACATACTGAAAAAAAAGAGAATGGTTAATAGCAAACATCCAACTCAAGAATTTCGAAAAAAGGACGTTAAAATCAATCCAAAAAGAATAAAAAATAATAAAAATTTCTTTACAATGTATTTTAATGGCTTTAATTCTATATTAGGACTCTTAAAGAGGCATTATCTTTGCTTCTGGGTTGTAACAACCCCAGTTTTCCTCCAGGTTGACTCTGACTAGGGAGTGCATCAGTGCAAGGAAGTTGGGCAAAGAAGAAAGTAACATATAGAAGAATATTTCAAGATCTCTCATTCTAGATATCTATGCAGATAGATGCATACTTTTTTTTCTGGATAGAATCATAAGAAAGTATTAAAAAGGCTTTTCTTTGGGGAGAGGGACTTGGGGTAAGAGGCATAGTTTTAATTTTTTTCCTTTAAAAATATTGAATATTTCCATTGAGCTTGAAGTTCTAATCTTATACATATATTAGTTTTATTTTTAAAAGTGATGACAAGGCTTATTTGGACTGTGGGATGATGGGTACTTTTTATTTTCTTAAAAAAAAAACAAACTTGGTTAATATTATACTTTTGTTAACAACAATAACAACAACAAAAACATGTCCCAAACCTGGATTGGGTCAGAATTTTTTTTGCCTAATGTAATTCACAATTTCTTTGTGGGAATAAATCAGCATGCTTAATAAAATGTTTAGCAATTTTCTGGTAACTCTAAAGGAATTAGAGACTTGTTCTAAGAAATCCACTCACCCAACTATCAGTCAAGAGCCTAATTACCTCTACCCAAACGTAATTTTCTTTTGTATCTAATCTAACAATGATTATTTATTTCTATAAAATGTCCCTATCAAGAGTAAACCTTTGAATTGGCTTGGTAGACTCCTTCTCCTCTGCAGTAAGATTTGTTATAAATTTTAATAAACGGTCATATCTAAATCACTTGGAAACGTTTCCTTTAACACCATTTTAACATGTTTTAAAACCTTCAAAAACCTGAGAAATGTACACCTCGGTTACCAGTCTAAAGAATGAGGGGTTGATGGATGACTGGGCCTTAGAATAATAGGGATAGAACGTAATTCATTCATTCGACAAGCATTTGAGTTCGTACATATGCCAGGCTTTGAAAAGTACTCGAGTTCTGCCACGTGCCAGGCACTGTTCTAAGCTCTGGGGATACAAAAATGAACAAAGGGTGTTAAGGGAATAAAACTCAGTACCACACATGATCTCGCGCTTCTGCCTCTTCCCTGGTGGGCGCCTCTCGCCGCTCAGTCTATGATTCTTGCTGGGCACAAAAGCCCCGCCCGCCCGCTTATCTGCCGTTTGCCCAGGCTCTTAGGAGGAGACGGACTACAACTCCCAGAATGCCATCCTGGGGCCTCCGTGTAAGGGCTCCACCTTTTCCCTGGCCTTGCGGAGGACGACTACAGTTCCCAGAGTGCTCTGCTTCGCCTTTTGGGTGGTGTTGCCCCTTTCCCGGAGCGGGACGCGGTAGAAGCGGGCAAGAGTGCCAGGCCCGGGTTCTCTGTGTCCTTCCCCGGGGCAGGGACGAGGCAGTGACTTGACTCTGGGAGCAGAGCCCGGGAGGGAGCGCAGGAGGCGCCGTCCCTTCTGCCCGGCTCACCTCACGCTACTCTCCGTCTCTTCCACCCGCGGCCGCCTGGGCGGCTCGGAACCGACCGCCCGGGGCAGCGGTGGCGGTCTCGGCCGCCGGGGCTGTGGCGAGGCCGCGGCCTTCGGGGCGGCGGTAGCGGCGCCAGCGCTGGGGAGGCGAAGGAGGGAAGATGGCGTCGGAGCTGGAGCCCGAGGTGCAGGGCCTAGACCGGAGTTTGCTGGAATGTTCGGCTGAGGAGACCGCGGGGGTGAGTGCCGGGACCCGGGCGGGGACGTCCGGCCGTCGCAGGCCGCGCCCCGGGGGAGGAACTGGAAATCCCGGAGCGGCCGGGCCCTGACTTGGGGTGACGACCGCGCTGGCCCCGCCGGCCTCGCCTTGTGGGTAACGGCCTGCGGACGCCCCAGATCTTGCCCCCTCTCCTTCCTTCTTTATCCACGAGTAGCCCGCAGGGCTGCTGGGTGCACCAGCCACCCTCACGTTCCCTTCCGCTCTTCCGTTTTTTCTCTTTTCCCCCCCCCCCCCA
>NW_006785876.1:4119442-4194943 GCF_000442215.2 Lipotes vexillifer
ACACTCCCAGTAAGTCCCCAGCACAGGGCCTTTGCCCTTTATGTCTACTCTTAGAAGAGGGGAGGGAAAGACGCTTCCTGGTTTTTTGGATACTTTGTCTTCTTGATTCCTCTGAAACCTGCTGGTTTTTTGGGTACTTTGTCTTCTTGATTCCTCTGAAACCTGCTACCTTATTTTGTTTCTGGGACCGCCCTAGGCACCAAAGGATGCCAGCGACACTGTTCACCTTCTTTACCCCTTCAGTGCGTTTTCGCACCGGTTTGGTCAGTCTACAACGTTGATGAATGTGCGGAAAGTAGTGTCTTGACACGTTAACTGAGTGTGAGAAAGTGGTAGTGGAGACTGGAAGATTAAAACAATAATTTGTCTAGGAGTTGGGGGTAGTTGGATGGAGAACAAACGTTATATAACTTTGAGAGAGCACCTCTCAGTAAATGGAAGCTAATAATGTGAGGTTTGGTCACAGCATAGTGGGAGCAGTTATGCCCCAAACTTAAAGCATTCAGACCTAATCTTGTACTTAAACTGTAATACGAATATGCTGTATAAGTAGCAGAGTTGTAAAATAATTAATAAAACTCGATGGTATCTTTACTCAAGGACAGGGAACACCCCCTAGAACAAATTGTCCAGAATGATTCTGAATGGCCCAAAACAGCTGAGGCCCCACCTCTAGGGCCTCCAATTTAAAAAGCTGATAGGAAGGGAGTGACCTTTGAGCACAAGTCAACAATCTGAATGTTAGGAGCAAAATTCTAGTGGGGTGCTGTGGGGCTGTTGGTTAGTGAGGAGTTATTTTGGGTGAATTGATGAGGACACTAAAGTCATAGTGGAAATAAATGTAGAGGAGTAGAGGTGAAAAGTTTAAAGAAATACATTGTTGAATGATGCATCTTTGTTTGTTTGTTTGTTTTTAAACCAACTTGTTTAGTCTAGTTCTGTTTTCATTTACTTTCCGCTTAGTATTGCAACAACCCAAGGATTTTCCCCATCTGCCTTTTCATTTATCAAGAGGTTTGAAAAAGAAAACGAAAGCAGTGTTCAAAGTAAACAGTAAAATGGTAATGACAGCTATTCCCTATCCATGTGATCTTATCAATATCTAGATTGATAGCTAATCTGTTATTTACCTCAAAAATTTTTTTTTACTCCCACCAAACTTTGTCTGTTGACCCAGTGATACAGGCTATGTACTCTGTTTTTCCAATTCTAAAAGTGCAAGCTGCTGTACACCTGAAACTAACACAACATTGTTAATGGACTATACTCCAATATAGAATAAAAATTAAAATAAATAAAAGTGCAAGCTATCAAGTGATTAGAGCTTCTCCAGTTTGTTGAGGTTCCTGAGGAAACTAGTTATAAAACTGGTGCTAGAGAGCAATGCTCCTAGTCCTTGTGTAGTGAAATTCTCAGATGTAGTGGGGGAAATTAAGGAAAATGCAGTCAAAATTTATAAATTTGGACTTAATTCGAGTTTGTGAAGTTCACAGTCTGAGCTACATTTTAGTTTTGCTCTGTTTACTCTTCTTTTTAAAATTATTAATTTATTTATTAGGCTGTACCAGGTCTTTAGTTGCGGCATGCTTGATCTAGTTCCCTGACCAAGGATCAAACCCAGGCCCCCTGCATTGGGAGCACGGAGTCTTAAGCGCTGGACCACCAGGGAAGTCCCTTTGCTCTGTTTACTTTTAAATGACTTTCTGAAAAATAAGATTAAAAAAAAAATTTAGTCTGAAGGCCAACAAAATTTCTTAAAGAAGAGTTCATCTAATATTAAAATACAAGATTCTTCCAGCAGTATAATTTGCCCTTACTTTGTGAGGAGTTTATTGTTTGTATTTGATTAAAACAGTATAACACTTTACTGTTCTTTCAGCTTAGGCCCCAGCCCAGCCATTTATCACAAATTAAAATTAATTGGGGGACTTCCCTGGTGATCCAGTGATTAAGACTCAGCGCACCCAATGCAGGTGGCCCAGTTTCAATCCCTAGTCAGGGAAGTAGATCCCACATGCTGCGACTAACAGTTCTCATGCTGCAACTAAATATCCTGCATGCTGCAACAAAGATCCCATCTACCGCAACTAAGACCCAATACAGCCAAAAAAATAAATAAATATTTTTTAAAAAATTAAAATGAATTAATAAAGTTTTCTCCGGTAAAAATAAATTTAGAGAGGGTAAACAAGCAAAGCAGTTATTAACAGCCTTTAGACCTCTGTTGCTGATAATTTGTTGGGATCACATCCATCTAAAGTTACTTAATAATGACTAGTGGCATTTTTCGCACAATTTATTTACACACTTGCTTTTCTTATTTGTATTATGAGGTGGAAGGACTTTTTGTGATCCCATCTATTCTTACTAGAATGCCTCACAAATAAAAGTATTTAAGTACTCACTTCAATAATTTTAAGTTTAGGATATTAAAGTGGCCCTCTGTTGTAGTTTTTTCTTTTCCTTGATAGAGTTGATTCTACAAGTATGACTTCCCCAACACTTCTTGACTCTATCTACATTTCATGCTCCACAGATTTGATTATATGTTCCAGTGGATGATTATGATTTCAGAGGTACATATATTGTTTTTCCCCAAATCTGAAAGAAATACATATTCATTATAGAAGTCTTATGTAGAGTATTATACCTATATTGGTTACTTCTTGCCTTAAAATTTTCAACAGTTTTATATAAAATTCACATATCTTACAATTCAAGTCAGTGGTTTTTAGTATATGCAGAGTTGTGCAGCCCTCACCACAATCAATTTTAGGACATTTTCATCACTGCAAAAAAGAAATCCTATATCCATTAGCTGTACACTCCCCATTTTCTCTTAACCTCCCAAACTCTAGGCCCACTGCTGACCTATTTCTTTGTCTCCATAGATTTGTCTATTCTGGAAATTTCATATAAACGGAATCATGTAATATGTTGTCTTTTGTGACTGGCTTCTTTCACTTAGCATAAGTTTTTAAGGTTCGTCCATGTTGCAGCATGTATCATCAATACTTCATTCTTTTTACTGCCAAATGATAGTCCATTACGTGGATATACCATATTTTATTTATCCATTCATCCATTGATGGATGTTTGGATTATTTCTACTTTGTGGATATTATGAATTGTGCTATGATGAACATTTCTGTACAGTTTTTTATGGGGACATATGTTTTCATTTCTCTTGGGCATATACCCAGGAGTGGAATTGCTGGGTCAGGAATTGCTAGACTAAAATGGCTGCATCATTTTACCTTCCCACTAGCAGATGTGAAGTTTTCAGTGGGTTTTTTCACGTCCTTCCCAGCACTAGTTAATTGTCTGTCTTTTTGATTATAGCCATTCTGTTAGGTGGAAAGTGGGATCTCCTTGTAGTTTTGATTTGTATCAGTATTTTCCTCATGACTCATGATGTTGAACATCTTTTCATAAGCTTATTGGCTATTTGTATATCTTCTTTGGAAGTGTCAATTCAGATCTTTTGCCTATTTTTTCATTTTGTCTTCTGGTTTTTTTTGTTTTTTGCCTATTTTTAAATTAGATTCTCTTGTTTTTTATTACTGAGTTTCTGTATTATTTTGATTTGTGAATGTTTTTACTTCATTTCTAGAACTCTTAATATGATTTGTTTTAAATTTTTCTTAGTTCGAATTTTTTCTTAGTACAGTCCTGAAAGCTCCATTTTGGCACTAGCAATTGTTGTTTTAGATTGTTGTTTTGTAGTTAACTTACATGTTGGTTATCCTTGTTCGAAAGCAAAATCAAATGTGCTTAAATAGAGTACAATTTTAACTTGGCATAGAATAATTAGATACTATGATAAAAGGCTAACCCCTAGGGATTCTTTGATTTTTTTGTTTATTGTACTTGCTCTCTATCCCAAGGATGAAATTAGCTTTCGAAAAAAGGTGAGCTCCTGCAAACTTTGTCATAACATGTTTACTTCAGTGGAATGAGTTGACAGTTTCTCTACTTCCGTTATTGAGGACTTCTAATAAGATAGTGCTTACTACTCTGGTGTGCACATTAGTGTGACAGCCACAAGTGTCTGAAATAAGGACAGATTAACATGCAACCAAATTAGAAAGATCAATAATTCTTCATGTTGAAGAAACAGTTACAGTTAGCTTATGCTACTGAGATCTGATATGAAAAGCTATAGGTTTTCTTTCTTTTGAGAAATATGTGAACCATTATTCTTAAAGACAGCCAGAAATTTTCTCTTCACAACTTTTTTTTTTAATCTGTAGTGTCGCTAACCACTAATTCTGTATTTCTGGTATAGATTTTTTCATGTAAAGGTGTCTTGCTTTATTTATTGTTTAAATTTAATAAAGTTAAAATCCCAAATCAGGTGGGTTTTTGTTTGTTTTTTGTTTGTTTGTTTTGTTTTGCGAGTGGACTTTCTCTAGTTGGTGGTGAGCGGGGTCTACTCTTCGTTGTGGTATGTGGGCTTCTCATTGCGGCGGCTTCTCTTGTTGCGGAGCATGGGCTCTAGACGTGTGGGCTTCAGTAGTTGTGGCACACGGGCTCAGTAGTTGTGGTTCACGGGCTCTAGAGCACAGGCTCATTAGCTGTGGTGCACTCTGTGTGCTCTGTGGCACATGGGATCTTCCCAGACCAGGGCTTGAACCCGTGTCCCCTGCATTGGCAGGCAGATTCTTAACCACTGTGCCACCAGGGAAGTCCTGTTAGGTGGTTTCAAATGGAGCGTATGCCTGCCTTTCTTGAAACAGACTTTTGTGTCTTGTTAATAATTTATAATAATATATAATGAAAGATATTTAGAGTAAAATGCTTGTTTTACTAATGATATATTTTGTATAAGGCAGCTGATTTTTTTTTCTTAACCAGAAGCTGATATTAGTTTCTGAATTTTTTGTTTAAGAAATCTATGAACAGGGCTTCCCTGGTGGCGCAGTGGTTGAGAGTCCGCCTCCCGATGCAGGGGACACAGGGTCGTGCCCCAGTCCGGGAAGATCCCACATGCCGTGGAGCGGCTAGGCCCGTGAGCCATGGCCACTGAGCCTGCGCATCCGGAGCCTGTGCTCCGCAATGGGAGAGGCCACAACAGTGAGAGGCCCGCGTACCGCAAAAAAAAAGAAATCTATGAACAGATTTGACCCATCAGTGTTGTTAGAGCCACAAGACAACATAATTTCTTTTAGAAAGCATCACCCTTTATCCTCCCTGGATTAAAATTCTGCAAAAGTGAAATTTTAAGAGAAATGGGAACATAAAATATAAAACAAAAAATTGCTGTTAAAATAAAACCTTTAAATGTGTTGTAAATTAAAATTGAAGCATAGTTTTCTAGGATTGTGGAGGTGAATTCTTGAATCTTAATGCTTAATTTTTCATCCATAAACAATAAATTGCTTAGGATAATTTGACTTCATTCACATTTTGAGTTAGGGTTTGCTGACAGTGGGTGAAAACCCCTTTGATGTGGCCAAAAACATGTTTTTTAGCTCAAAGAATTAGATTTTTGTTTGCTTTTTGGTTGACTCTGTCTTTTACTATTGACTATCTTTTTTTTTTTTTCTTGTTTGTTTTATAATTACTGAACTTAATATGTGTGTGTGTGTATAATTTTGATTTGGAGCCACTTCTCCACTTCTCCTTGTAAGACCTTATACTCTTGTCTTACAGTGTTAGACATCACTTGAACAATCTTTAAACCTATGGGATTGTCTCCCCAGAAGTACTGTTTTAAGAGTAATTTAGTCTCTTTCCTACTTGCATAAAGCAAACACAGCAAAATTAGTAACATTTAGAAAGGATTGTTTCACTTTCGGGGTGAAAAGTTTTTCACTGTTATAAGTTTCCATCCAGCCCCTTAACTTATGAAGAGATTTTTACATTTTTAGGAAAAGTTCTCTAAAATGTGAAATTGACTAGAAAGGTAGTATATATCACCTCATGAATATGTAAAATCTCTCTCTGTATGTTATTTTTTCAGAGGAAGGAAGTGAGCTGAAGATTGTGCAAGTAATAGTTAAAAAGAAGACCTTATACTCTTGTCTTAACAGTGTTAGACATCACATAAACGTAAACTTTTTTTTTTTAATTAAATTTTTTTGGAGTATAGCTGCTTTACAATGTTGTGTTAGTTTCTCCTGTACAGCAAAATGAATCAGCTATATATATACATATATCCCCTCTTTTTTGGATTTCCCTCCCATTTAGGTCAACACAGTGCATTAAGTAGAGTTCCCTGTGCTATACAGTATGTTCTCATTAGTTGTCTGTTTTATACATACTATCAATAGTGTATATGTGTCAATCCCAATCTTCATAAACTCTTTTTTAACAAGGATGTAATTTGAAATTAAGGTTGTAATCTATAGGTAAACATTGGACTTATGAGTTAACAGTTAACTGCATTTTTGTAGAAGTGAGTTGTTTCATATTTTCTGATTTCAAATTTTCACTTGGTTTAGAGCCAAAATGAGCAGGTCTTAATTACATAATTTGTAACTAAATAAATTATGTTTATTTGGAGGACAAATAAACACAGATGGAATTGGCATGGGAAGCAGAATAAATAAATGACAGAATATAGGGGAAAGCCTTAGGACTTAAGGAAATAGAAAGGGAAAAGAAAGGAGGTAGTTTGAAGGATGCCTACATAGGGCTTATTTGGTTTGGTTTTTAAGAACCTGCAGGCCTGGATCTGCTTTATTTCTATGTCCATTGAAGCCACGTTCCATTAAAGCCAAACATCTTTCTGTAATGTCAACGTTAAGTGACAGTAGTATATACATATTTATAGTCATTCAGTTAACGGATTTTACTAACTGCCCACTGGGGCTTGGTTCTGTTTTAGACATGGGGGGTAGGGGAACAGGAGATGGGGGTGAGGAAGAGGCTAAGAAGACGTCTTAGAGAAAGTGAAACATAAACTGAGATATGAAGAATGAGTAGATAACAGCCCTGAAAAGCAGAGAGAGAGGAGCAATACTGATCAGGAGGAGGAAACTGGAAACTACGATACAAGGCAAAGGACCTTGTAAACCAGGGGTCCTCAACCCCCGGGCTGAGGACCGGTAGTGGTCCGCAGCTTGTTAGGAGCCGGGCTGCACAGCAGGAGGTGAGCAGCAGGTGAGCCAGCGAAGCTTCATCTGCCGCTCTCCATCGCTAGCATTACCGTCTGAACCACCCCGCCACCCCCGTCTGTAGAAAAATTGTCTTCCATTAAACCAGTCCCTGGTGCCAAAACGTTTGGGGACCGCTGTTGTAAACTATGTCAGTGGACTTGATTTGATCCTAAATAGAAGGGGAAGCTGAATAACATGATGAGATTGGCATTTTGCAAGAAACACTCTGGTAGTGAGGTTGGAAAAATGGACTGTAGAGGGACCAGACTAGTGGGCATTACTAGTTAGGACACAGTTGCATTAATCCTTGCAAAAGACAGGAGTGGGGAGTTTGGACTAGGGTAGTGGAAGTAGTGCCACCGGAGATGGAGAGAAAGAAATGGATGGATTCAACAGATACTTAGGAGGCCTAATAGACAAGACATGATGACTAATTGGATGTTGGGGTGAGGAAAAAAGATTTCTGAGTTTTTCTGGTTTGGAAACCTGGGTAGATGCTGATGTCTGAAATAGAGAAATGGAGAAAATAGCAGGGTGTTTTTTGTGGTGTGGGAGATCATGAATTCAGTTTTGGACATACTGAGTTGGTGTCTGAAAGGAAAAACTTTCTTCCTTTTCTTTTTACTCTCACATCAATACTTCCAGCCGCCAAACGTGTGGGGGGGGGGGTTTCCCACACCAGGCAATTCTCTCATTCTCAGCAGACACCAGTTGGGTGTCCTACAGCTCAGTCAGTTCTGACACTGTACACCTGCAGTTAGCATCAGATCCCACAGATTAAAGGCTCAGTCCCACAAGGCTGCCCCGCTTCACTACTGCAGATGCCAATCACGAGCAGTGGGTTCTCAGGTTACCCACAACTTACGTTGCAAATTAAGGGGTTCCCATGACCCCCTCTTTGGGTTCGATAATTTTCTAGAATGGCTCACAAAACTCAGGGAAACGGTTTATTTACTAGATTACTTGTTTATTATAAAATGATACAACTCAGGAACAGCCAGATGGAATAGAGCAAGGTATGTGGGAAGGGGTGTGGAGCTTCCATGCCCTCTCTGGGCGTGCCAGCACCTCTGTTTGTTCATCAACCAAGGAGATCTCTGAACCCCGACATTTTTGGGTTTTTATGGAGGCTTTGTGCCTCCATAGGCATGATGATCAAATGATTGGTCATTAGTGCTTAACTCCACCTCCAGCACCTCTCCCTTCCCTGAAGTTGGTTGGGGTGGAGGCTGTAAGTTCCACCCTACTAATCATGTGGCTAGTTCCCCTGGCAACTAGCTTCCCATCTTTAGGGGCTTTCCAAAAGTCACCTTAGTAATATCAACTCAGGTCTGATTGAAGGGGGCTTGTTATGAATAACAAAAGACATTCCTTTCACTTTTATCTCACTTATCACTTAGGAAATTGGAAGATTTTTAAGAGTTCTATGCTAGGAATGAGAAGACCAAATATGTTTTTCTTATCATAATATCACAGTATCTATTAGATATCTAAGTATAATTATCACAGGTAGTAGGACATGAAAGTTTGGGGACAGGGGAAAGTGACTTTTTAAAATGTTTTTAACAGGGAGAGCAAAGGAGAAAGGGCTTATAGAGAGGTTGATCAGGGAATAAAGATATAATCGATAGAACAAACTCTCTTATGGACTGACATTCATAAGAGACTGGCGTGTCCTTTATAATCATTGAGAAATAGAATTAGTGTATTGGCTGTTCATGTTCACTGTATGCTCTTCCTGTCAGCAAACCGACAGGAGAGTCCAAATCACAATCAGAATATCATTTGAGCAAAGCATTAGAAATTAGAAAGGAAGTCAGATGGGCTCAATGGCTAGTGTCTTATAAGATGATATGTTGTGGTCATTTTCCTGTATTGCCTACAGAAGGTTGCTTCAAGAGTCATTTTGAGGAGATGGGCTCGTTTCACTTTACTTTCACTTTAAGTTGAATTTTAAAATACTGGGCATTTTAGTAAAATTCTAAATTGAGTTTTATCCTTTTTTGGAAAGAAGACATGCAGTGATGAATGTCAATAAAATAATTTATAAGACTCATTATTTTTGCACCTAAAAGAAAATAGAGTATGTTTATTCAAATTAGCAGTTTATTGACCTTGTTTAAAACTATTTTTTCTTTTTTCTTTTTTAAAGAAATGGCTGCAAGCAACTGACCTCACTAGAGAAGTGAACCAGCATTTGGCTCACTATGTACCCAAAATCTACTGCAGGGGTCCCAACCCTTTTCCACAGAAAGAAGACATGTTGGCACACCAAGTTTTGTTGGGACCAATGGAATGGTACCTTTGTGGTGAAGATCCTGAGTTGGGATTTTCAAAACTTGAACAAACAAACAAACCTTCTCATCTTTGTGGTCGTGTTTTTAAAGTGGGAGAACCTACATACTCTTGCAGGTAAGATATTGTTATTTTCTTTCTTTCCTTGTTTTTACTTGACTTTTTTTTTCCTGAAACCTTACATTTTTGTTTTCAAATTATGAAATATCAGTATTATATATGTATATATGTGTGTTAGTTTCCACAACAAATATATGTTTTAATAAATTATTATAAACAAACATTATATAATTATTTTCCAGATCAAGATATAGAACATCACCAGCATTCTAGAAACCCATTGTGTACTTTCTTCCTCCACCATAATTAGCTCCTACCTTGACTCTTGTAATAATCACTTCCTTGCTTTTTTTCTTTTTTTTTTTTTAAACGGGCCTCTCACTGTTGTGGTCTCTCCCGTTGCGGAGCACAGGCTCCGGACGCACAGGCTCAGCGGCCATGGCTCACAGGCCCAGCTGCTCCGCGGCATGTGGGATCCTCCCAGACCGGGACACGAACCCGCGTCCCCCGCATCGACAGGTGGACTCTCAACCACTGCGCCACCAGGGAAGCCCACTTCCTTGCTTTTCTTGATGGTTACAGTGATTCTTTTTGATGTTCGAATTATCCTACATTTGACCTTTGAGAGCCCCGTTACACTAGCTTCTTTGTCCTTTTCACATGCCTTTATTAGTTTTTGAGTGCCTCTTTGCTTTCTGGCATAAGATGTCCACACCTCACTTTGTACTTACTCTGCCATATGTAGAATCAGCCATTTATGCAGGGAATTTCCTTTTAGTTGGGAATGTTAGTTAGAAATCATGATCTGGGTGCTGTATGTACTTACTGCTACTAGGTTGAGTTTTTTGTTTGTTTATTTTTTGATTTCTTGTTGAGAATTAAATATACAAGGGTAGAAGATGGAGAGGAAAGTGCTCTGTCCGCCTTTATGACTATCTACCCCTGTTTCTCAGAACTAATCATTGTTAACATACTTTTACATGTCCTTCCAGAAATTTTCTATGCATGTACATGCCCACATATGGGGCTATCTTAAACATACACATACGCAGACATACATAGAAAAGGGAATATGTTAGCTATACTGGGCTAAATTTTCCTTTCTCTATTTAACAAAATGTTGACATTGACATCTGTCCATATCATCTGATATAGCTAGGTAATATTCCATTGTTTGGATATACTATTGATAGAGTCATTTTTTTTCTTAAGACTTTTTCCCATACAACTTAAATTTAATAAGCTTAATTTTGGTTAAGACCTCTGGGTGTCTATGGTAATCTTTCTTTATCAGCATGGTTAGAATACTGATAGAGATCTTTTTATATATTGAAAGGCTGTTAGATCTAGTTTTTTGTCTATACAGAAACCTCTTTGAGTCCTTTATTGGTGTTTGGAGCAATAGATCTAGTTCAGCCTCATGATTTACAGATGAGAAAACTGAGATCCAGTTGTTGTAGTACCATCCTTTGTAGCAAAAAGATCCAGTTCCAAAGAAGGCATTTGTATGTCATGTCTTTTAATCTTCAATCTGGAATGTTGCCTTGGTTTTTCTTAGACTTTCATGATCTTGACACTTTTGAAGATTACAGGCCATTTATTTTGTAAATGTACATCAATTTGGGTTTGTCTGACACTCTTCATGATTAGAGTCAGGTTGCCTCTTTCACAGAAATATTGCAGAAATCACGTGTTCTCATTGTATCCTATCTAGTAGCATATGATCTTGATTTGGTTCAGTAACTCTTTAAGTTTGATCACTTGATTAAGGGGATTTCTGCAAGGCTTCTCCACTGTAAATTTACTCTTTTTTCCTCTTTAATCAGTAAGTATTTGGTGGGGAGATACTTTGAGACTATTAAATATCCTGTTTCTTATCAATGTTCAGTTTTTTAATTTATTTATATCAGTATGTGTTCATGGAGCGCCATTATTCTTGTGGTCAAAATTGTTCTAGATTTGACCAGTGGGAGGCCCTTCAAGATGTCTTTGTTGTTTTTCATGTCCCCATCATTCTTTGAGCACTTCCTTTTTCTTTCTGACACAAGATATTTTGGACACATCTTGGGCTTTTCCCTGCCCCAGCCCTGAAATCAACCATTTCTCTAAGGAGCCTAGATCTTTTTTAGTAGAGATTAATGTTCAGAAATAAGATACTAAGTGTGCCTGTTGCCATTGGTATGTCACTAATCCCAGGCCCTGTCAGTGGATCTATGTATCTGTAGGTCTCTCTAGTTTCAGTCCAACACCACAGGATTCTTTCTTGTTTTCTTCCTTTGCATATTTTAACTCCCTTCTCTGCTGATGTCATATGTGTCTATATGTGGGTCCATCCCAGGGGAGAACAGGTTGGGTGCAGGTTTGAATGCTTTGTAGGAAGGCCTTGATTAAATTGACAGAGTTCTGAGAGCTTCCATTACTAGAAGAAGAAGTAGGAAGAATTGTGTTTTCAACAGTGTTCATAGACTAGGCTTTTGGGAGTTCGGAGGAGTGGAGGTGGGATGATGGGAGGAGGAGTATATCTATTCCCTCAATGAAAGTGGTGCACTGAAAAGCTGTTTGCCTGTACTTGAAGATTAAGTGTGCCTAAAGGATTTGTGGATGAAACCAAGTCAGGGATGATCTCAGCAGAGTTTTCCTGTATGTGCATGGTGGAGTTTGGACTTGGATGTGTCAGTGTGGAGTTTCTTTGAGATACAAAATCATTTCACTAGAGCATGGAGGTATAGGTTAATCCATTCATACCTGTCCTGGGACTCTAACTGTGTATTTAGAGGATGTATAGAATTAATGAAAAGGAAGGCACCTTGGGTAAGGGGATTGCCTCATGGTTTGAGGAGAGAATTTTCATTTTCATGACATCATCTAAAGGGTCACAAGGATACATTTATTAAGGATAGACAACACCAAGAACAGCATTAGCCACTGCTTTTTAAAAATTGACTTGAAAAACTAATATGATAGGCAAAACATGTATTTTGTTATGTCTCTCAAGAGGTACAAAAGTATATGCCATGAAAGGTACCCTTTCCCACTCATCCCTTAATTTCCCTGTTCCCTTATCCAGAGGTGACCACTGTTACTAGTTTCTTGTGTATTCATCTAGATATCATATGAATATCTAGATCCAAACATTTATACTTTTTTCAATAAATGCTAGCATACCACATAAACTGTTTTCATCTGGCTTATTTCATTCAAAATTTGTCCGTCAGATTGTTAAATAACATATATAGAGAGAGCTGACTTTGTCTTATCTTTTTAATGGCTGGTTATTATTCTCTTGTATGGATGTTCTGTTCTTTACCTACTTGTCTTCTATTAGTAGACATTTAGGTTGTTTCTGGGACTATAAATAATACTGCATTATTATACTTTGTGTCTTTGTGCACGTGTAGAAGTATATACACAGGATACATTCCTAGAAGTAGAATTTCCGGGTGGAAGGATGCATGCATTTATTTCCTTTTAACAGCCAGTAGCAAAAACTTACAAATGAAAAGGAGATATAATACGCTAGTTGGGGGAGGAAAGGCAGAATGGAGGACAAACAACTGAAACTGCTATAGTTATGATGGAAGAGATTGGAAAATGTCTTTCAGCCAGCCTTATGAGGGGAAGAAACCAGGGAGCAGAGGATAGGCTGTGGCAGCCAGAAAGAAGAGGCAGATTGGCCAATTCCCTGAACTACTGAAGAAAGAAAGCAGTATCTGGGGACCTGCACTTGGACAGACAAGTAGCCTGGAATGGGGGAGAGGGATATAATATATGATGGCCCCACTAGGACTCAAGTTTGAACCAGACCCTTAGAGGATATTTCTAAACTTTGTTGTGGCTTGAAGTTGGCCAACTCCAGGTTAAGGGCCCAGACTTCCACAAGACTGTCTAAAATACAGCTGCAAGTTTGGGGAACCCCAGAGCCATCCTCAATTCTCATCAGCTGATTACAAATTTCAGGCATCTCCATAGACTACTTGAGGTTGCATAATTCACTAGAACAACTCACAACTCAGGAAAATGCTGCACTTACGATTAAAGTTTTGTCATAGCAAAAAGACACAAATCAGAACCAGCCAAAGGGCAAGATTTGCAAGTGCTAAGTTTTTGTTGTCCTCAGTGACATGTTATTGTCATCCTGGCACATTAATGCTTGACAACACACAGAGTATTGCCAACCAGGGAAGCTCACCCAAGCTTAGGTGTCCAGAGTTTTTATTGGGTTTCATTATATAGGCATGATTAATTGAATCATTGCCCACATGACTCAATATCCAGCTCCACTTCCCTTCTCAGAGGTGGGGCTAATATTATGTGCCTGAAAACCCCAGCCCTTTAATTACGTGGTTGATTTTTCTGATACGGCCAACCTCCACTCTAAGTTATCTCATTAGTATAAACTTTCAGATATGTGGGGAAGGGGTGGGAGCATGAGTAGCAAAGACACTGCTGTCACATGGGAAATTTTGAGGATTTACAGGTTACCTCCTAGGAACCCTAGACAAAGGTCAGCCAAATTCTTTATCACACAGTTGTTGAGAAGGTAAATGAGGTCCTTTGTGTAGTGCTTTCCACAGTACTTGGTACATAGTACACTCTTAGTAAATGGCCATGCTGGGGTCCTGAGGATGAATGTCTTATGTTAAAAGTAGGTGTTCCCATGAAACCCAGGACCCTGATAAAATGGCAATGGAGTCTATTACTTGGAAAGATGAAATATGGTTGTCGGAATTCTGGGAGAGTTTGTAAACTAGACCCTTCAGGATAAAGGTGACTTATGTCTATAGGGTGGAGGTTTTCTTTAACCAGAAAAAATGATATTCAGGAGTCTTTTATGTTTAGTACTTAGAAAAGGAGTCTGTGAAGGGAATTAGGTTAATTTTTCTGTTATTTCTTCATTGTTTCTAAAATTGTGTAGGTCCCAAATTATCTCTCTGAAGCCTCTGTGATGTCAGAAAAAGCTGTGTTTTCAGGCAGTGGGCTAATGTTTATATTTGTCTGTACTTAGTTCTCTATTAGGAAAAATGTAATCAAACCTGTCTCGTTATTTCTTTCTAAATAGAGGTGGTGATTTTTTTGTGTTTTTTTTAACATCTTTATTGGAGTATAATTGCTTTACAATGGTGTTAGTTTCTGCTTTATAACAAAGTGAATCAGCTATACATATACATATATCCCCATATCTCCTCCGTCTTGCCTCTCCCTCCCACCCTCCCTATCCCACCCCTCTAGGTGGTCACACAGCACTGAGCTGATCTCCCTGTGCTATGCAGCTGCTTCCCACTAGCTATCTGTTTTACATTTGGTAGTATATATAAGTCCATGCCACTCTCTCAGTTCGTCCCAGCTTACCCTTCCCTCTCCCCACGTCCTCAAGTCCATTCTCTACGTCTGCGTCTTTATTCCTGTCCTTCCCCTGTGAGGTGATTGTTATTAGGGGCAGTCATCTTAGTGTTGATGTTGATCATAGCTATGTATATTTTGACATCTCATAACCATTAAGAAAAATAAAATACTAGTAAAATATGAAATCATACTTTGGTGTATGGTTTACATTTTAACTTAAACTAAGCTAGATTTAGTTCCATTGTTTTTGTTGTATAGTTAAATTAAAAACATTCTTTTTTAACATTTAAAAACTTACTGCGTGAATGTTATAGATTACCAGAATTTGGGGTTGGGAGTTATGCTGCCACCAGTTTTAGGAATATTCTTAGCTTATGTTTCCAGGTAGTACTTTATGATGCTTTATTATAAACTTTATTAAACATTTTTGCTTGTTTAACTTTTTTTAACTCCGATTCTGTCAATAATGATGGATAAGGTTATGCTAAAAATAACAAACAACCCTACAATCTCAGAGACTTTAAATATCCAAAATACATTTATTATTCAGACTGTGTGACCAATTCAGATCAGTGGGGGTGATGAGTGGAGGGTTCTACTCTAGGTAGTTACTTCATACCATGTAACATCTCCATAAACTTTTTTTTTTAGGGTTCACCACAGCAGGGGAAGAGGAGGGTCTTGCACAGCAGATAGATTGCTCTGGCTCAGAAATGATGATGCATGCCTGCATCCCTTTAGCTAGAACTAGTTAGAAGCCCTCTGTCCAACTGCAAAACAGGGCAGGGAAGTGTAATTCTCCTATGTCTGGAAGAGATGCAGACTTGGAAGTGGATGAACATTAGAAGTGTTTTCAGTGATCTTCAGGGTTTGGGGGTTATTTTTCCTCCCTCACAGAGTTGTTAGGATAAAATGAGATAATGTGTATAAAAGCACTTGGGGAACTATAAGGAATTTTTTTTTTTTTTCTTCAGTACGTGGGCCTCTCACTGTTGTGGCCTCTTCCGTTGCGGAGCACAGGCTCCGGACACGCAGGCTTAGCGGTCATGGCTCACGGGCCCAGCTGCTCCACGGCATGTGGGATCTTCCCGGACCGGGACACGAACCCGTGTCCCCTGCATCGGCAGGCGGACTCTCAACCACTGCGCCACCAGGGAAGCCCTATAAGGAATTTTTGTATGTAAGATTTTTTAAGTGGAATACTCAGTCTTAAAATACATTACTGAGCCATGAGTAATAAATATCTTAAGCAGAGGGATAGAGATGGTTTCATTCCTTTTCTGTTTGGAAATATAAAGCTCTAATATGGAAGAACCACTTATTTCTAATAAGAAGAGTTGTTTGTTAGTTTCTTGCTTTTTAAAAAACTTGAACACTTGATCTGTTTTTAGGAGAGTTCTATTTTAAGACTTTTTTTTTTGGCTGCGTTGGGTCTTCATTGCTGCATGCGGGCTTTCTCTAGTTGCGCCGAGCAGGGGCTACTCTTCGTTGTGGTGCACGGGCTTCTCATTGAGGTAGCTTCTCGTTGCAGAGCGCAGGCTCTAGGTGCGCAGGCTTCAGTAGTTGCAGCATGCAGGCTCAGTAGTTGTGGCTCGCGGGCTCTAGAGAGCAAGCTCAGTTGTGGCACACAGGCTTAGCTGCTCTGTGGCATGTGGGATCTTCCCAGACCAGGGCTCGAACCCATGTCCCCTGCATTGGCAGGTGGATTCTTAACCACTGCGCCACCAGGGAAGTTCCTAAGACTGTTTCTTTTTAACATGAATGGTCCAGAGATTGAAATGAATGCTGTGTTGGTTTAAAAAATATTGGTTACCTCTAATTATGGATGTGACACATGAATGAAATTATACTGTATGTATTGTAAATGTGGCTTTTTTTCATGAAACAATTTGTCTTAGAGATCTTTCCCAGTCAGTATATATAAATCTACATCATTCTTTTAACTGCTGTATTTCCATAGTAAGGACAGGCCATGATTTATTTGATTGCCCTATTTATTAATGAAATTAGAAATCAGTATATTTTAGGATTTTTCTGTAGCAAACTGCACCACAAAGAACATTGTGTACCTATTTTTACACTTCTCTTTTTAAACCCATTTCAGTATTTTCCAAGGAAGATACCTAGAAATAAAATTTCAATGCTGTGTATTATCACTGTGGCCTTCAGTATATTGGAATTTCCGTTGTCTACCTTGCCCTCTCCAACCTAGGAAAATAACAGGGAGTGGGAAGTTGATATCTCCTAGATAGGTTGGATTCCTGTGGTTGTCTAAAATGAATCTTGTATTCTTGGTTTGGATATTTGTGATCATTTTTATTTATTTATTTTTTATGCACCAGTTTGGTGCAAGATCGAACATAGGAGTATGTGGGGTATAATATCAACTTTACACGTATGCCTTTGTCCAAATGTTAGGAAATAATAGAGGTATGAATAGATTACTGGTAATCCTTCGGTAAGGAGACCTGGATTTATATCAACAAAATTTTCCTATTGATACCCTATTTGAGTTCTTTTTTTTTAGGGGAAAATTTATATATTTCAAAAGGCACAAATCTTAATTGTACATTTTTGACAATAGTTAACCTCATGTAACTCATATCCTCCCAAGATAGAGAACATTTCCATCTAACGAGAGATTTCCTTGTTAACAGCTCCAGCCCTTAGGTAACCACTATTCTGATATTTTCACCTTAGATTAGTTTTGTCCATTCTAGAACTTCATCAAAATGAAATCATACTCTTTGGTGCCTGGCTTCTTTTACTCAGCATAATATATATCTGATTCATTCATGATCCTATGATTGTTAGAGATTGTTTCCATTTTTATTGCTGAGTAGTTGTCCATTGTATGAGTGTATTGTAATTGCCCATAATCCATTTTACTACTGATGAACATTTGAGTTGTTTCAATTTGAGGGTATCATAAATAAGGCTTCTATGACTTCTTTTTTATCAGCTCATTCTACTTTTTGGTAGATACTTTATTTAGAGCTAAGGAAAATGGTTTATTTCATGAATCATATCAGCTTATGCCAACATTATATTAAATGCAACATATTAAAGTATTAGGCATTATTATTTTGTACTCAGCTATAAATCTGTCTGTTTAAAATACCAAATAAGGGAATTCCCTGGCGGTCCAGTGGTTGGGACTCCTCACTTC
Organism: Lipotes vexillifer; assembly: GCF_000442215.2. Taxonomy (NCBI): domain Eukaryota; kingdom Metazoa; phylum Chordata; class Mammalia; order Artiodactyla; family Lipotidae; genus Lipotes; species Lipotes vexillifer. Next base: position 4,137,413 of record NW_006785876.1, read on the forward strand.
CACCTCAGGGGTCACAGGTTTGGTCCCTGGTTGGGGAACTAGATCCCACATGTTCCACAGCGCAGCCAAACAATAAAAATAAGATAAGATAAAATAAAATAAAATAAAATACCAAATAATAAATCTTGTACTATTAAAAATATTCAGCCTTTTATGAAACATTTTAGGAATATTAAGACACCATTAAAATAGGCTTTTCTAAACTGTTATCTAAGAGAGGGCACTCTTAGCTGGCTACAACCATTTGCAAAACAAGTCTTTTTGTGGACATATATTTAAATATTCATGGATAAATCTCCAGGAGTAGAATTGTTGTGTCAAGGGGCAGGTATATTTGAACTTGACAAGAAACTACCGAAACTTTTTCTAAAATTTTTTTTTGCTCCCACCAGTAATGTTCCACTTGCTCCATATTCTCACCAACATTTGATGTTGTCAGTCTTTTAAATTTTAGCTGTTCTATATAGTGATATCTCAATATGGGTTTAATTTTCTCTAATGACTAATGATGTTGGTGCAATTTTGCATGTGTTCATTGTCTGTTTAACTAATGAAGTTTTTGTTCAAGTCTTTTGTCTGTTTTTTATTGGCTTCTTTATATTTTTTATTACTGAGTTTTGGAGTTCTTTATATGTTCTGTTTCTTTGTGTTTGTGGTGGGGTTTTTTTGGCTGTGCTGTGCAGCTTATGGGATTTAGTTCCCCAACCAGGGATTGAACCCGGGGCCTCGGCAGTGAGAGGGCAGAGCCCTCACCACTGGACTACCGGGAATTCTCTGGAGTTCTTTATGTGTTCTGGATACAAGTCCTTTGCCAGACATGTTTTGTGAATATTTTCTCCCAGTCTGTGACTTGCCTATATGGTGTCTTTTTTTTGGCTGCACTGTGTCTTCGTTGCTGTTCGCAGGCTTTCTCTAGTTGTGGCAAGTGGGGGCTACTCTTTGTTGTGGTGCGGTGGCTTCTCTTGTTGCAGAACACGGGCTCTAGACGCGCGGGCTTCAGTAGTTGTGGCACGCGGGCTCAGTAGTTGTGGCGCACGGGCTTAGTTGTTCCATGGTATGTGGGATCTTCCCGAGCCAGGGATCGAACCCATGTTCTCTGCATTGGCAGGCGGATTCTTAACTACTGGGCCACCAGGGAAGTCCCTATATGGTGTCTTTTGATGGCAGGGGTTTTAAATTTTGATGGAGTTTAACTTACCAACTTAAATTTTATGATGATTGTTTCCTGTGTTAAAGAAATGTCTGCCTTCTCCCAGATGGCAAGGACATTCTCTCGGTTTTCTTCTATAAACTTTGAAATTTTAGATTTTATTTGTGGGTCTGTGATCTGTCTCAAAACTAATTTTTTTCTGTATGGCTTGAGGTGTAGGGGTTGAGTTTCATTTACTTACTACATGTGGGGATCCAGTTCTAGCACTGTTTATTCTTTTGCCCATTGAATTGCTTTGGTACCTTATCAAAAACCATTTGCCCATATGAGTGTGGGTGTATTTCAGAACACTCTAATCAATTCCATTCATTGATATGGCTGTTCGTATGCCAATAACCACATTAACTTGATTACTGTAACTTTGTAGTAAACTGAGTTGATTCCATTTTTGTTCCTTTAAAGTTTCATTTGTCTGTTTCAGATCCTTTGCATTTTATAAATTTTAGAATTATCTTGTCAATGTTTATTTTTAAGAAAGACTGCTGAGATTATGATCAGGATTGCATTGAATCTATAGATCAATTTGGGAAGAATTGACGTTTTAACAATATTGAGTTTTCCAATCCATTAACATCTTATATCTCTCCATTTATTGAGGTCTTCTTTAATCTCTTTTAACCGTGTCTTTTGTTTTTATGTAGAATTTATACATACCTCTAAGTATTTTATGATGGTATTCTTTTTTCTTAGTTTTAGTTTCTTAGTTGTTTTTTTTTTTTTTTTTTTTGTGGTGGTACACCGGCCTCTCCCTGCTGTGGCCTCTCCTGTTGCGCAGCACAGGCTCCAGACGCGCAGGCCCAGCCGCTCCGCGGCATGTGGGATCTTCCCGGACCAGGGCACGAACCCGTGTCCCCTGCATCGGCAGGCGGACTCTCAACCACTGCACCACCAGGGAAGCCCCTAGTTTCTTAGTTTTAATTTCAGTTTTCTTCTGTGAATATAAAGAAATACAGTTGGGTTCTAATATTGATCTTGTGTCCTGTGACGTTGCTAAATTCGCTTAGTAGTTCTAGTAGTTTTTGTTATCTTCTGGGTTTTGTTCCTTAGGATTTTTGCATAATTGTGTTCTCTCTGAATGGACAGTTTTATTTGTTCCTTTACAGTCTTTCTGCCTTTTATTTTTTTGTGCCTTATTGCACTGGTGAAAGTAGGACATCCTTGCCTTGGATGGGAGGTATTCAGTTTTTTACCGTTAAGTATGATGTTAGGTATAGTTTTCTGATATACACCCTTTATCTCATTGAGGACTTTCCCTTCTATTCCTAGTTTGCTGAGTGGTGTTTTTGTTTGTTTGTTTTTTGTTTTTTTAATAAATGACTGAATGTTGTCAGGTGCTTTTATTACATCTGTTGAGATTGTCATAATTTTCCTTTTTTATTCCATTAATGATTGCATTGACTGATATTTTTCCAAATGGTTTTCATTACTGAGATAAACTCTACTTGATTATCATGTATTGTAACTTTTATATATTGCTGGATTCAGTTTGCTAGTGTTATATTAAGGTGTTTTTGTGTCTGTACATTTCATGGATTACAGACACAGAAAAACCTCAATATAACACTGTCACTTATAAACCTGTCAGAACAGCAAGTGCAGAGATGGGGCAAGCTTTCAGGTTGCTTGATTCAGTGGCTCAATCATATCACTCAGGGCTCAGCTTCCTTCTCCCTGTCCTCTGCCATTCTTTTTTTTCAAAAAATATTTTAGGGGCTTCCCTGGTGGTGCAGTGGTTGAGAGTCCGCCTGCTGATGCAGGGGACACTGGTTCATGCCTCTGTCCGGGAGGATCCCACATGCCGCGGAGCGGCTGGGCCCGTGAGCCATGGCCGCTGAGCCTGTGCGTCCAGAGCTTGTGCTCCGCAACGGGAGAGGCCACAGCAGTGAGAGGCCCACGTACCGCAAAAAAATATATATATATTTTAATTTCATTGGAGTATAGTTGATTTACAATGATGTGTTAGTTTCAGGTGTACAGCAAAGTGATTCAGTTATACATACACATAGATTTTTTAGATTCTTTTTTCATATAGGTTATCACAGAATATTGAGTAGAGTTCCTTGTGCTATATAGTAGGTCCTTGTTGGTTATCTGTCTTTTATATAGTAGTGTGTGTATGTTCATTCCAAGCTCCTGATTTATCACCACCACCCCCACACACGTTTCCCCTTTGGTAACCGTAAGTTTGTTTTGGATATCTGTAAGTCTGTTTTTGTATTGTAAATAAGTTCATTTATATGTTTTTTAAAAATTAAAAAAGAAAATAATAATATAAACCTGCACTTTCTTGTAATGTCTTCATCTGGTTTTGGTAGAGCAGAGTTATGCTGGCCTTATAAAATGAATTGAGAAGTATTCCTTTTTCCTATATTTTTGAAGAATTTATATAAAATTGGTATGAGTTCTTCCTTCAGCATTTGAAGAATTTTCCAGTAAAACAAACCACTAAGGCCTGGTATTTTCTTCAGCGGAAGTTTTTGATAAATTAAATTTCTTTGATGCTTACTAGAATTATTTAGAACTTCATTTCATCTTGTGCAATTTTGGTACACTGTACTTTTCAATAAATATGTTTCATTGTATAATGTCAAATTTATTGACATAGAGCTGTGCATATTTCCTTACACTGTTGATATCTGTGGTATCTATAGTGAGGTCCCCTCTTCCATTCTGATATTAGTAATTTGTGTTTTCTGTCTTTGAAAAGATTAATAAAACTGATTAAAGAAGCAGTTTTTGTCTTTGTTAGTTTTCTTTTTTATCTGTTTTGATTTCTACTTTTATTCTTCTTTCTACTTAACTTTTGATTTAATGTGCTCATATTTTATTCTTTAATCCATGGGTTATTTAGAAGCACATTGTTTAATTTTCATATATTTGGGACTTTCCTAGATATATTGTAACTGGTTTCTAACACAATTAAAGTTTTGTAAGGTTGCAATCTTTAAATTTATTGAGACTTGTTTTATGACTTAGCAACATGGTCAGTCTTGTACATTCCATATGCATTTGAAAAGAAGGTGTATTTTGCAGTTGCTGGATGAGTAATCTATAAACGTCAATTAGGACAAGGTGGTTGATTGTGCCATTCAGGTCTTCTATACTTACTGATTTTTATGACTGGTTCTTTCAATTACTGAGAAAGGGGTATGAAAATCTCCAAATGTGATTGTGGATTTGTTTACTTCTTTTAGTTCTATCAGTTTATGTTTCATGTATCTAAAAGCTCTTTTATTAACCACATACATAGATATTTATAATTGCTGTATACTGATATATTTTATCATTATGAAATGTCAGTGACCTTTATTAATTCTTGTACTTAGTCCTTGTCTTAAGGTCTGTTTTATCAGATGTTGATATAGCCACTCCTTTCATAACATATCAGTGTTATATATACTTTTTACCTTTTTCAGTGGTTGCCCTAGAATTTGTGATATATTATAAGTAACCCAAGTCCACTTTGGTTGCCTGAGAAAGTTTTCCTTTCACCTTCACTTTTGAAGGATAATTTTGTAGGTACAGAATTCTAGGTTGGTAGACATTTTTTCTTTCAACACTTGAAATATTTCACTCTGCTTTTCTGTTGCTTGCATGGTTTCTGAGGAAAAGTCAGATGTAATTCTTATCTTTGCTCTTCTGTAGGTAAGTTGTTTTTCTCTTCCGGCTTCTTTCAGGATTTTTTCTTTATCTTTGATTTCCTGTAGTTTGAAAATGATATGCCTAGGTACAAGGTTTTTTGGTGTTTATCCCACTTGATGTTCTTTGAACTTCCTGGATTTATGGTTTGGTGCCTGCTATTCATTTAGGGAAATTCTCAATAAATATTGTTTTCAATATTCTGTTCCTTTCTCTCATTCCTCTCTTTTTTGTATTCCTATTACACATATGTTAAACCTTTTGTAGGTGTCCCATAGTTCATGGATATTCTGCTGTGTTTTCCTTCCAGTCTTTTTTCTCTTTGCTTTTCAGCCTTAGAGCTTTCTTTTTTTCCCCCAACATGTATATTTAAAGGTTTGGGTTTTTTTTAACTTTTTATTTTATACTGGAGTATAGCAGATTAACAATGTTGTGATTGTTTCAGGTGCACAGCAAAGGGAATCAGCCATACATATACATGTATCCGTTCTCCCCCAAACTCCCCTCCCATACATGAGCCTTAGAGCTTTCTGTTGAGATATCCTTAAGCTCAGAGATTCTTTCCTCGGCTATATCCAGTCTACCAATAAGTCCATCAAAGTCTGTCTTCATTTCTGTTTCAGTGTTTTTGATCTCTGGCATTTCTTTTTGGTTCTTTCTTAGGATTTCAATCTCTGTTTATATTGCCCATCTGTCCTTGCAGGCTCTCTGTCTACTGTATCCATTAGAGCCGTTAGCATGTTAATCATAATTGTTTTTAATTCCAGGTCTGGTAATTCCAATATCTGAGTCTGATTTTGATGCTTGCTCTGTCTCTTCAAACTGTATTTTTTGGTCTTTTAGTGTGTCTTATAATTTTTTCTTGATCGCTAGGCATGTGATATACTGGGTAAAAGGGATCTTGTAAATAGTCCTTTAATAATGTGGTGGTACAAACATAGAGAACAGACTTGTGGTTGCCAAGGGAGAAGGGGGTGTGAGGGGGGAAAGTGTTGGGAGTTTGGGCTTAGCAGATGCAATCCTATTGTATATAGGATGGATAAACAACAGGGTACTACATTATAGCACAGGGAACTATATTCAATATCCTGTGATAAACCATAATGGAAAAGAATATGAAAAAGAATATATATATATATGTATAACTGAGTCACTTTGCTGTACAGCAGAAATTAACACAACACTGTAAATCAACTATACTTCAATAACATTTAAAAAAAACAAAAGCATCTGCTAGAAAATGTATAACAGAAAAAAAAATAACGTGGTGGTAATGGGTCAGGGAATAGAAGCATTCTGTAGTCGTGTGATTAAGTCTCAGTCTTTTAGTGTGCCTGTACCTCTGAGCTGTGAACTTCACATGTGTTTCTCAGTGCCCCCGCATTCCCCCTTTAGTTGGGACAGGATGGCTAGAGTGGGCTGGAATTGGGTAGTTCCCTTTTTTCAGGTCAGTTTGACTGATAATACCCCAGCAGGTTAGGCTCTGATTAAATAGTTTCTTCTGCAGGCAGACTTTGTTAAGAACAGAATGCTCTGGAATATTTCAAAGTGGTTCCTTTTACCCATCTTCTGGTGGAAGCACGAGAGAATTTTTCTCTGATACTCACTGTGAGAACCTAGTAGAACTCCAGGAAATTAAAGTCACTAAAGTGTGGGACCCCCAATGACCGGGTCACTGGAATTTTTTTTTTTTTTTAATGGCTGTGTTGGGTCTTCATTGCGGTGCACAGGCTTCTCACTGCGGTGGCTTCTCTTGTTGCAGAGCACGGGCTCTAGGGCTGTGGGCTTCAGTAGTTGTGGCACACAGACTTCAGTAGTTGTGGCTCACGCATTTCAGTAGTTGTGGCTCACAGGCTCTAGAGCTCAGGCTCAGTAGTTGTGGTGCACGGGCTTAGTTGCTCCACGACATGTGGGATCTTCCCAGACCAGGATCGAACCCGTGTCCCCTGCATTGGCAGGCAGATTCTTAACCACTGAGCCACCAGGGAAGTCCCCCTGGAATTTTTCATTTTTCAAACTTGATCACACTGAGCCTTCAACAGTTGGTTAATTACAGTTCATGTTTCCCTACCTCAGCACTGGTTCCTGTGGAGGTTTGTGCTAGTGGCTTTCTGCTCTCATAAGTTGTGGTTCTCTGTGTTCACCTGTTGGTCTCTCCAATTTTGGGGTTAGCAGTTTGCCCTATGACTTCACTTGTCTTACTTGTCTAAGAAGAGTTGTTGATATTTCAGTTTGTTCAGCTTTTTACTGTTGTTAGGACAGAGTGGTGACCTCCAAACTTCTTACATGCTGGGCTGGAAACTGCAAGTCTGTGCTCATTTTTTTAAAGCATATTTTCCTGAATATAGAATTTTGGGTTGATACTTCCTTTTCCTTTTCAGTGTTTTAAAGATCCTGCACCTGATCCACTCCTGACCTCTATGGTTTCTGATGATAAGTCAGCTTTTATTAGCATATCTATATTCCCTTATGTGAAATGTGTTGGCTTTCTCTAGCTGCCTTCAAGTTTTTTACTTCATCTTTGAATTTTAACAGTTTGATTATGATACACCTAGCTATATGTTCTTTGTATTTATCTTCTTGGGGCTCCTTGAGTTTCTTGGATCTGTAAGTTGATGTCTTTAACCAAATTTGGGAAATTTAGGTTACTATATCTTCAAATATATTTTCTGCCTTGTTTTTGCCACTCTTGGGACTCCAGTTACAGTATAATTGAGGGACTCTAATTAGTACAGCAGTGCATATGTATAACCTATCAATATAAATTTATTAATATAAATATATATGTAATATGAGTATATTTACGTATAGATAGATGGTGCGTGCTCTAAACATTTTAATAAAAGGGATCCATGATCTAGAGAGTTTGGAGATGGGTGCTTTCGGCAACCCCCAACTTACCTTTAATATAATGGCATTTAACGACTGGTACAGTAACTATGCACATTTGTCTTTTCTGTTAAATGATGGGCTCCTAGAGGACAAGCCACTGGCTTTACTTTTCTTAATAATTATATAATATAAAAACAATGGTTCTCAGATTTTTAAAAATCCAAAAATGTTATCTGTGAGAGGCAAAGTAAAACAGAAAGTCGCTAAAAATAGGAATAGAGACAGTGGAGAAAAATATACCAGGCAAAAAGTATGATACAAAAGAAAGCTAAAGGGCTTCCCTAGTGGCGCAGAGGTTGAGGGTCCGCCTGCCAATACAGGGGGCGCAGGTTCATGCCCGGGTCCGGGAGGATCCCACGTGCCGCGGAGCGGCTGGGCCTATGAGCCATGGCCTCTGGGCCTGCGCGTCCGGAGCCTGTGCTGTGCAACGGGAGAGGCCACAGCAGTGAGAGGCCTGCATACCGCAAAAAAAAAAAAAAAAGAAAGCTAAAGTAGCAGTTTTCATATTTGACAAATTTAATATTTATGGTAGAAAACGTAAGGGACACAGAAAGACAGCCCAATTAAAAAATAGGCAAAGGATTTGAATAGACATTTCTCTAAATGCTCCAGTTGGTTATAGTTGCACAACCTTGTAAATATATTAAGAACCACTAAGTTGTATACTTTAAGAAGGCGAATTTTATAATACGTGAATTATATCTCAATTTTTAAAAAGTGATCTGGGGCTTCCCTGGTGGCGCAGTGGTTGAGAGTCCGCCTGCCGATGCAGGGGACACGGATTCGTGCCCCGGTCCAGGAAGATCCCACATGCCGCGGAGCGGCTGGGCCCGTGAGCCATGGCCGCTGAGCCTGCGTGTCCGGAGCCTGTGCTCCGCAACGGGAGAGGCCACAACAGTGAGAGGCCCGCGTACTGCAAAAAATAAATAAATAAATAAAATTAAATTAAATAAAAAAGTGATCTGTATATTTTGTCTTAAAGACCAAACCTCACTTAATTCTCAAGGCTTAGAGCCATGCAGATTGTTCTCCCACTATATTTATTGCAAAAAGAATTAGAAACAAATAACAAAAGAGTAGGTTAAACAAAGTTTGAGAACTAACATTGCTAACATTAAGTAAAAGAAAATCACTGAAATTACTGAGGAAATTTAGAAACAGAACTGAATATAAGATTACATGTTGAAATTTGGGGGACATAGCTAAAGTAGTATTTAGAAGGAAATGTATAACTTTAAAATGTTTGCCCATAAAAATAAACTATACAAACATACATTTCCTGGCTGTGTCTGCTGAAAGGGCCTAGAAACAATGAAACTACCATAGCAGTGAGCATACCTGGTACCCAGATACTGGTTTCTAAATACCATTGTCCAATAAAAAGAATCATAGTTCCATGGAGGAATGATTGATTCCAGGGCTAGGACAAGGAAGATAAAAAATAAGCCTGGAACATGTTATGTTGCCAGAGGTAAGCAAGTGCTCAAAAAGGAACAGGGCCTGTTGAAAGGGCATGGGGACCAAACTGAAAGAGTTCCCAATGGCCACAGCTAAAACAATTTGGGTAATGAAATAAGTAATGATAGTATTAAATTATAACCCATAGAATAAAATAAATATCCATGAGTCCATACTCTTTGAGTAAATAAACGGGAGAGAAGGGATGTTTTCAGTAGTTTTCCTGTATTGAAGAGTTACAGTTAATAAATAAAACAGAAAATCATCATTAGGCAAGTAACACAGTAATAATTGTAGTCTAGATACATTGGTAGATGCTAAAGCTAGTGGATGAAATTTTGAGGAGAAATAGGAGGATGTTTGCATAGTCACAAAGTATCTCCCCAAATATATTTAATTACAAAAGGAACAATAACAACTTTACAGTGAAGAAATCCAGCAGACACCATCTTAATGAAGTGAGCAAAGGTAACATCACCAGTAATAAAGCATATCAAATCAACACGTGCCCCATGTTATGATGCACTGAGAAAGGCACAGCATCATTCCTCTGGTGTTTTTGCCAAAAATGCATAACTCAGTCTAATCATGAAAACGTCACAAACGCAAATTGTGGAACATCTGCAAAATAACTAACCAGTACTCTTCAAAAGGGTTATGGTCTTAAAGTCAAGAAAAGACTGGGGAACTGTCAGTCTTTTGCAGATTAGAGGAGATTAAGGAGAAATTACATTTAATGTAATGTGGGAGCCTGTGTTGGATGCAAAAAAGAAAAAAAGGACCTTAGTGGGAAAACCAATGATATTTGAATAAGGTCTGTAGTTAATAATACTGTACCCATGTTTCTGGTACAATTTTCTTGTCCAATTTCCTTGTACTATGGTTAACATTAAGGAAAGCTTGGTAAGGGTGTAAAGGAACTCTACTATTTTTGCAATTTTTCTATAAATAAAATTATTGCAAAGATAAAAAAGAAAAATAAGGTAAACATTGTTCAGGAAGTTTGTAGAAATAGAACAATTGAGCACACTCAAAGGAAAAAGAAGAAAGGAAATAAAAAGATCAGAAAATGAAGCAAAAGTAAAAAGTTGAGATACTTACTCTCTGGAATTATTAAGGTAGTTTTCTGAGAAGACTGAGTAAGAAAAGAGAAGATACACATATATAAAATTCAGAATGAAGATTGAGACGTACACTCACTGCATTCCTTTTAGTGATGTCATTTCTTGCCGAAGCTGGGCCCTCTCCGTTGTTGTAATTAGAAAGCAAATACCTGTGGAATAAGAAATGAGGGTGGCGGTATCCAGTCTGATTCTAAGATTTGAGAAATTGTGCAGTGCCTAACAGGTACTAAGCTCTTTGAGTCTAACTGTTTGATAAATAGAATGATTAGGTGTTTCATTTGGTCTAGTGATACCCTGAAAGAAACTGTTGAGACACTAAAGATGCCATGAACTAAGAAAGTTTGACAACCTCTGAAATATGAGAATTATGAATAAGTAAATGCTAAAAAAAAATGAAAATGTAGATGAAATGGATAAATTTGTAGGAAAATGATAGGCAACTTGAATATAGTATGAAAACATTGGAAGGTAATCAAAGATCTTCCCTCCCAAAAATCGCGTACCTGGATGACTGTGTATGGGTGAGTTCTATCAAATTTTGAAGGAACAATTAATTCCTTTCTTAAACAAGTTACTGCAGAAAAGAGGGAGTGAAAACTGCCTAACTCTTTATGCAGCTACTTAATAAGCTTGATTTGAAACCCTGATAAATTCAAGAGGAGCTATTATAAAGCCATTTCCCTTATTAATGTAGATGAAAGGGATCCTAAATAAAATATTAACTATCTGAATCCAAGAATATACTAAAAGAGTGATGCATCATGATCAAATGGAATTTAGTTTAGGAATCCAAAGATAGTTCATCTTTAAAACAATTATTGATGTAATTCACCATTTTAATAGTTGAGAAAAGAAAAATGTATTTCTGATTTGATTCAGAAAAGCATTTTATGTATTTCAATTATTGTTTGTGATTTAATTCTTAGCAAACAAAGAATATATAAGGGAACTTTATTGAGTATTTGTATATTGGATTTTTAAAAGTTTTTTATTATAGACAGTTTCAAACATAATAAAGGTAGGGTGAGTGGTACAATAGACGTGACAGGTAATCATTGCTCAGCTTCAGCAATTATCAATATATGGCAACTCTTTTTAATCTATATACACACACATACACTCTCATACACTTTTTTCCTGCCCTGCTAGATTATTTTGAAGCATATTCCAGACAACATGCTCTTTTTAATCAATACTGAGTATGTACCTTTTTTCTCTATAACCATTAATATCCTAAAATAATTAACACTAATTCCTTAATATTATCTGCTGTCTAGCAGAGTTGAAATTGTCCTGATTGACTCATAACTGTGAATTCAGAGTTCACACATTGCATTTGGCTGTTATTCTTCATTTTTTCTTTTAAACTATAATAGCTCTTTCCTTCCTTCTTTTTTCCATTATGTTACTAAGAAACCAGGTCATTTGTTCTATGGAATTTTCCACATCCTAGATTTGGCTGATTGTGGCTCCATGGTGTTGCTTAAATGTTTCTTTTTTCCCTGTCTTTCCTCGAAACAGGTAGTTAGGCTTGATTAACTTCTATTATTGGGGGGGGGGGTGGATAATAATTTCATAATTATTGATGCATAACTTTTTTTTTAAGGGAACTTTTTTTTTTTCTGGTACGCGGGCCTCTCACTGTTGTGGCCTCTCCCATTGCGGAGCAGGAGGCGCAGGCTCAGCGGCCATGGCCCACGGGCCTAGCCGCTCTGCGGTCTGAGATCTTCCCGGACCGGGGCACGAACCCGTGTCCCCTGCATGAGCAGGTCAACTCTCAACCACTGCGCCACCAGGGAAGCCCAACTTTATTATTTTTATTTATTTAGTTATTTATTTTTGGCTGCGTTGGGTCTTCGTTGCTGCGCGGGCTTTTTCTAGTTGCAGGGAACAGGGGCCACCTTTCGTTGCGGTGCACGGGCTTCTCATTACAGTGGCTTCTCTTGTTGTGGAGCACAGGCTCTAGGCACGCGGGCTTCAGTAGTTGTGGTATGTGGGCTCAGTAGTTGTAGCTCAAGGTCTCTAGAGCACAGGCTCAGTAGTTGTGGCGCACGGGCTTAGTTGCTCCACGGCATGTGGGATCTTCCCGGACCAGGGCTCGAAACTGTGTCCCCTGCATTGGCAGGTAGATTCTTAACCACTACGCCACCAAGGAAGCCTGATGCATGACTTCTTAATTCTTAATATCAGGAAGTATATGACGCTTGGCTGCTTTTGTTAAAATTGATCAGTGGGTTTAGGTACCTGGCACATGTAACCATCGTGAAGGTCTCCAGCAGCCTCTTATTTATTGATGTTTTTTGCCACGCCACGTGGCATGTGAGATCTTAGTTCCCCAACCAGGGATTTAACCTGTGCCCCCTGCGTTGGAAGCACGGAGTCTTAACCGCTGCCAGGGAAGTCCCTCCATCAGCCTTTTTACCTAATGTTTTAGCAGTCACTGATGCTTGCTGCCTGGATCGTTATTCATTAGGGGGTAGCAAAATGTTGCTACTCTAATTTATCATCTCTTCTTTGTTTTTAAGCTAGTCTTTTATGAAAGAAACAGTCCCTCATCGATCCTTCGATAATCCTGAGGCACAGTTTATATAGGAAAGACAAGATAAATGTTTGATTCTTTCTAGAAGAGCACTTTCTTAGTAAACCTACAGTGAACATAATACTTAGATGTGTTTACTTTAATATCTAAAGCAAGAAAAGGATGCCTACTATTACTGTTCTTGTTTAACATATTACTAGAAGTCCTTGTCAACAGTATAAGGGAAGAAGAATAACTTGTAAGGAAAAAGATAAAATTGTCATTATGTACAGACTGTATACACATTTACTTTAGGGGAAAAAAGCAGAATCAGCAAACTATTCAAACTGCCTTGAGTTCATCAAGGGTCTTAAAAATCAATACTATTTCTTTTCATCATCCTTAACCAACTAGAAAATGAAATTTTTAAAAAATGTGTATCATTAAAACAACAAAACCTAGAAAGTACCTAGATATTAGTCTAATCAAGAATACATAGGACTCATTAAGAAAAATTTTAAAATTCAATAAAAGATATAGGAAATAATCGTGGACAAGATAATTTACTCATAAGGATGTTATTACTTCTGAAGTTTATCAATAAATTCCAAGTAATCTCTGTCAGAGTTTTAGCTGGGTATTTTCGAGGAACTCTGTAAACTTATTGTGTAGAAGAATAAATAATAATTCATAAATAGTTAAATCAACCTTTAAAAAAGGAGAATAAAGGGGAATTTATCCTATCAGATATTAAGATATATCAATACTACAAAAAGCCATAGTAATACCGTGTGGAATAGTATAAGAACAAACAAATCACTCTTAGAGACCTTAGATAATAGACCCAAGGATATATGGGAACTTTATAAGTTATATAGGTGACATCACAATCAATAGGTAAAAGTTAGGTTGTTTAGTAAATGATTTTAGAAAAAGCAGCTCATTATATATGGAGAAGTAAAACAGTATCTCTATCCTATATCATATGCAAAGATAGATTCCAGATGGATTAAACACCTAAATGTGGAAGATAAAACCAAAAGGTTTAATAGAAGAAAATTATTTTCTTTAAAAACATATATATTTTTGTGACCTAGGGTTGAGGAAGGAACTTCTAAAACCTCAAAGCAGAAACGAATTTTTGTGTAAATTTAATTGCATCAAAATAGAGAGCTCTATTTAACAAAGGACCCCATGGGCAAAACTCATATACATGTGACAAATGGGAGACAATATTTGCAATGTTTAAATTGCCAAGTGATTAATGTCCTCTATACTAGACTATATAGGAAACTCCCGCAAATAAACAAGATAAAGAAAGCAATCCCAGCAGAAAAATGGACAAAGGATATAAACAGGCAGTTTATAGAAAAGGAAATCCTCAAAGCAGTAAGCATATGAAGAGTTGCTCAAATGTATTAGCAGTCAGAAAATACAAATTAAAACAGTAAGATAGGGGCTTCCCTGGTGGCTCAGTGGTTAAGAATCCTCCTGCCAATGCAGGGGACACGGGTTCGAGCCCTGGCCCAGGAAGATCCCACATGCTGCGGAGCAACTAAGCCCATGTGCCGCAAATGCTGAGCCTGTGCTCTAGAGCCCACAAGCCACAACTGCTGAGCCTGCGTGCCACAACTACTGAATCCCGCGCACCTAGAGCCCGTGCTCTGCAACAAGAGAAGCCACTGCAATGAGAAGCACATGCACTGCAATGAAGAGTAGCCCCCGCTCGCTGCAACTAGAGAAAGCCCACGTGCAGCAATGAGGACCCAATGCAGCCAAAAGAAAACAACAAAAAAAACCAAAAAAGACAGTAAGATATTTCATATATGTTAAGTTGGCACATATTAGCAAACGAGATAAAAACCAAATGCTGATGAAGATGCAGGTTATAAAAACTCTTACAAAAAATAAAACTTCTTAACACACTGCTGGGGCACATGTAGCCACTCTGGACAGTAGCATGGCACTCAGAATTAAAACTCTGTATGTATATGACCCAGCAATTCTGCTCTTGAGTTTATATGCCGAAGAAAATCTCAATCAGATCCATAAGAAAACATTTACAGGGATATTCATTGCAGCAGTATTTGTGGTAGAAAGGCATTAGAGGTAATCCAGGTGTCCGGTGCAGGGATAGTAGAGAGAAAAAATGTTTTGGATACATGCCATGGCATATTATGTACCAATCAGAAACAGCAAATCAAATGTACTCATACAAAATGAATGGATTATGTTACAGAATTGAAAAAGAACAGAATGAGATATAACACAGTAAGATTTGCACACATCAAAAATACATGCACTCGGGGCTTCCCTGGTGGTGCAGTGGTTGATAGTCCACCTGCCGATGCAGGGGACACGGGTTCATGCCCCGGTCCAGGAAGATCCCACGTGCCGCAGAGCAGCTGGGCCCGTGAGCCATGGCCGCTGAGCCTGCGCATCCAGAGCCTGTGCTCCGCAGTGGGAGAGGCCACAGCAGTGAGAGGCCCATGTACCACAAAAAAAAAAAAAAAAAATACATGCACTCAGTAAACAATAAGGATTTACTGTATAGTACAGGAAACTATATTCAGCATCTTGTAATAACCTATAATGGAAAAGAATCTGAGATATATATATACACACACACACATATATATATCCAAATCACTTTGCTGTACACGTGAAACTAATAAAATATTGTAAATCAACTACAATTTAAAAAATAAAAATTTTTTTAAATACATGCATTCAAAACATTTTGCAAGAACACATACAAATTAAAGGGCACACAATAGGCATAGTAGGGTGGTTGCCTATGAGGATACAGAAACAAGGATAAGGGGAAATTTAAAGATTTTCATGACACCCCATCTCATTTCATAGAATCATAGAAATTATTTAAGATATGATCTGTAAATGTATCTAAATGGCAGTATGATAAAAGCAAATGAAATGATCGAAGGCACCACTGGCAACCCATTCACTTTGTGGAACTCCTACTCCCCCATCAGGATGTCTTATGAGCCATAGGTTTGTGTGACCATCAGATATACAGACCGAATGTGGAGACCCACGTCAGCTTGTATATTGAACACTTAATATGTTATTGCCATTTAAATTAGTTAAAATATCTTAAGAATTTATAATATTTAAAATCTGTTCCATATACATCTATGTGTTTTAATATAAAATAGGATTTCCCCAAATCTTTAGGGAAAATTACCATTCTAGTAATATGTGCCTTCTAAGACCCCCTAGTGCACATCCAGTATGAGAAGCAGGTTCTTAAGCTGACTCCATTGATCAAAGATCTGACAGATCTTTGGGAAAAATAATTTCTTTTCTTCTAACACTAAGGCATTTCACTATTCTGGCTCTTCCAAGATGGATTCCAATTTGAAATATTATGTGGTAAAATATACAGTTATTTTATGACACTCTGATTTTTTTTTTTTTCTTTAACTTTACAGAGACTGTGCAGTTGATCCAACTTGTGTTTTATGCATGGAGTGCTTTTTGGGAAGTATTCACAGAGACCATCGATATAGGGTTAGTAATATCCAGATAATAACCACACCTAGTATTGAATTTTATACTCAATACCTTTTCTTTTCAAAATTTCAAGATTTAACACTGAAACAGGGGAGACTGGTTTAAGAAATGTGTTACTCAAATACCATTAAACATACGATGGCAGTGTAGAGATGAATTATGAATCCAGATTTCATGGAACACGTGGTTTAAATTAAAAGACTATAGATAACAGCTCTTTCAGTATTGGTTTTCAACTAGTTTGTTTTGTTATTTTTTTAATGTTTATTATCTTTATACTAGGTTTATAAAGCAAGTTATCAAAAATTAGAGGATAAAGGTGAGAGTTAAAATGCAAGAAGGAGGTTCTGAAGGGAGGTGAGTGAGCAGTGAAGTAAAAGTGACAGGATTATACCTTTAAGAAATGGTTCTATCTATTGGTCAGCTTCTACAGAATTGTCATTTCTTAATATTAAAGAGGCATCTACTACAATGTAGAAAAGGGCCAACTTCAGAACATAAGACTAATCAATTTTTTTTTTTAACTGCAGTAATGCAATCA
The DNA here is from genome assembly GCF_000442215.2 of Lipotes vexillifer. Classification (NCBI taxonomy): domain Eukaryota; kingdom Metazoa; phylum Chordata; class Mammalia; order Artiodactyla; family Lipotidae; genus Lipotes; species Lipotes vexillifer. Next base: position 4,154,329 of record NW_006785876.1, read on the forward strand.
GTACCTTTCCAAAAATCAAGTATGTTTGCTTTTAAGTCAGGGATACAAAATACGTAGGCAGATTATTGCTAAGCCTGTCCTGGTTCCTCTACTGGAAGCTGAAGACAGAGCTATGAACATTCAAAAATTTAGGGAACTGTTAGTCACTGGAACTTTTCACCCTAATCTCAAATAAAAATAGAGAAGAAATATTACAGTCTTCTTGCTAATTCAAGACTTTTGATTCAGGACTTTTCCTCCTGTTTGTTTTTATTTACTCTACCCGAGTATTGTTAACAGTGAACTAAAACAGCTGCAAAATTGAATTCATATTTTTATATGGTTTTTTTTTGTGGTACACGGGCCTCTCACTGTTGTGGCCTCTCCCGCTGCGGAGCACAGGCTCTGGACGTGCAGGCTCAGTGGCCATGGCTCATGGGCCCAGCCGCTCCACGACATGTGGGATCTTCCCGGACCGGGGCATGGACCTGTGTCCCCTGCATCGGCAGGCGGACTCTCAACCACTGCGCCACCAGGGAAGCCCTATATGTTCTTTTTATTTTCATAAATCAGTAAGAGAATCCTAGTTTCTTTTAAACTGTTCTACCTATCTTTGGTTACCAGAACACGCATAAAAGCTATAGGGTGATGTTATCATTTTCCATATGGCTGCCTGCCCATGTTTCTTGGCATATATCTTTGCAGCCCCTAAGAATAACTGTCATTTGTGAGTTTACATTAATTACCTTGTGATATGTAACACACAAATACTTTGGGCAAAATATGAAAGGCTCTTTCTAAAATTTCCTTCTCATACCCATCCATAAACTCTCACAGTATTTTTTAAAAAAGCAAAATTTCCAGTCTACTAATTATTAAATAATAGGTTTTATCTTGCTAGATTCCTTGAATCATTGCTACATCTTAAGGAAGCATGAATAATTTTGAAGCCCACAGGTGGTAAAAGGTTTTATGACTAGGCACTCCATGTTTCCTTTTCAAAGAATGCTATTTAGAGAGTGTTAGAAAAGAAAAATAAACTATTTCTATAGTTTTTTTTGTCACTTTCTCTAATGCAGATGCACTCTTATTAGACTTTTGTAGAAGACAGCAGCTATAGGAATCTTTGTCACTCTTGAATCTGTTATGATACCAACAGTATACCAATTTAGCCAAAACCTAGCAAGAAAGCCCTTGTTATTTTCCTAATTAGGAAGTCATGCAAGTGGACATATTTTACCTCTTTAAATAGCTGTAGCTTGCTAGACACTACAGAATAGCTTATTTTATTTTGAAATCACTTAAATTAGCCTATAGGCTTATTTAAAATCAGCTTTAAAACATTGAGAGGTTTGGCATTTTATTTAATTTTATCCCTCCAAAGAAATTAACACTTCAGCAATGTTATTTCCTTAGCACTTGATATTCCTATTTATAATCCAATAGCCCTCAGTAAATACTTATTGACAAGATACTTTACAATTTTTTTTCAAGATGACAACATCAGGAGGTGGAGGTTTCTGTGACTGTGGTGATACTGAAGCTTGGAAAGAGGGTCCTTACTGTCAGAAACATGAACTTAACACCTCTGAAATTGAGGAAGAAGAGGTAAAAACATTTTCACAAAATTGTTCCTAAGGAAATACTGTCTTAACCATGTGTTTGAAATATTTTCAGACATAAGAATTAGGTTATAATATAGCAATGGATAAGTAAAATATCAATAGTCCTCTCACTATCAACAGTGACCAAGTGTATACTTCGAAAGTTTTTTGCATTTTATGGATGGCATACCATTACTAATAGAACACACTTGAAATTCTATAAATTTAATTTAATTTGGACTTTTGCATTTGTTGTTTTATTTTAAGCATATATGAGTTTTTTTAAGTCCTCATTTATTATTAAAGGGATTATTTTTCCTATATATGTAGATCAGTTAACTTAGTTGGTTTTTGTTTGTGTTGTGACTAAAACTTTGTAGATCAGATACCTTTCTTCTCCATAGTCCTACATGGCAGCCAATCCTACTCATCATCTCCTAGTAAATCAATGTCATTGGACATGTGATGGGACCAAACACTGGGATGATAGCTCAGTACAAGTTATACTCATTCCAGCTGTAAATATGTGCTTTCTAAAATTGTTGTTGATCCTTTATTATTTTTCTTTAAATGATATTTGTAATGATATAATGGGCTCTCACTAAATAAATACTTGAAACTCTGCTGTTTGTGACAATCTGATGTTTGATTTAAGATCCTTATTTCAGATTTTAATTTTAAATGGCAGAGAGGTAGGTACATTAAAAGAACTTACGCATTGTTAGTAAGTAGGTCTGATACCGATTTGGGGCAAGTGGACATTAATAGTCGTTCCTATGCACATGTCTTCCTGGTCTCAGATATTTTAACAGAACGGCCAGAGAACTTATGGTGTAGGACAGTATCTTTTAGACTGTGTTTCACTGTGTTTTAGACAGATGAAAATTTGTGCAGAATGATTCAGTGCTATAGAAAACATATATTTGTTTGTGTTTCATTTGCTTTGTGCATGTGCTCTAGGATTTGCTACAGAGAGGTGCCAAGTGATCAGGGTTTCAGATTTCTCCACTGCAATTGGAGCAGCTCTGTTTTTATCTCTTACATACTGGGTTGGCATTCTGTATATAAAAATACAAGCAAGGCAAACAAAGACATTTGGAAAAAATGTTCTGCTTTTGAAAAAAAAATTGAAAGCTAGTGTAAAACTTTAGGACTCTGGGAGAAAATATTTGCAAGTCATGTCTGATAAGTGTCTGGTATCCAGAATATATATCTTACAACTCAACAACAAAAAACACAATTAAAAGTGGCCAGAGGACCTGAATAGACATTTCTCCAAAGAAGATATAATACAAGTGACCAACAAACACATGAAAACATGCTCAAGAATATTAGTCATTAGGGAAATGTAAATCAAAACCACAGTGAGATACCACTTCACACCCACTAGGATGGCTGTAATCAAAAAAGTGGCAAATAGGTGTTGGCGAGGCTATAGAGAAACTGGCACTCTGTACAGTGCTAGTGGGAATGCAAAATGATTTAGCACTGTGGAAAACAGTTTGGCTATTCCTCAAATGTTAAACATTGCCATGTAAACCTGTAATTTCACTTCTAGGTATATACCCAAAAGAATTAAAAACAAGTATTCAAATAAGTACATGCACACACATTAGTAGCAGCATTATTCATAATAGCCAAAAGGTGGAAACAGTCAAAATGTCTATCAGTATGTGAATGGATAAACATACAGTGTAATATTACTTAGCTGTAAAAAGGAATGAAGTACTGATACATGTTGCAACGTGGATGAACTTTCAAAACATCAGGCTAAGTGAAAGAAGCCAGACACAAAGGGTCACATACTGTATTATTCCATTTATGTGAAATATCCAGAATAAATAAATCTGTAAAGAACACAGACTGGTGGTTGCCAGGGAATAGGGAAGGGAAAAATGGAGAAAAACTGCTTAATAGGTAAGGGGTTTTGCTTTGTTGAAGTGATAGAAATGTTTTAGAACTAGATAGAGGTGATTGTGGCTCAACATTATGAATGTACTAGATACCGTCAGATTGTTCGCTTTAAATTTTCTAAGAAAAATTATGAATCTGCCTGCAGTTACTCTCTCGGCTTTATCCTCATATATTAGTGGGATAGCTATCAAATAATGAAGACTTTGGTTAGTTTCCTGAATTTTTAGAAGATGCCAGCAAAATAACCTGCCTGGCTGAAATTGTATGGTCCTGCCTGGAGAATATATATTCCAGCAACTTGACAGAAAATCGAACCTCCAGACTTTGCCATTAAATTCCTATTTAAGAATTCAGTTAAGAGAAATGAAGTCTTCGAGAAAAGACTATAAGATATTAAAAAGATAACAGATAACATTATATTTAGCATACCTGGTCCCCACTCACTAAATCCATACATTATCTAGGGTTTTTCTATTTTATGCTTGAAATAGAAGAAAGCTATATAATATTTGAAATGAACCTTTTTAGCCTGTCATAGAATTGTTTTTATTGAATGTAATTTTTTTGTTATACATTCAGCCTACATCTTAAGAAAAAGTTGTAAAAAATTTTATTATATACTTCTGTTGGGGTAGTGTTTAGAAGTTCCACAGGTCTTCTCAACTTTTGGCATTTGGGGTGGGACATTCTTCATTGTACAGGCCAGGGATCAGCAAACCCTGGCCCCACAGGCCGGATCTTGTCTGCAACCTGTTGCTGGCACCACCATAATCCAAGAATGGTTTTTATATTTTTAAATAGTTGAAGAAAAATCAATAAGGGTAGTATTTTGTGGCATGTGAAGATTATGTGAAATTCAAATTTCATTATCCATAAATAAAATTTTATTGCAACATAGCCATGCTTAATTATTCATGTATTGTCTATAGCTGCTTTTCCACTACAACAGCAAAACTGAGTAGCTATGACAGAGACCCTGTAGCCTGCAAAAACTGAAATACTTAGTGACTTTTTATAGAAAAACTTTACTGACCCCAGGTATACACTGTCAGAAGCACTGTGTTTATTATACCTAATTCCCACTCATTAAATGGTAATAGCATCTTCCATCACCGTGACAACAATAAATGCCCAACTAGTTTTCCACATGGGCCCTTGAGCATGGGGGGTGAGTACAGAGGCTGGTGGGATGGTACCTTTCCTAGTGTCTCCTTTGTTGATCTTTATAAAAACCGTAAGAAATTTGTCTTAGGTCTCTGCATTAGGAAATGTTACGTTTCTCTTGGTGTGAGTCTGGTAACTGACTGTGTTTCCTTTTGTTGGGGCATCTTGAAAACAGCTTGTCTGTAGTAGCTGTATGGAAATTTATATGATTGGCATTTATACATAGATGTTATCTTGACTTCAGTTTATTTTCCTTCCTTTATTTTCATTTTACCTGCTTTGTATATCTATTTTTTAATACTGTTTTATTACACTGGATGTATTCTAGTTGCTGAAGGGGAATTCCCTGGAGGTCCAGTGGTTAGGACTCCATGTTTTCACTGCCAGTAGTGCAGGTTCAATCCCTGGTCGGGCAACTACGATCCCGCAAGCTGCACTTGGCCAAAAAAAGTTGCTGTAAATCCTTTCTGGAATGAAATTTAATTCAATAACATATATTAACTGAATGAACAACCTCAGTGAAAAAATTTTTATCTGAAATTTTCACTTATCAATGCTGCTTTCATCCCATTTGAATACAGATCAGTGGTAACTAGTAGCTGAATATCATGCTAAATACGATTCTTGGTTTATCTCATTTAATTCTCAGAACAACCCTGTAAGATAAATACTACTGTTACCCATATTTTATAGCTGCAGAAGCTTGAGTCTTAGATTAAGAAACTTGCCTACAGTGTCCCACACAGTAAGTGCTAGAGCTGGGCTTTAAACCTAGGTAGTATAGACAACTCTGACAGTACAGTATAATGGTTTTTGAAAACATTTTTTGGCAGTGGAATTTTTTTTTAATAAAATTTTAATTAAGAAATCCCAATAATAAACAGATAAAAGCAGTATTACTAATGAATTTATTTTTTATAAGTTGGAATGTATATTATTTCTTGTTAGAAAGTCGATTCATAGCTTTGGTTTCTAGTTTATTTCTAGTTTTATTTGGGCAGTGTGGAGAAAACCCTCATTCATACCTTATTTGCATATGACAACAGTTAAACTCTATTATAATATGTGCTTACTTTTTTTTCTTTTTTTTAAGATTGATTGATTGATTTTTTTGGCTGCATTGGGTCTAGTTGCTGCACACGGGACCTTTCGTTGCAGCGCGCAGGCTCTTCATTGTGGTGCGTGGGCTTCTCTCTAGTTGTGGTGGCAGGTTTTCTCTTCTCTAGTTGTGGCATGCAGGCTCCAGGGCGCGTGGGCTCTGTAATCATGGCGCGCAGGTTCCAGAGCGTGTGGGCTCCGTAGTTTGTGACACGCGGGCTCAGTATTGTGGCGCATGGGCTTAGTTGCCCTGCAGCATGTAGGATCTTAGTTCCCTGACCAGGGATCGAACCCGCGTCCCCTGCATCATAAGGCGGATTCTTTACCACTGGACCACCAGGGGAGTCCCAACCACAGGTAACCTTTTTAACAGCATGCTATTCTTCTAGTTTGGAAGAAGAATAAATCAAAGTTGACTCACGAAGGCTTGCATTCTCTAACATAAATGTCACCAAAAACAATTATTAGTCTTAGATAATACAACATAGGATAAGATGGTTATTTATTTTCTCATTCCAACTGACTTATGCTGTGATACGAGCACTTGGAACAGAAGTCTGTTCAAATAACGTTTAATTTACCATTGTACACGAGTAGACTTGCACAGCCTAGCATCTCTTCACTTCAGAAATAATGTTTTTTAATCAGTAACCCATTTTCAAGAAGTTAACATGTGCATACAAAGATGGCAGAAGAATCTATATCCATAGGCCATTTAAAAATTTGGATTATCATGGGCTTCCCTGGTGGCGCAGTGGTTGAGAGTCCGCCTACCGATGCAGGGGACACAGGTTCGTGCCCCGGTCCGGGAAGGTCCCACATGCCGCGGAGCTGCTGGGCCTGTGAGCCGTGGCCACTGAGCCTGTGCGTCCAGAGCCTGTGCTCTGCAACCAGAGAGGCCACAACAGTGAGAGGCCCGTGTACCGCAAAAAAATAAAAAAATAATAAAAATATGGATAATCGTATGTTTTTAAACTGGTGTGTATTTCAAATAGGAAACATCTCTACCAGGCCCTGGGATTTTTAGAACAGAGTTTGGACACTACTGGCTTGGATTCTCAAGAATTAGCAGTTGTTACTGTCCCAACAGCATTTAATTCTTATATATCCTGTTTATCATAAATTCTTCAATCCTCTAAAATGTCTTGTATTACGGGACGTAATTGTAAGAAATGGAATGACTGTATAGTGAGATAGTATCACGAAGAAAACTGAGTTTTGGTTCTACTTTCTATTTTAGTACAGTGTGAGGTTCGTATTATGATTAATAGCCACTCTTTTATGAATCCCCAGAAGGTACCAGTTCCAGTACCTTCTTTGTAGCAGGTGTTTTTGCCATGTTAACTTCTAAAGTCTCCATAAGAAATAGTAGCAAACCTTGGTAGCAGTATAAAAAAAATTTTTTTTTGATGGGACATATAAAGCAGTTTATTGAGAAGAGTTGTAGGTAAAAAGTGCTATAAGACTTTTGGGGCTTCCCTGGTGGCGCAGTGGTTAAGAATCTGCCTGCCAACAGGGGACACGGGTTCGAGCCCTGGTCTGGGAAGATCCCACATGCCACGGAGCAACTAAGCCCGTGCGCCACAACTACTGAGCCTGCGCGTCTGGAGCCTGTGCTCCGCAACGGGAGAGGCCGTGACAGTGAGAGGCCCGTGCACCACGATGAAGAGTGGCCCCTGCTCGCGCCGCAATTAAAAAGCCCTCGCACAGAAACGAAGACCCAACACAGCCAAAAATAAATAAATAAATTCATATTTTTTTAAAAAAAGTGCTATGAGACTTTGGAAAATCTTTTTCTTCTTCTTAACATTCTTTAAGCCCTAGACCCATCTCCTTTAGGAATCTTTGTCTTTTTTCCTTCATCCTTGACGTTATTCTCCTTCTCCACTTGTTTTATATCCGTTCCACTAAGCTGATCCTTGGTGAAGATGCACAGAACTGTTCTGTATCCTTATGTATATTTTCAAGAATGTGCTGGTTCCCATTCAATGATGTTGGAATATATTGATTTTCTTATTGAGAGATGAATATAACACTATTTAGCCATTAAGCTAAATAACATGTTTAGATTTTATAAAGCATTAAGATTAGATTGTGTAAAACATTTTGCCAACCTTGACTGAAAGATAACCTTAGAGTATGTTTATAGTAATACTTCTTTACGTTAACCTTGAAATTTAGTGACTTACTCACTGTTAAGTCTAATATATGAAGTTCTCTGTTAAATACATACACAACTTGACTCGCTGAGAGAAAGTGAGTGATTCTTAACAACGTCGAGGAGCAGTTTTCTGGCCTTGTTGACTTCTCCCCTTTAGAATTCTCAAAATCAGGTTCTCCTTTATACCTATAAAACTAAATATTACTTGTCCATCCTTAGATAACATTCCTTTGTTTATTCTGGAAATTGGGGATTAGAGGGATGTGAAGCTGTATGATGTTAGGTTTTAAAGACCCTAGAATGCCATTCTAAAATTTTTAGATTTATTTATTAGGCATTGGAGTGCCGTGGAATATTGTGGTTCATATGATTCAGTAATATGGATTATTATGAACAGAATGTTTTAGGAAGTTTGATTTGCTGAGATGTAACGTATAGGATCAAATTGAAGAGAAGCTGAAGCTGGAAGATCAGCTTTTTACAGTAGTATTTTGAGGAGGGAGGCAGAATGGGCAAAAGGAGAATTAATGTACATTTAACATGGTTGCATTTTTTTTTCTGTTCTTTCAGGATCCTCTTGTGCATTTATCAGAAGATGTGATTGCAAGAACTTATAACATTTTTGCTATTATGTTTCGGTATGCAGTAGAGATATTAACCTGGGAAAAGGAAAGTGAATTGCCACCAGATTTAGAGACGGTGTAAGTACAGCCCATTTATTCCTTGTATTTGTATTTGCTCACACTCCATTTTAACCATTTTGATTCTAATTCCTCAAATTAACTTTAATACAGCTAGGATAGAACATAATCTTTTTTAATAATTAGTTTTCAGCATAATAATAACCTTGGTTTTATAGTTTTTAAATATGTGTGAGCCATTTAATTGGTAGAGGTTTTTCCCTGTTGTTGATTTCACTGATTTATAGCCATATTTTAGCCACATCAAGGCTCTACCACTGGTTTCAAGCACAGACATTTTTCTCTTCTTTGTGTGATAAAGCTGTTAACTCTACAATTCTTTTTGTTTGTGTATGAGATTTGATTAGGGAATGAGCACTTTGATCTAAGTGAGTTTTCTGGTTTGACTAAATGCACAAATTCAGTTTTAACCATTTTTGATTCTAAATTTGTATAAAATTTATTCTACACTTTGTGCTTCTTTTAGAGTACATCTAACATTTTTACCATTTGTTCTTAGATTATTGAGGAGATTTCAAATTTGTGACCAGAGAGCTGGATTCTGCTATAGTTGTATTAAGGTTAAGGGCTTACTTTTCTGCGTGAATGTGCTTGCTTCAAGCAGCCTTCTCTTCTACTTTTAATTCTAGCCAAGCTTGTTGGAATTGTATTCACAGTTAAGGTTGAATACAAGTGAGAGTCTAAAGGACATTGGTGGTGTTTCTTTTTTGCTTTCTCAACATTGTTCCAAATAATTAGGTTGTAGGTTGTATTTTAGTAAAATGAGGAGTTAGTATTCATTTTTTGGAAATGTTGAAAATGGCTTAGTTATCTCATGACTTTATCTTCATGTATTTTGAGTTGGGGACCAACTAAGATCTAAATCTGAGATCCAAATTTAGACCGTAGAGAATAGAAGAGTTGTGTTTTTATTTTTCTGTTCCATTGTAAGTTTGGGACCACCAGCATAGAAGGGAAAAGAATCTAACTTGCGTCTCTTGTAATGTTTTCCCATCTTGGTAAATGGCATTTCATCTACCCAAAAACCTGAGTCACGCATATCCACTTAGATTTCAGGTCCAGCTGGTTCTCCCTCTGTCAAGTTCTTTACTTCTGTTCATCTCCATTACTACTATCCTAGTCCAAATTGCGTTAATTTCATCCTTGGACAACATGACGTCCCTAACTAGACTGCCATATCCACTCGTGTCTCTCATGGTCAATTCTCCATATATAGCCAAAGTGAACTTTAAGACAAATCTGACCGTAGCTCCTATTTCACTCTTTCAAATCTTTGATTGCCCTTAGGATGGCAAAATCGAAATCCATTACAAGGTCTTTAAGATTTCTGCCTCTCTCTACACTAATCTCCTCCTTCCTGCCTGTGCTCCAGCTCCCAGTATTTACCTTTGCCACCTCAGGGCCTTTGCTTTCACTTTCTTCTAGCCCATGGTTTCTCAGCCTTCACACTGTTGGCTTTGGGGGCCAGATATTATGGGCTCTATCTGGTGGACTGTAGAATTTTTAGCAGCATCCTTGGCCTTTACCCACTGGATGCCAGTGGCACTCCCACCCCAGTCATGACAACCAAAAGTTTCCAGACATTGTCCAGTGGTCATCTATGGAGGGTAGAGGAGAATTGCCCCCAGTTGAGCACCATTGATAGCCAATTCTGACTTCAGCTCTCAAATTACTTCTTTGGCAGCTCTCTGAACTCCCATACTGGTTTTATCCCACTCTAGCATTCTATTCTTCTTGATAAAAGCCAATTCACATAGATTATATGTATAGTATCTATCTTTCCCACCAGCCAGTAGTGTCATAGAGTGTGGGGACCACAGATGGCTTCATTACAGGTATGTGCCTAGTACCTAGCACGTTCCCTAGAACAAAGTGTGCTCTTAATAAATCATCCTGGAGCAAGGTGATAATGCAAATAGATAATATATAATTAATGTTTTATCCCACAGAGAGAAGAGTGACACCTACTATTGCATGCTGTTTAATGATGAGGTTCATACCTATGAACAAGTTATCTATACTCTTCAGAAAGCTGTTAACTGTACACAAAAAGAAGCCATTGGCTTTGCAACTACAGTAGATCGAGATGTAAGTAATTTCATTATATTGATGACACATAATAAATTAAACTTTTAATACAGATAAGTTATCCTAGAAAATTGAGTTAGAGGTATATATATCTAGGCTATTTTTCTTTAATTTCATATGAATATTGACCCAAATATATATTGGGTATAACTGTAAGCTATTGTCAGAAAGTTTAGGAGGAAACATAGATACAGTTGCTCTCATCCTACACAGTGGTTAGAAATATTCAGTTATGAAAATAGAAATTATAGCAGCCTAGAAGAATAAATGTTGTGTTGTTCAAGGATAACAACTTGAACTTATTAATGGCTTGAAAAATGTTAGGCTAGCTTTGAAGGAAAATATTTTAATTTACTTTTTAATTAATGAATAGAATAAACATTGTAGATATTAAAAATTGACCAGGGCTTCCCTGGTGGCGCAGTGGTTGAGAGTCCGCCTGCCGATGCAGGGAACACGGGTCCGTGCCCCGGTCCGGGAAGATCCCACATGCCGCGGAGCAGCTAGACCTGTGAGTCATGGCCTCTGAGCCTACGTGTGCGGAGCCTGTGCTCTGCAACCAGAGAGGCCACAACAGTGAGAGGCCAGTGTACCGCAAAAAAAAAAAAAAAATTGACCAGAGTTGTTATGTGCTCAGATGACACTGTGTTTATTTGTTTACTGTTTCAAAAGTTATTAATACTGAATATAAATATTTTTACAAGTTAATTTCAAATATCTTTATTTACAGGGACGTAGGTCTGTTCGATATGGAGACTTCCAGTATTGTGAACAAGCAAAATCAGTAATTGTGGTAAGTAATTTAAAAATATGTCTACACTCTTATTTTTTATTAGTATAAAACTAGTCCCACATTTTGGTGTGTATGAACACATTTTTCTGCCTTCCTGAATGTGAAGCCACATCAATCAAAAACCATGTTTAGGGGCTTCCCTGGTGGTGCAGTGGTTGAGAGTCCGTCTGCCGATGCAGGGGACACAGGTTCGTGCCCCGGTCCGGGAAGATCCCACATGCCGCAGAGCGGCTGGGCCCGTGAGCCATGGCCGCTGAGCCTGCGTGTCCGGAGCCTGTGCTCCACAACGGGAGAGGCCATAACAGTGAGAGACCCGCGTACCGCAAAAAAAAAAAAAAATCATATTTAAATATATGTTACTTGAGCATTGCTTATTGCTTTATCTAGTTTTTTTTTAAGGTACGTAAGATTGATACAGAAAATGAATGTTTAGATGAGATATATATGTATATATTTCTGTCTTCTTATTTTTTTATCAGAGACATCTTAGAAAGTTTTTTGCTTTCTGTTTTGTTTTTGATAGGGTTTCACATTACTTTTTAGGAATTAAACTGGCCTTTAGCACCAAGATTAGAATTCAAGGGAAGTTGTTTCTTGGTACCTAATAGCAAGGTATGCTGCATATCCTAATAGCATTTAGTGTATAATTTATCTGAAAGAAAACTATTCCCCACATTTAGATTTATTTTTAAAAGTTATAATTTATTGTTTTTAACTATTCCATGTAACTGTACTTTATGTAAATGTCCTTTTAAAATATAATTTTATATATTGTGAAATATTTTAAATATACAGTGAAAATAGACGTAACAGTAAATGCCTGTGTGCTACATTATACTTTATTTTCTTCATACGTATTTTAAATAAATAAAGTAGTATAGAGGCCCTTGTATTATCCCTTCTAAATCCCATTCCCCTTCCTCCTTTCCTAGAGATAACTACTTTCATTAATTTATCTTTCGTTTTCATACATGCCTTTATATTTCATCTGTTAAATATCCATCCATATTATATGTATTGATTTGGAAGTCTTTAAACATTATATAACAAGATTCATACTGAATATATTATATTGCAATTTGCCTTTTCATTTCAGTGTTGTTTATAGATTTATCTGTGTTGATACATGTATCTGTAAGTATTCCATTGATGACTGTACCATAATTTTTCCATTTTCCAGTTGATGGACAATTAGGATATTTCCAATTTTTTTCTATTAACTATCAGTCCTGCTGTGGTCATTTTTTTGTCCTCTTCTTGCATAGAAGCAAAAGTTTCTCTAGGGTATATACCAAGGAATGGAATTTCTGAGTTGTTAGCTTTTGAGCATTTTCAGCTATACTACATTTTGCCAAGTTAATCTCTAAAATGGTGGTACCAGTATACATTCCAACCAGCACTGAAGTAGAGTTCCCATATCTCTGCCGTTTTGTCAGAACTATATATTGTCAGATTTTTAAAATTTTGCCAACCTGATGTGTATGAATGGCATCTCATCAGTTAAATTTGCACTGCCTTGATTACTGAGTATCTTATTTCCTATTTATTGTATTGGTCATTGAAGTTTTCTGTGAATTTCTTGTTCATACCCTTTACCCATTTTTTTGTTGTTAGGTTACTTGTCTTTTTCTTACTCATTTGTAGGGGCTCTTTACATAATCTGAATCCTGATCTTTTGTTGCAGTATCTTTTCCTAATATGTGACTTATTTTAAGCTTATTTGTGATGCTTCTCCTTGAGCAAAAGCTTTAATTTTAATGTAGCAAAATATATTTTTCTCTTCATGAGTTTGTGTCTTATTTAAGAAATTCTTTATTGATAACTGGACATACCCAATTTAATAATACATCAGAAACTACACTGTGGTTGTATAAAAAGAACATTCCCATTCTTAGGAGATGTATACTGAAGTTTTTAGGGATAAAGGGACATTATGCATATAACTTAACCTTCAGTGGTTTTTTTTTTTTTTTTAATGCTTGTGTGTGTGTGGAGAAAGAAAGATAATGTGCAAATGATAAAGCAGTTGGAATAGAATGTTTACAGTAGATAAATCCAGGTAAAGGAGGTGTTTTTTTTCCCTTTACATTTGTTGCTTCACAGTGTTATTTCAGTTTTTCCCTAAAAAATCAGTACTTGTAATCTCTGGTAGTGTCTGCATAGATATACTATATGCATAATATAGAATAGAAAGTCCAGAAATAGATACTAGTATGAGGAAAATCTAGGAAACAAGTACATTCTAAGGGAGGAGGAGAGCTTCTTAACCAAGACTAGAACCCCAGGAGTTAGAAAAGAACTTATTTTTGGCTACATAAAAAATTTGCATAGCAAAATATTATAAAAAATGTCAGTAGACAGTAGATTTAGAAAAATTGTTTCTAACACAAAGGATAGACATTTAATGTTTATGATAAACAGAGCACTCATAGATTATCAGGTAAGGAGCAAACAACAAAATAGAAAAATGGACATAGGGTATGAAAAGACAATCACAACAGAGAAGATCTAGGTGGTAAATATATGTAAAAAGAGACTCAAACTACCTAGTTTAGTAAAGTGACAGAGATTTCATACCCAACAAGATGGAGAAATTAGAGTGATAAAGTACCTGCTGGCAGAGATGCAGAGAACAGAAATACTTGTGTAAAAGTAAATTGCTACCGCATAATTGGAAAACAATCTAGTAGCATCTATTATCTCTCTTAGGAATTTATCTTGTAAAAATATAAACACCAGTTAGTGTGTGTACAGAGATGTTCAGTACTACATTTTTTTGTAGTCATAGAAGACTGAAAGAGACTATGAATGCCTTTCTCTAAAGAATGTCTAAATAAATCCACACCACAGAATATTATTGAGTCATTAACAACAACAACAAAAAAACTGTTAAGACAAATATGCGACAGAATATGTGTAGTATCCCATTTTTTGTAAATCAAATAAAAACCTTTATAAATGTGTACATATATAATACATATAGATGGATAAAGTATGCAAAGGTGTACTGTGTTAATGTGGGTTATGGAGATGGGATGAGCTGGTGGGTAGAAAGATGATCCAAGCAAAAAAGGAAAAGGGGGGAAAACATGTTAAATTAAAAGTTTTGATAGACTTAAACAGACATTTATCCAAAGATGATATGCGGATTGCCAAAGCACAGGAAAACATGCTCAGTATTACTAATCACTAGGGGAATGCAAGTAAAAACCACAGTAAGATACCACCTCATATCCATTTGGATGGCTATTAAAAACCAACAACAACAACAACAAAACAATAACAGAAAATCACAGGTATCGGCAAGGATATGGAAAAATTGGAACCCTCGTTCACTACTGGTAGGAATGTAAAATGGTGCGACCACTACGGAAAACAGTATGGTGGTTCCTCTAAAAATTAAAAATAGAATTGCCATATGATCCAGCAGTCTTGCTTCTGGGTATATACACAAAAGAATTGAAAGCAGTGTCTCATATTCATAACAACATTATTCACAGTAGACAAAAGGTAGAAGCAACTTTAGTGTCTATCAGTGGATGAATGGATAAACAAAGTCTATATACATACAATAGAATATTATTCAGCCTTAAAAAGGAAGAAAATTCTGATACATGCTACAGTGTGGATGAACCTTGAGGACATTGTGCTAAGTGAAATAAGCTAGTCACAAAAAGATATTATAAATAATGTATGATTCTGCTTGTATGAGGTACCCGGAGTGTTTGATGGGTACAGAGTTTTAGTTTTGCAAGACAGAGTTCTGGAGACTGGTTATACAACAATGTGTGCTTTACAGAACTGCACACTTAAAAATGGTTAAGTTGGAAAGTTTTGTGTGTATTTACTACAATTTTTTTAAAGTATTGATAACATCACATTTGTGCAATGAAGTAAATTATTTAAATTAGTGTGTAATTACATTAAAAATTAGTTTAAAGACATAAAGCCAATTTAAGCATTTAAATAATTTATAATTGGTGGGGCAGATTTTCACATGTAAGCCCAAAAATTCAGGTTACTTAAAGCTGTAACTTCTTACTTTTTTGTAAGAATCCTAAGATTCCTTCTAGAAAATTAGAATCTGAGTAAAGCAAGCCACATGGTATTTTTCTTACACACATACATGAAAAACTCCCCTATAATGATGAGAGTGTAGCTATATTAAATAAAAGTACTAACTTCTTTCTCTAAAATAGCCTTTTTAAGTTTGTTTTTTCATCCTGCCATTTCTTTTCAAGAGAAATACCAGTAGACAGACAAAGCCACTCAAAGTTCAAGTTATGCATTCGTCTATTGTCGCACATCAGAATTTTGGTTTGAAACTTTTGTCTTGGCTGGGAAGTATTATTGGATATTCAGGTAGGTTCATACTTGTGCTAATTGACTTAAAAATGAGCTCATATGCCTTTGCAAAACTGTTTTGGAAAAAATAGTAAGTGGAATCATTTTTTTGCTTTAGTTTCATGTTTTAAAATACCATCTCATAATATCTTTATACATAGAAAAAATCTGTTTCCCAATTTTGATCCACGGGATCTTTTTATATGCATACAGAGGAGTCTGTGTTCAAATAAATGCAGGAAACAGTGGGTTAAACAATTGTAAATGACTATAATACGCTAATGAAACCTAAATCTTACCAACTTGATAAAAGAACCTGTTTCTTAATGGCGTATCCTGTGGAATTCTCTTCCACAAAGCAAGCTGCATAATGCTGCTGTATATAAAACCTAAATGATTAACTATTTAAAGGATGTCTTTGTTTTGACTTTTACGACTTGTGGTTACTAATAATTTGCAACCCTGAAAATTTACAAATTTGAAGTTACTGTGTATTTGAGTTTTTGTTTTTCCACAGTCTACAAATTAGATAATCTTTTAAAAGTAGTGATAAACAGAATTAAGAATCTTCACGTCCAATGCCAAAAATACAAGTTTGTTGTGTAACACTGAAGAGTAAACTAGGAATAGATTTAAGCTGTCATACTTGTTCTTCAGGCAAGAGAGTGGTTTGAATAAATGACATTCCAATGTTTGCTATAAAGAAAATGTCTAAAACGTTTGTATTAAAAGGCTACTAGAAAGAGTATTGATTGCCACACTGTGAATTGACAGGTGAAAATATGGAGGTGTGGAAATTTAGGAGAATGTGTTGTTTAATCTAAATGTCTTTCCAATTATTTCGCTCATCTTTTTTTTTTTTTTTTTTTTTGGCTTTGGTGTTTTCCATTGGATATCTGTATGCCAAGTACTGTGCTACAGCATTAATGAATAGTATCACGGAAGCAGTTTTCTGCTGAAAATTTTCTTTGAGAAAATTTATTTACCATCAACAATTTAAAGACCTTATCATCTATTATTTAATTCGTATATAAAGTTTTCTCTTTAGCCTTGTAAACAATTTCTATTTGGTGACTCTTATAATTAAATTTTAAAGTTACTCTATTTTTTGGGGGTTTTTTTTCGGATTATTTTGCATGCTTGTAGAAGACTTAAAAACAGTGATTTTAAATATGAAACTAGAAGGTATTAAAGTTCTGGTTTTGTTAATGCTTATATATAGTTTTTAAGTTTAGCATTTAGAATATAAAGGAATTTGCCTTCTAAAACCCCTCATATAGTAGGTATACATAAGTACATACTGTATTTTTGTTTAATGAAGAACATTTTGCATAACATTAATAAAATGGACTGGTATATATTAAAGTACAGAGGTAATGTATTTCTTTTAAATGGTAGCACAATTTTATATTATACCTATCTTCAGTTATCATGGGATATGTAACAGTTTTACTGTAATCTGGTTTAATTAGCATAGATGCTTAAAGAACCATGTTTATTTCAGTGGCTTTTGGGTTCTTTGTTGTTTATTTAAATTCTTTACAGCATAAGAGGTCATTGCCGTTCCGATACACATGTATTTTGGTATTCTGGAATAAGAGTTGGTGTATAATGCAAGATTTGGAATTTTTCTCCATTTTGTGAACATGTTAATAAAATGTTAATATGTTTACTTTTTCTGAATAAATTTGACCTTTAGTTAAAAAAATAAAAGTAAGACTCTATAGTAGATCCATTTGAAAATTTCTACTAATATGTCATTTTATTTTAATATTTGAAGTTACTGTTTCTTGACTACTTTTCTTCTTGTTTTAAGATGGTCTTCGCCGAATTTTATGTCAAGTTGGTTTACAAGAAGGGCCAAATGGTGAAAACTCTTCTCTAGTGGATAGGTTGATGCTTAGTGATTCCAAATTGTGGAAAGGTACATATCTTAACTACTTTTAAGGTATAGGGGAACTTACACAGGTAATTGGGATGTTAGTTTCTTTTTCATTTGGGGAGGTATTTAATAAATATATTTATGGTTTTTAGAATTAACACATGCAGTCTTATTCTTTGGGGAAAAAACAGATTTGGGGATCCATGATCCAAGTTAAATCACCTTTATGTTTTGTTGGAAAAATATATTTAGAAAAACTGATTAAGGAACACATGTAGAGTGTTGCTCTTGACACTTAAAATACAGTTGATCATATGAAAACTTTGGAAATGTAATTTTTGGCTTGTTTGATATATCCTTATCTTACGTCTGCTCTTTTTGTGAAAGGTGCTAGGAGTGTGTATCATCAGTTGTTCATGAGCAGTCTACTTATGGATTTGAAATACAAGAAACTGTTTGCTGTTCGATTTGCAAAGGTAAGTAGTTTCTCACTTTTAAAGATTAACAAAATAGGTTATATACAGAGTAACTGTAGTCCATGATTATATCCAGTGTTTGTAAAATTAACAGCTGATAGTAATATGTCCGTGCGTTGATTTTAAATTCTAAGAAACTTCATAAATGATCATTTTATCTTTCCTCAATAGAATAAAATTCTAGCAGTGAGGTTTTTCTTATCATCTGCCATGATAATGTGAATATCCATCTCTGCAGTGTGTATGGTGTGAAATGATAAATGAAGACTTTAAACCTATGTCATTGAATTATGTCATTCCTATTAAATTTTGTGTAAGAAAAGATAATTTTAGTTGAAATGACCTGTGTATTTGGATGTGATTTAAGAATCATAACTCTAGGTTATTGATATTATTGAATTATGTTCTTCTCCCTTTCATCAGCATGCGATTAAGCTAACTGCTTGGTTTTTTATTCACCTGAATTAGGGGTTATTAACAAAGGAAACATACAAGAATCATTTGGGCAGCTCTTTCAAAATGCATGTGTTTGCATTCCATTCTCAAACCTACTGAAGCAGATTCACCAAGAATGGGGCCCAAGCATGTATACTTTGAAAGAGCCATCAGGTGACTCTGATAGGCATTCAGAAGTAATGAAAGTGTGGTTTCATCAGAGACAGTGTAAAGCTACTGTGATTTGGCTCCACCCATGTACAGTGACGTCCCAGGATTTTAGTAGCTGTTACTCCTATTTGAGCTCACAAATTGCCATTGTGCTAAAGAAGATTGTATAGTAAATCGATATTTACACAGAGTTTAGTTGGTACATTCCAGTTACCATTCTCATAGAATATCTTATTGACTCCTCCAGCACTGATTTTTCATTATAATCCTTAAACATTGGTCATTGTGGATTAGAGGTGAATCTCCCCCTTGTTGTTTAGAATTACCAGCAGTTGCAGAGAGATTTTATGGAGGATGATCACGAGCGAGCAGTGTCCGTGACTGCTCTGTCTGTCCAGTTCTTCACCGCACCTACTCTGGTGAGTAGTGCTTGCCTTTTCTTTGTAACTGATAGTTGGCACTCCTTGCCTTTTTTTGCCTTCTTAATAGAACTATGAGCGTTTGCAGAGTGATTATGTGACAGATGACCACGACAGAGAGTTTTCAATCGCAGACCTCTCGGTTCAGATTTTCACAGTCCCTTCACTTGTAAGTACTAAAAGACTAAGAAGAATTTTCTTGTTTTCCATTAGAAGAAGTAAAGCCTTAAAATAATAGAGAACTGAGATCTGTATATTCCTGAATATAAAAATATTTTATTAATGGGTAATCAGACTTCAGATGCCTTCAGTCATACTAGAACATGTATCTTTGAATGTGTAATCTCGTGGGGGAAAGTCATTTGAACTTAATCTGTACTTTCTCGTAGTACTTCCCCGAGGTTTTGAACTGATGAGTTAAACTCATTAGTTTTAACAAATTTATCCATTAGAAACAGCCTATTGTGGGAATTCCCTGGCCATCCAATGGTTAGGACTCAGTGCTTTCACTGCCTGCAAGTTCAGTCCTTGGTCGGAGAACTAAAATCCTGCAAGCTGCATGACACGGCCAAAAAAAGAAGAAACAGCATATTGTGTATAATCTCACATTCTAAGAAGCCTCCTTTTCGCTGCTAAGGGAAGGGGTGACTAAGGCAGTTGAATCATGATGATTGGGTGATCTTGTACTAAGTTTCATTAGTTGTTCCAGGAGGCATCACTATGTTTTAGTTCTATTGAATAATTTATTAATATTTAATTCATTTAAAAAAATTACTGAGCACCTGTTATTTATTGGGCACAATTCTAGGTTTTGGGAATGAACGGTGAACAGATATGGGCCTTGCCGTCATGAAACTTACAGTAGGGAGGGAAAGACTCACATAAATGGTAATTAAAATTATAATAAAAACTGAAGAATTCTGTTGTTTTGATAGAGTGGGAGAGATCTGACCTTTTCCCACAGTTCAGAAGAGGATTCTGTAGGGAAGGTAACTTTATGCAGGAGTGTGAAGAGAAATCATGCATAGGAACCAACACTTGAGAAAATCCTGAAGTAGGGAAGGGAAGAGAAGGGAAGAAGTACGGTCGAAGATCCTTGAACACGGAATTAAATGAGACCAGAAACATAGGCAAGGGCCTAATTGTATGGAGTTAAGAGTATTCTACAGTTATTTTATTAACAAGGTGTTATGTTCCAGCTTCTTTTTTTAATGACTGTTTTTTCCCCAGATTATTTTTATGTTCAAGGGTATATTCTAGGACAGTTGAAGCTGTCTGAAGTCTATTTAGCCACTAATGAGATATTTTGGGCCAAATTAAGCATTTTGGTTTTTCTCTTAAGAACATTGGAAGGCACTGAAGAGTTTTAGGTGACACTTATATCATCACATTTGTGATTTTTAAAAGATGATGCTTCTTGTAATTTGGAGAACAAATTTGCAGGAGCAGTAGTGGATGTGGAAAACCTGTGGGGATTGTGGCAGCGGGTATAGAAGTTGTGAGAGATATGTAAGTAGTGAAATCTACTGACGGGCCACATGTTGGGTTTGAGGAATATTAGGTTTGGTGAGTGATTGGTTGTTGGGTTTGAGGGGAAAATATAAAGGTGATTTCTGGGTTTCTGACTTCTGTAACCAAGTGGAGAATGAGAACTTATAAAAAGGGAAAGTGTTGCTTTCAGTTGAGTCAGGGATGAGTTTGAGAAGCCTCTGAGACAATCCCATGTGTATTCAAATCTGTTTCTCTCCTCCATTGATCCTTTTGTCCATTTCCATGCCAGTACTGAGTTTTAATAATATTAGCTTACTATTCCATTTTGATATTTTATAGAGCTAAATCTTCTTTCATTATTCTTTTCAAAAAAATTCTTAATTATTTTAAGCTTTTTTTTTAGAGAAGAACTAAAATCAGTTTGTCAATTTCAGAAACCACATTAGGGTTTTTGACTGAAAAGATGTTGTATTTATAGATAACATGGGAAGAACTGATATCTTCGCAATATTGAGTATCCCCATCTAGGAACATAACTTGTCCTAAAAGTGTTTATATTTTTGACACTATTATAAATTATTCACATTTTTAATCTCACTATGGCTAATATGTAAGAAAACTACTGATTTTTGGGCTTCCCTGGTGGCGTGGTGGTTGAGAGTCTGCCTGCCGATGCAGGGGACACGGGTTTGTGCCCCGGTCTGGGAAGATCCCATATGCCGCAGAGCGTCTGGGCCCGTGAGCCATGGCCGCTGAGCCTGCGCGTCCGGAGCCTGTGCTCCACAACGGGAGAGGCCACAACAGTGAGAGGCCCGCGTACCGCAAAAAAAAAGAAAACTACTGATTTTTATATATCCATCTTGTATCAGGCTGGTTTTCTTATTAACATTTTCTCTAATATTTTGTGTTGATTCCTTGGAATTTCTAGTAATCTACAAATAATAATTTTTGGTTTTTTCTGATATTTCAATTTTATGTTTCTTGTCTGACTCCTTTAGTTAGAAGCACTAGAAAAATAACATGTATTCATTTATTCAGAGCATATTTATTTAGCACCTTTATTAACTAGGCACTGTTTGGGGCTCTGGAGATAAATATAGCAGTAAACAAAAAAGACAAAAGACCCTGTTCCCATGGGATTTATAGTGCAATTGGGGAGAGACAGATGTATATAATATTTACATATTTATAATCAAATGTTGAGAAGTGCTGTAAAGTAGGAAAGCGGGTTAAGGGGTTAGAGAGTGACCATGGAAGGGTCATATTTTATACAAGGTTATCAAAAAAGGCCTCTCAGAGAAGTGGTGTTTGGACAGAGATGTGAGGGAGTAAGTGATGTGACTAACCGGTGAAAGAGCTTCCTAGGCAGAGGGAACAGCAAGTGCAAAGTTCTGAGATGAATGTGCACTTGGCATTTTGGAAGAAAGAACCCAGAACAGGCCAGTGTTGCTAGAGTGAGTGAGGAGGAGAATGATCCATGAGGTCATTGAGTCTGGGGATAAGGGAAACATGGGAGTGGATTAGTGCCAGACCTTGAAGGCCATTGTAATACAAGTACTTATATTTTTTGTCTAAAAAAAGTAGAAAAAGGGAAATAGTAAAGAACAAAAATTAATAAAACAATGTAAATGTACAAAAAAGATTTTTCTTTGAAAAAAAAAGGGATGGGGGTAGATCTCTAGAAATAAGAATAAGAAAAACAGAAAATTTTATTTAAAAAGGACTACAAAAAACTACAAATCTTACAGATTTTAAATAGAAAATAGGCAATATTAGGATCAAATTAATCAATATAATTGGAAATTTGGATGAAATGAACAAATCCCTAAGAAAAAAACACAGGTCGTTAGAAGAGAAACAAGAAATAGAAAATTTTAATTAATATAAAAATCTTCTCACAAAGAAGTCCCCAGGCCCAAAGGCTATACTGGAGAATTCTTCCAAATATTTAAGAAAAAAATAATACCTGTCTTATATAACTTTTTCTAGAAAACAGAGGAAGAGAATATACTTGCCAATTAAGTCCTCTGTAACCTTGATACCAGAACCCAACAATTACAAGAAAAGAAAACTACCATTTAATTTCTCTCACAAACGAGGTTGCACAGATTGAATCAAGCAATATAGAAAAAGGATAATACATCACAACCAAGTTTGGTTTTATTTCCTTAATGCAAGAGTAGTATACCATTTGAAAAAAAAATCAACTGGCGTAATTCAACTTATTAACAGACAAAAGGGAGAGAAAAGATCATATTAGATGCTTTTCCTGAATTCATGATTTAAAATGAACGAAAAATACCTCATAGCAAATGAAATAGGAATGAAAGAATTTATTTAATCGGATAAAATACCTGAAGACAAAGCAAAAAGTAAAAACCCAAAGCAAACATTATGCTTGATGGCGAAATAGTAAAAGCTTTTCCCTGAGACCAGAGTTTTTTCTTAGGTCAGTGAAATCACATATACTCATTTAATTGTCTCAAAATTGACTAATGTAGCAAACAAGAAGGAAAATCCTTTTACTTGTCAGCACCTCCCCTCCTTCGAACTTGAACTTAGTCCTCACTGTCTAGGAAAATTAACAGAAATTAATCCTATTCACTTTTGAGCTTTTTGGGGCCTAAGTCCTGGCAATGGGATGATGATTTAAGAGTTTTTCAAAGGTATGTTTAACTATATCGATTTTCTCCTTATCTGATGACTTTACAACTTAACCTCTACATTAGAATACAGTTTTACTATATTCTTAGACATCTAACTTCTGCATTCTTTTGTCTTCTTTGAGGGGTTTGGTGATATCAGTCAAAATTTATAATGTATATACACCTTAACCCAGTAATTCCACTTCTAGGAAATTATCCTATAAATATCCTTGCAACTGTACATAGTAGATATTTGTTGCAGTATCTTTTGTGATAAATAGCATAAGACTGGGAAAAACCCAAATATCTCACCAGTAAGGGCCTGGCTAATAAAGTATGATAGAATACTGGGGATAATTAAAAAGAATGAGGGAATTTATATGAACTGGTATGGGACAATCTCCAAAATATATCAAGTGAAAAAACCAAGTGCAGGACCGTATTTATAATATGCTATCCTTTGGGCAAGGGGGGAGATCATTATACATACCCATACTTATATCTACTTAATAACAGTTATCCATGTACTATAAAAGTATATATGTGTGTATATATGCATACACATATATATTATATACACACCATCTCTGGAAGTATATGCAAGAAAACTGCTAACAGAGATTGCCTTTGCAAGGGGGACTTTGGGAGCTTAACTTTTTACCTGCTTTTTGCATCATTTAAGTGTATTTGCTTATTCAAAAATATATTAATATGTATATCTATATGTAGAAAGAAAAACAAAAAAATAAATCTCAACTAAGATTAAGAGGAAATATGGTTTCGTACTGAGTTCTACAGAATCTGTGATATAAACCTGTGGATCCTAGAATAATTATACCATACCATTATAGGTGTCTAAATGTCTCAGTTAAGGAAAATTTGCAGCCTGGTTCAGATCCCCCACCCTGAATTGTCTTTGAATAATGAGCCTTGGATCTGTCTCCTTACATTCTGGCATCTTTCTCCGTGATATAATTGTTGCTTCATACACGTGGCAATTGGAGTAAGTAACTGTTATTTAGAAATACACAAAAATGCATTTATGATATTACATAGCTGTGTTGAAAAAGGTCTAAACTGAAAGAGCTAACCAACGTTGGTGACTTTTATTTTTAGCTTTATGGTAAATAGTTTTTTATTACCATGTACTCTGATATACTTTGTCCTAGGCTCGGATGCTCATTACAGAAGAAAACCTAATGACCATTATCATTAAGACTTTTATGGATCATTTGAGACATCGAGATGCCCAGGGCAGGTTTCAGTTTGAACGATATACTGCTTTACAAGCCTTCAAGTTTAGGAGAGTTCAGAGCCTTATTTTAGATCTTAAGTAAGTTTTCACTTAATTATTGAACCAGTTGCAACTTATAAAAGGTCATTGTTTGTCCATATATTCATTGCGGTTTTTGTGTTGTTCAGGTATGTGTTAATTAGCAAACCAACTGAATGGTCAGATGATCTGAGGCAGAAGTTCCTAGAAGGATTTGATGCCTTTTTGGAATTACTCAAATGTATGCAGGTATGTATAAGCTGAACATTTCAAAAATGAAACATTTACTTTCTCCCTTTTTCAGTTCACTGAACTAAATACCTTTCTGTCTGTGCATTTTTTTCATACTGGGCACATTTTTTTTTTTTTAATTTTTTTTTTTGCGGTACGCGGGCCTCTCACTGCCGTGGCCTCTCCCATTGCGGAGCACAGGCTCAGCAGCCATGGCCCACAGGCCCAGCTGCTCCGCGGCATGTGGGATCCTCCCGGACTGGGGCACGAACCCGCATCCCCTGCATCGGCAGGTGGACTCCCAACCACTGCACCACCAGGGAAGCCCAATACTGGGCACATTTTTAAAAGAATAATTTGGATAGGTACAATTTGGATCAAGAAGCTCCTCTTAAAAAAAAAAAAAGAAGAAGAAGCTCCTCTTAATTGGAAACTCTTAGAAAGGTGTAGAATGCATGAGATCCCAGCAGAGGTTCTGACATCTGCTGTACTTTTGTATTTGGTTATTTTTTTGGTTACCGTTAATGTTCTTTCCTTGGGGGTTGCAGATGGTTTTGTTTTGAATATGCTTACATGGAAATATTGTCAAATTAGTTATTTAGGAAACTATGTCTTCTTAATGTTTCCATATTTTTCTTTCATTGATACCATATTTATATGATATAGTATAGAACTCCCCCCCCCCATTTAATTTTCTTTTTGGAAACACTTCTGTATACAAAATAGAATCTAGAAGCAGAAACTGGTATAGTTAACCAGTTTTTTGTTGTTTTGGTTTTGTTTGTTTGTTTGTTTGGGGCCATGCCTCGAGGCTTGTGGGATTTTAGTTCCCCAACCAGGAATTAAATCTGGCAGTGAGAGCACAGAATCCTAACCACTGGACTGCCAGGGAATTCTCCTAACTGTAAAAAGATAGATGACGTTTTAGAAAATCTGAGGAATATCATTATGATTCCTTTAGTAGCTTTCTGGCTTTCTTAAGAAAGGAATAAGCAAAGTTAACCTATCATTTTTAGGATATATTCTAGTTCCCATGTTGGTGGTGGTTTCTGGGTGTTTCATTGTAGTACTTCTATTTTTTTCCTTGTACCTATAGAAAGAGTATCTACCTTGGTCATTTCGAATACTTGAAGTGTCCTGTATTTTCTATTATTTTTAATCAGTTCCAGTGCACCAGGCTAGTTTCTAAAAAAGTTATATTCTTTTGTATTAAAAGCTGTTTATCTTTTTCTTGTTTTGCTTTCTTTCGGTCTCTATGAAAACTTTTATTTATTTATTTATTTATTTATTTATTTATTTATTTATTTCTGCCTGCATTGGGTCTTCGTTGCTGCGCCCGGGCTTTCTCTAGTTGTGGCGAGCGAGGGCTACTCTTTGTTGCAGTGCGCGGGCTTCTCATTGTGGTGGCTTCTCTTGTTGCAGAGCACGGACTCTAGTCACGCAGGCTTCAGTAGTTGTGGCTCGCGGGCTCTAGAGCTCGGGCTCTGGAAGACAGGCTTAGTAGTTGTGGCTCACGGGCTTTGTTCCTCCACAGCACGTGGGATCTGCCCAGATCAGGGCTCGAACCCGTGTCCCCTGCCTTGGCAGGTGGATTCTTAACCACTGCGCCACCAGGGAAGCCCTATGAAAACTTTTAGTTACAGATTACAAATAAATATAAAAATTTTATTTTAATATATTATAAAACATATTTATAAATTCAGTAGCGTTTTAAAAGTCTGTCAAGTTTCTTCTGACAGTTCTTTCTATGGATGATAGAGCTAAAAAGGGATTTGAAGGATTGTTGCAGTGAAGTATATACATTTTATTGTCTAAAACATATAGAAGATTGCCTCTAAAATAAGTTGTTCTATATTTTACTGGGATTTTTTTATTTATAAAATTTTAAAGAATGTTATATAAACTTGTTATTTAAGAAGTTGGACTTCTCATACTACTTGAAACTTCCTGTTAGAACTTTTACTTTATATGTTTTTGTAATCAGTATTTCTTCTGCATTATTTCTTAAGTTTCGATGTAAAAGAACAGGTGTAATTTTAGTTTATTTAAAAATCTTTTCATTCTTTTTAAGGGAATGGATCCAGTTACACGTCAAGTAGGACAGCATATTGAAATGGAACCAGAGTGGGAAGCAGCCTTCACACTGCAAATGAAATTAACACATGTCATTTCAATGATGCAGGACTGGTGTGCTTTAGATGTGAGTCTCTTCTGGGGTCAGGGATAGGAGATAAATGGAGGAGAGACAGAGATAAACAATTTCCTAAGTAAAATCTGAGGCAGTTTGGAGAGGATAGTGGTGATATGTTCATAAAACAGCATATTTTCTGCTTTCACTTGTATATTCAGTAAAAGTTCAAATTCTGAAACCTTAGAAAACTCTTGGAAGATAGATAAAGGAGGATATAATCCACACTCTCTCTTCTTTTATGTTACTGTCTTTTTTACATATATATATATATAATCCCATCAAGATTTTGAGCATATAAAAAGAAGTTTATAAATTTATCCAAAAATGAAATTTTTCTATTGGTACATTTGTCCTGTGTCTTAAAATTATTTTGGCCTTCCTTTGGCTATAAAATCTAGATGAGAGCTTGTGTAAGTTGGGAGGTCAGAGAAGGCTTCTGTGAGATCTGAACTATGTGTCAGAGTTAACTGATCGAAGAGTAAAGAATATTCCTGACTGAGGGACAGCTGCATCATGCTCTCTGATGAGAACGAGTACGGTTCCAGGAGCTGTGAGAAGGCTCTGGTCGGAACAGAGGTTGAAAATAGAGGAGTAAACAGGTGCCTGGCTTTGCAGGACCTTGGAAGCCATGGAAAGAAGTTTGAATTTTATTCTAATTAAAGTGGGATGCCATTCGAGACTCCCAAGCAGAAAAGTGACATGATCCAATTTACATGTTTTTAAAAGTTACTCTGTGTGGAGAATGGATGGAGGAGGGTAAGAGTAGAAGCAGGGAGTTCAGTGGACACATGTTGGCTTTCCTTTGAGTTACTGGAAATAATCAGTAGTCAGGTTTGAGACAAATTTAGATGAAATTGCCAGCTTGGTAATAGACTGGACAACCGGGAATGAGGAGAACAGAGAGCCCAGAAATAAACCCACACATTATGGTCAATTAATCCACGACAAAGGAGACAAGAATATGCAATGGAAAAAAGATGGTCTCTTCAGTAAGTGGTGCTGGGAATACTGGACAGCTACATGTAAAAGAATGAAATTAGAACATTTCCTCACACCGTATACAAAAATGAACTCAAATTAGATTAAAGACCTAAATGTAAGACTGAAACCATAAAGTTTCTAGAAGAAAATATAGGCAGAACACTCTGACATAAATCATAGCAACATTTTTTGTTTGGATCTGTCCCCTAAGGCAAAGGAAGCAAAAGCAAAAAAGAAACAAATGGGACCTAATTAAACTTAAAATCTTTTGCACAAAAGGAAAGAGACAGCCTACTGAGTGGGAGAAAATATTTGCAAATGATATGCCCAATAAAGGGTTATTATCCAAAATATATAAATAGATCAATATCAAAAAAAAAACAGCCCAATTAAAAAATGGGCAGAAGAACTGAATGGACATTTTTCCAAAGGAGACATACAGATGGTCAATAGGCACATGAAAAGATGCTCAACACCACTAATCATTGGAGAAATGCAAGTCAAAACCACAGTGAGTTATCACTTCACACCTGTCACAATGGCTGTCGTCAAAAAGACCACAAATAATAAATGTTGGCGAGAATGTGGAGAAAAGGAACCCTTGTACACTGTTAGTATGGATGTAAACTGGTGCACTGTGGAAAACATTATGGAGTTTCTTCAAAAAACTAAAAATAGGGCTTCCCTGGTGGCGCAGTGGTTGGGAGTCCGCCTGCCGGTGCAGGGGACACAGGTTCGTGCCCCGGTCTGGGAAGATCCCACATGCCGCGGAGCAGCTGGGCCCGTGAGCCGTGGCCGCTGGGCCTGCGCGTCCGGAGCCTGTGCTCCGCAATGGGAGAGGCCACAACAGTGAGAGGCCCGTGTACCGAAGAAAAAAAAAAAACTAAAAATAGAACCACCATATAATCCAGTAATGCCACTTCTGGGTATTTCTCTGAAGAAAACAGAAACACTAATTCAAAAAGATACATATGCCCCAATGTTCATAGCAGCATTATTTTCTTTCTGACTCACTTCACTCTGTATGATAGTCTCTAAGTCCGTCCATGTCTCTACAAGTGACCCAATTTCCTTTTTATGGCTGAGTAATATTCCATTGTATATATGTACCACATCTTCTTTATCCATTCCTCTGTGTGAAGTAAGTCAGAAAGAGAAAAACAAATTTCGTATATTAAAGCATTATTTACAATTGCCGAGATATGGAAGCAGCCTAAGTGTCCATCAGTAGATGAGTGGATGAAGATGTGGGGGTGTGTGAGTGTGTAGGTGTGTGTGATGGAATATTAGCCATAAAAAGGAATGAAATTTTGCCATTCACAGCAATATGGTGGACCCTGGAGGGTATTATGCTTAGTGAAATAAGTCAAACAGAGAAAGACAAATCCTGTATGTTATCACTCATATGTGGAATCTAAAAAAAAAACAACTAGTGAATATAATAAGACAGAAACAGAATCACAGATATAGAGAACAAACTAGTGGTTACCAGCGGGGAGAAGGAAGGTGGGGAGAGGCAAGATAGGGGGGATTAAGAGGTACAAACAACTGTGTATAAAATAAATAAGCTATAAGGATTATGCTATAGCACAAGGAATATAGCTGATATTTTAAAATAGCTGTAAATGGAATATAATCTATAAAAATTTTGAATCACTATCTGTACACCTCTAACTAATGTAATATTATAAATCAGCTATCCCTCAATTAAAAAAAAAATAGGGAATGAGGGAAAGGAGGATTTTGGAATGACTTCTAGATTTCTACAGCTTTATAAAGATGTCATTTACTGAGACAGGGCCCTGGAAGAGGGAGCAAGTTGGGAAGAAAAGACTGAGTTTAATTTTGCCCATATTGATATTTGAAGTACTTATACATCGTTAAATTTGAGGTGCTTGGTTAATGTTGTAGAAACCTTTGAGTAACTTACAGAAAACCGTCTTTTTTAGGAAAAAGTATTAATTGAAGCTTACAAGAAATGCCTTGCTGTATTGACGCAGTGTCACGGTGGTTTTACTGATGGTGAACAGCCAGTCACATTAAGCATTTGTGGACATTCAGTGGAAACTATCAGATACTGTGTTTCCAAAGAAAAAGTTAGCATTCACCTCCCAGTTTCTCGCTTACTTGCAGGTAAAGCATTTCTCCCTAAAAGAGAACTCTGAAATTGTCTTTTAAATTGTTGTTTGTGGTTAATATTTATTGAATACCTACAGTGCATTTTTCTGAGAGTTTCACATGCATTAACTTATTTAATCACAGCCTATGAGGTGGGTATTGCTGTTAGGTTTATCACAAATGGGAAGACTGAGACGTGGAGGTGGCTCGCTTAGCGTCACACCGCAACAAGTCAGAGTAGGGATTTTGAGGTAGTTTGGCACCAGAAACCATGTTTGTAATGACCATACCATAATGCCTCTTCAGACTCCTTAACTACATATACCACATGTTTTATTGTTTATCTCAGCCCAGCTTCAAAGTCTGTGTTGTTAGGATTCAAATTGGTCTATCACTTAAGTGATTGCTAATAAATTGAAACCACCCTATACTTCCTCTCTCTCTAAGCTGTTTCTTATTTATTGATAACCTTTTAATCAGCAGGTTGGAGTGAGTCCCAAATTGGGGTGATAAGATTGTAAAAAGCATTCTCTGTTTAGACAACAACATAAACAGGACAATTAATTCTTAGTTAACAGAATTAACTAAGGTTGAGCTATAAAAGAGCCCTTTGTGGTTAGGGACTAAAGAGGCTTTGATCCTAAACTGGAAGTTCTGGGGAACTGAATTCTGAGGTCAGGATCAGTGCAGACTATGAATTCCATGGCCAGTTTCTCTGTTCAGTTGCCAGGAGGATCTCTCACTACTATACTTTAAATGGAACAAACTCCATGATCCAGTGGAATACGACTCTTAAAATTGGTATACAAATTGCTTTGATAGTTATATAGCTGCTTTTGCTATGTTTGTATGTCTAACATTTACTTCTGTAAAATGTCATCAGTGTATGTTGGTACATGTAATTAAGACTCCAGTTCAAGTGTGCCTTTAATTCTGAGGTTCATGAGAATAACAATTGAAAAGCTTCATTTATGGGTGCAATTCATTTTATATCTTAATGTGTAACATGATAGGTTCCCAAAGAGAAACAGAAAAGAAGTTAGCTATAAAGTTGAGTGAATATTTAGGGGTTTTTTTAATCTGAATTATTTTCACTTATAGAAATACTTTTTTATTTGTTCTCCATGCAGGTTTGCATGTATTGGTAAGCAAAAGTGAAGTGGCATATAAATTTCCAGAGCTCCTACCTCTAGTAAGTAGTGCTGACATTTAAAAGTAGATATCTATTACAAACCTCCAGTTAGATAATAAGTCATGGGAATATAATATCCAGCATAAGGAATATGGTCAATAATATCATAACAACTTTGTATGGAGATGGATGGTTACTAGACTTATCACAGTGATCATTTCATAATGTATGCAAATATCAAATCATTATGTAGTACACCTGAAACTAACATAATACTATACATCAACTATATTTCAATAATCAACAAACAAATAAATAAAAGTAAATATTTACTATGTTCCACGTACTTGAAATCACTTTGAAACAAACTACTAGCGTTCTCCAGAGAAACAGAGCCAATAAAGAGTGAGTGAGTGAGTGTGTGTGTGTAGAAGGAGAGAGAGATTGATCTGTTGTAGGGAATTGACTCACATAGTCATGGGGCTTGGCAAGTTTGAAATAAGCCTGGCAACCTGGCAGGCTAAGAGTTTAAGAGTTGATGTCACAGTCTGAAGTCCAAAGGCAATATGGAAGCAGAATTTCTTCATCCTTGGGGAAGCCTCAGTCTTTTCTCTTAAGGCCTTCAACTAATTGGATGAGGCCCACCCATATCATGGAGCGTAATCTGCTTTACTCAACGTCTACTGATATAAATACTAATCACATCTACAAAATGCTTTCACGGCAACATCTACATTGGTGTTAATCAAAAATTGGGTACCATGGCCCAGCCAAGTTGACACATAAAATTAACTATCACACAAACATACCTTAAAATAATTTTGACTTGTGTTTTATATAAAGCTTCCATCCCTATAAACCAATCTTCTTTATAGAGTTGAGATTTTTATGGTTTTTTTGTATACACAGAGTGAACTTAGCCCACCCATGTTGATAGAACACCCTCTTAGATGCCTTGTTTTATGTGCCCAAGTACATGCAGGAATGTGGAGAAGAAATGGTTTCTCTCTTGTAAATCAAGTAAGTGTTCTTTAATTCTACGAAGAGTTTTCAGTCCATTCTTTTACCTTCTATGAAGGTTATAATTTTCAGTGTACTTAGTCACTGAAAGTCCTCTATATTAAAATTGTTTGTGGCCCCTGGAAACGAACCTTAAAAGAATTTTTTTTAAAAAACTGTTTGACAAAAGAAATGTAACCTTAAACCAAAAGGTTTTTTAGAGCTTTTATTCATATTTTGTTAAGAAACAATATCAAAAGTAGAAATGAGCTTTATTTTCACTTGCAGTCATTTTTAGAACTAAGTTGGATATCTTTAAAACATAAAAAATCTGGATTTCACTTACTTAAATTAAATTGGGTTAAAAGATAAAAGTTCTGTTAGTATAGCTCTGAAATTGAGGTTTTAATTTTTAAACCTCACCAAGGCTTGGTATAGGACTTTTCTGTTTTTGATAGGTATAATAAATCTCACTGAAAGAACTTTATTAGGAGACCCAGAAAGTTGGCTGCAAAATGTGAACCATAGAGTGACTACTATAATCTGGAGATTTCTAATTAACTAATCTCTACTAAGATAGCATTAACTGCTGGGGAAACCACATTACGTGTGCACATTTGTGTGTTCATGCTCACATGCACAAGAGCCGTGTGCTCTTTTTTTTTTTAAATAAATTTATTTATTTTTTTATTTTTGGCTGCATTGGGCCGTCATTGCTGCACGTGACCTTTCTCTATTCATGGCGAGCAGGGACTACTTTTTGTTGCTGTGCGTGGGCTTCTCACTGCAGTGGCTTCTCTTGTTGTGGAGCACAGGCTCTAGGTGCTTGGGCTTCAGTAGTTGCGGCACATGGGCTCAGTAGTTGTGGCTCACGGGCTCCAGAGCGCAGGCTCAGTAGTTGTGGCGCACGGGCTTAGTTGCTCACGCCATGTGGGATCGTCCCGGACCAGGGCTCGAGCCCATGTCCCCTGCATTGGCAGGCGGATTCTTAACCACTGTGCCACCAGAGAAGCCCCCATGTGCTCTTTTGGTGAGTGGGGAGAGGAGGGAACTGCACAAATAAAAACCTGTTTACCCAATATAATTACTTTTTTGTTTTTTAGATTTATTACTACCACAATGTGAAATGCAGACGTGAAATGTTTGACAAGGATATAGTAATGCTTCAGGTAAAAAGCATTAAATTTAAAGGTTGGGAGGAGTTTTTCTTCTTGTTATTTCCATAGGACCCAGTCATTTATGATCACTTTCAAATCTATAACTGCAGGCTAGCTCTTATCTACTAAGCTCCAAACTCATATGGCTAACAGCTGATAGAACATTTCCATCTAGTTTCTTGGACACATCTCACAGTTAACACATTCAAAATAACTCCTCTTGTGTCCTCCATACCTTCTTCCTATCTTTGAGGTTTCCCTACCTTAGTGAGTTATTCAACGATCTCTAGTTATTGGAGTCAGAAACCTGAAAGCCATACTTTCTTCACTGTCATCTGATTGAAGACCCAAATCCCTCAAACTGATTTTCAAGGCCTTCAGTACTTAGCTATGTTTAAAATTCCATGAATTTGTCATACTCTCCCTTAAGTCTTAAAATCCGCACATTTATTTCTTTTGCTCCCTAGATTGCCCACCCCACCTGCTTCCTTTTCTGTTTACCACGTATAATGTTTTCCTGCGTGTCTTCGTGTTTAGAGTCACTTTCTCCAGGAAGCCTTCCCTGACACACTAAAATGTGGGTTTGTGTCCCTTTTGGGAGGGCCCATAGCATGATGCTTATCCCCACCATAGCATTCATAAGTCTGGATTGTAGTTGCCTATTTACTTTTCGTCCCCTACACTAAACTGTGGCAACTCTATCTTGTTCCTTTTTATGTCCATTTTACATAGCACAGTGCTTGTCACAAAGTAGTGTTTCCATATTATTGCAGAATGGATTTAGAAATTATAGAAAAAGTTACAAAATGTAAATTTCAAAAAAAAAAAAAAAACAAAATTATTGGTCCAAGATAAATTAAAATTCAAGTTGATTGAGAAGCTATACAAGATAATATTTAAAAGCTGTCATTTCACTTAGTATAGCATTTATCACTAAAAATTAGTTTGAGTTCTTGGTAAGAGTTTAATATGATACATATTTTTTTAAATGCTAGAAGTTTTATTACCATACCACATTTCTGTCCATACACCTGGCAGTGGTAAGATAGCCCTGACACAAATCTTTGAACTGAATTTATAGGGATTATGATATGTGGGTTTAGGGAGTGTTTTGTTTTGATTTGTTTTACCAGCATAGATCCCTGTCCACACTTGTAGCTACCACAAGTAGAGATTGGGGCTAAATGGGTTTTCATCTTTTATTGGAATTGATGAACGAGTTAGCTGCTTCCACTTGTGCAAGCCAAAATATCTCTCACTAGTTGTTTAGTAGCCCTTTTGACCTTCCTCTTTTCCTTTATCTCAAACATTTTAAAAAAAGACAGGTGTCTCCATGATGGATCCAAATCATTTCCTGATGATAATGCTTAGCCGCTTTGAACTTCATCAGATTTTCAGTACTCCAGACTATGGAAAAAAAATTAGTTCTGAGACTACTCATAAGGTAAGAGCATGCTTTATGAGACCGCAACACACTGTTAGAGAAGCATCTTTCATTCTTTTTGGTTATTTTGATCATCTGAGGTAATACAGTATTCTTATTCTTATCTATGAACTTTCTCCCACCTATCCCCGATTGTTACAGGATTTAGTTCAGCAGAACAACACTCTAATAGAAGAAATGCTATACCTCATTATAATGCTTGTTGGTAAGTTTGGATCTTTTGGAACATTTATGTATTATATTGACTTTTGTGGTATCAAATAGTTTAGAATCTGAACTGTTTCCTCTATTTGAGCAGTTACTCAGTTTTAGGGGAAGGAGATGAGAGTGTCTGTTTTTATCTCCCCTCTGGTTACTGTAATGATGAGAGAAACAGCACTGTGGTCCTTTGGAAGGAGAGAGGACAACTGCTAAAGCAGGACAAACTAGAAAACTGTGTTGGGAATAAAACGGGGGACAGGAGAATTTAGCAAGCAAGACTAGGATATTTAGGAGCTATTTACAGTTACTTTATATCTTAGCTATGTTTTTCTCCATGGTTTTGTGATACAGAAGTGTCCTCTTGACTTCAGATATGAAAATTCCAAGTTAATAGAGACCTATGGCTAATAGACACAGATTTTTTTTCTTATTACCTAAATTTTCAGTCCTGTTGCCTCCATCTTTCCTATTCTTTTATCCTTTACGTTCTCCCACCTCCCATACTATTTCAATCTCTCTATAGTCCATAGAGCTGAGAATCCTGGCTACTGTCAGGAGGTAATACCAATGAAGAAGGTCTCAGAAGGTGATATCTTATTTGCCACTAGATAAAAGGACAAAGGAAGGCTCTCCCTCCTACCTAGGCTGCTAGTACAGCTACTGCTGTACCAATTCTTGACTACTTCGAATCCTTTCCCACCTTCTGATCCCATTCTTTCAAAACAGCAACCAGAGTTCTCTCTCCGTTGCTGAAGACTACACTCACCTGTTGTGTCAGAGACTCACAAAGATGGTTAAGTGCTGCTCTCACCCTACCTTGTTGCCAGACCAGTCATTGCTTTCCCATTGCACAGAAAGAAAAATACATTGTGTTGCATGAATTATAAATATATATCACTTATAAGTATTATGATTGTTAAGTGTGTGTATATATACTTATTCACTGTTGACAGGAGAGAGATTTAGTCCTGGAGTTGGACAGGTAAATGCTACAGATGAGATTAAACGAGAGATTATCCATCAGTTGAGCATCAAACCTATGGCTCATAGTGAATTGGTAAAGTCTTTACCTGAAGATGTAAGTACCTGCATTTTAAGAAAAGAAAATTATGGAAATCCTTCCCTACCTACCAGTCTAGTATGTATAGATTTACTTCTCTGTACCTTTTCCATAATTGTAAAAACTACAGTTCTAGAATATGTATAACTCTAGTCACTCTCATTAGAAATAATTAGAAAAAGAGAATACTAGGGGTTGGGAGTGGAAAGCAGCCTAGGAATAGAAACATTTACAATGAAGCC
Organism: Lipotes vexillifer; assembly: GCF_000442215.2. Taxonomy (NCBI): domain Eukaryota; kingdom Metazoa; phylum Chordata; class Mammalia; order Artiodactyla; family Lipotidae; genus Lipotes; species Lipotes vexillifer. Next base: position 4,190,723 of record NW_006785876.1, read on the forward strand.
TTGAAAGAGATAAGGATGCTGAATAAAAGAAAACCTGTTCCAGGACTTCCCTGGTGGCACAGTGGTTAAGAATCCACCTGCCAATGCAGGGGACATGGGTTTGAGCCCTGGTCCAGGAAGATCCCACATGCCGTGGAGCAACTAAGCCCCTGCACCACAACTACTGAGCCTGTGCTCTAGAGCCCGTGCGCCACACCTACTGAGCCCATGCACCACAACTACTGAAGCCTGCACGCCTAGAGCCTGTGCTCCGCAACAAGGGAAGCCGCAGCAATGAGAAGAAGCCTGCGCACCACAACGAAGAGTAACCCCCACTCGCCGCAACTAGAGAAAGCCCACGCACAGCAACGAAGACCCAACACAGCCAAAAATAAAATTAATTAAATAATTATTTTAAAAAGAAAAAAACCTGTTCCTCAGAACGGAATTTATATATCCATTAAAGAGGGGTTTTAATAGGGTGTTTAGTACAAAGTTGCCATGGGTAGAGATAACGCTTTATAACCTAGAAATATCTACTCAGCAGTGTTGACTAAAGTTTGCTAGAGTTTTTTCCTTCTAAAGCATCCAAAGACTATGCTAAGCCATCTCTCTCATTTTAGTGAATGTAAATTAATATTCATATGGGTATTCATAGATTCATTTGTAACTATTTTTCCTGCCAGGACCTTAAGTTCCTCTGCCACCTACTTTTCAGCCCTGGGGCTTTTCAGAAACCCAGATTACAGTTGTGAAAGGACTTTATTTTCATCGAGGCTTTTCAAAATGTTTTCCCAAATTTGAAACATAGATCAAAACTCTTAACCTTAATGTTCATTCTTCTGGGATTTAAACCTTTATTTGTTGCATTGTAATACTTCTCTTAAACTTCGTATTATTTCAAACTTGAAAAACTTGAAACATCTATAGAAATAGAAAACATTGTATAGTGAACCATCTCCAGCTTCAACATAACGACCAATCTTATTTTATTTATACCCCAGCCACTGATCTCTACACCCTCACTGGGTTATTTTGTAGAGAATACCAGGTTTACCATTTCATCTATAAATAGAATTGTATATATCTAAAACAGTGGTTCTCAACCAGGGATGCTTTCCCCCCCACCGGTGGGGGTGGCATTTGGCAATGTCACTACTCAGGGCAGGGTGTGTGATGCTACTGGCATCTGTTCAGCAGAGGCCAGTATACTACTAAACATCCTACAATGCACAGGACAGATTCCCACAACAAAGAACTATCTTGTCCAAATGTCAGTAGTGCCAAGGTTGATCCAAAAGATATGAGCTTTTAGAAAAACCTATGCATATGCCAATTATCACACCTAAAAAAAAAAAATTAATGATTAATGTCACTGAATATCTGGTCAGAATAAAAATTACATGTTCTTTTTCTAATAGGTCTTTGTTAATGGGCTACTTTTGCCATTTCCATTTCTAGTTGTGTATACATGTACTTTTTAATGCAGGAAATGAGGAAACAATTACAGTTTATTTAGACCATTGGAATAAGGAAGAAATAAAATTTAAAACAGTATTTTAAAAGTGTAACTGCCTTGTACAAAGTGATGTCATCTATATTTACCAAACTTTTTGGGGGGGGGGGTAGGAGTTTAGTAATTTATTTATTTATTTTTGCTGTGTTGGGTCTTCATTTCTGTGCGAGGGCTTTCTCTAGTTGTGGCAAGCGGGGGGCCACTCTTCATCGTGGTGTGCAGGCCTCTTACTATCGCGGACTCTCTTGTTGTGGAGCACAGGCTCCAGACGCGCAGGCTTAGCGGCCACAGCTCACAGGCCCAGCCGCTCCGCAGCATGTGGGATCTTCCCAGACTGGGGCACGAACCCGTGTCCCCTGCATCGGCAGGCAGACTCTCAACCAGTGCGCCACCAGGGAAGCCCTACCAAACATTTTTGACCAGAGAATATTTCACAGAATTCCTATGAACAGCTTGTCGTGAATGGGATATGATTTGGGAAATGATGTTTTAACAAAAATAGATAAGAAATTAGTGTAGCTATTTCACAAAATACTGCAAATATGTACATTTTAAATATAAAATTTAAACGTTATGTATACTTTGTGTTTTTATTTTATTCCTTTTGAAAGCTGTCACCTTGATTCCATATGGTAGTAACTTGTTTTTAATTATATCCATCTGAATGAATGTTAGCTTACCAGCTCAATTTCCCCAACTGCCTATTAATCATTATGTTTACTATGGAATCCTCATTTGTAAAAATCGGGAGAATAGTATATCTGCTTTATACGATTGCTGTATGAAGCTTAATGAGATAAAAGCACAATGCTCAAGAGTGCTAGCAGATATTATTATGAACATGAAACACGCTTAATTTGTTTCCTGTACCTTTAGGAGAACAAGGAAACTGGCATGGAGAGTGTAATTGAAGCAGTTGCCCATTTCAAGTGAGTTTATTTTCTGCTTTTTCACATTCAATTTTATTTTATACATTAATTTTTCTTAGAGTGTTTCCCTTGATGGAACTGAGAATAAAATTGTTTTCAGAGAGTGACAGCCACTTGCAAACATATAATTCTGAACTAGATTTCTCACTGACATTTCCCTTTTATGACCTAGCCCTGCACTTAGCAACTTGAAGTAGCTTTGTGAGAATTTTCAGTTTTCAGGTGTTCCCTAGCTGATAGTTTCAGATAATTGAAACTAACCTGAGCAGGTGGTCTGAGTAAATGCATTGTGCTTTCTTTGTTTCCATTTGAATGTGCCAACTAAGTTGTGGGACAGCCTCTGAATAATGCTTTCTTCGGTGTCCAGTGTGTTTTGCCCAATCAGTAAACTATCAATAGTCTATCCCCTTAAGGTTGTTGAGGCAGTTTCTTAATCCTGCTTTTTCTGTGCTCCTCATTCCAATGGCATTGTCTTTATTTTTGCTGAATTTAAAAACAGTACATATTTTTAGGGAAAATATAGAAAAAATTATAGAAAAGATTCTCTAAACCCTAAAATTGCATCTGCTTTTTTTCACTTGGTAGAACTTATCACAGACATCTTTACATGTCAAAGTATACAAGTTAACATCAATTTTAATAGTGTTCAGTTGTTTGGAGATGTCATAATGTGTGTAACCTGTCCCCTGTTGTTAGACTTTAAATTGTTGTCACTACAGTGACCATCACATTCACTTGTCCAGTTAGAATAAATTCAAGGTGGACATGCTAGATAAAGTGAACGCACATAAAGCTTTGGATGTAGATGATTAAATGAACCCACAGAAAGTAGTTCCAGGTTACATTCACCAACAGTATATGAGATTTAAGAATTTTTTTTTTCCCCCAAAGGAAACCTGGATTAACAGGACGAGGCATGTATGAACTGAAACCAGAATGTGCCAAAGAGTTCAATTTGTATTTCTATCACTTTTCGAGGGCAGAGCAGTCCAAGGTAATTGAGAAAATTAAAAGTGTACTGAGAAAGGGTTGCTTGGAGTTTTTTTGTTTTTATTTTGTTTTTTCGTAAACAACTTTTACTGCTTTTCACAGATTGAAAAAGGATACATTTTTATTGTAGGAAATTTAGAAAATATGAAAAGGTACAAAGAAGAAAGTACAGATTACCTATACCACCACGTAGCATTTGGGGTTTTCCCGTATTTTGTGCATACATAAAAAAGATCTATATAATTATATACATACCCACACATATCTAATTGTATGTATTTTATTGGCTTTTGAAGACATCATCAACGTGTATTCTAATCAGTTAACCTATTTTACACTCATTTCAGAATTGCTGGTATTTAACATGCTTTTCCACGGTGACTTAAGGAATTTTCCTGATCATACTTAGCAGGTTAAATTTTGCCTTTTAGCAGTCTACTCTTAAAAATAAGTTTTCAGTAAATGAAACTTAAACCTGGAGCTTTTGTTTATTAGTTTTCTGGGGTTTTGTTTTTGTTTTTGCTTTTTTGAAGTATAGTTGATTTACAATGTTGTGTTAGTTTCTGGTGTACAGCACAGTGAATCAGTCATATATATATATTCTTTTTCACATTCTTTTCCCTTATAGGTTATTATAGAATATTGAGTATAGTTCCCTGTGCTATTCAGTAGGTCCTTGTTGGTTATCTATTTTATATATAGCAGTGTGTATTAGTGTTTGATGCATGAAATAAAGCTCAAATCTGAATAAGTTTTTGGTTTTGGTTGGTGCATGTTTCCCCTGCATTTTTTTTTTTTTTTTTTTTG